>NC_142593.1:35307735-35615791 GCF_965207765.1 Zootoca vivipara
AAAAGCTCCTTGGCCTAAGATGTGTGTGGGCTCACTGTGACCTGGCAGCCCTACATGCTCATGCAGATGAAGGTCTAAAGCCTTAGAAGAACATTCTGTAATCTTCATTTTACACACCATTTAAGTCACAGCCCACAAAACTGGTCAGAAATTCAACAAACAACTTGTGTACAGTTTTCTTCTTCCCACAAATTCCAGGAAAAAGATTAAATATTAATCATCATAATTTCTGCAAGATTTTAAAGATAACCTGGGCAGTAATCCTGAGAGATCTACACTGGCTCCCAGTACGTTTCCGAGCACAATTCAAAGTGTTGGTACTAACCTTTAAAGCCCTAAACGGCCTCGGTCCTTTATACCTGAAGGAGCGTCTCCACCCCCGTCGTTCAGCCCGGACACTGAGATCCAGGGCCGAGGGCCTTCTGGTGGTTCCCTCATTGCGAGAAGTGAGGTTACAGGGACCCAGACAGAGGGCCTTCTCGGTAGTGGCACCCGCCCTGTGGAAGGCCCTCCCAGCAGATGTCAAGGCAATAAGCAACTATTTTACTTTTAAAAGACAACTAAAGGCGGCCCTGTTTAGGGAAATTTTTAATGTTTGATGCTGTATTGTTTTTAATATTTGGTTGGAAGCCGTCCAGAGTGGCTGGGGAAACCCAGCCAGATGGACAGGGTATAAATAATAAATTATTATTATTATTATTATTATTATTATTATTATTATTATTATTATACTAGGTAATTATCACTGGACTTAATCTTCTTCTTCTTTGGCAATCACTCGTAGTCAAGTAAAATTGCCTTCCATGAAAATGATCTTAACAGTGAGCCTGTAAGTGACTGTGGAGGCCAATTTTGCATCCACACATCCTTTCACAGTGCGGACATAGGTTTCCAGGCAGGAGTTGATCATGGTGAGTGTTTGCCAAGCATGCCTTCCTCTTAGCTCGTTTCTCCCTTTTGTCCTGAGTTTGAGCGTCTTCAAAACCCATGACACCTTTGGTAAAGGCTGTTCTCCAATTGGAGCGCTCGCAGGCCAGTGTTTCCCTGTTGTCGGTGTTTATACTAAATTTTAAAAGATTTTCCTTGAGAACACCTTTAAACCTCTTTTATTGTCCACCATTATTTTGCCTTCCATTCTTAAGTTGGGAATAGAGTACTGTAGTTGCTTTGGAAGACAATAATCAGGCACTCGAACAACATGACCAGTCCAACAAAATTGATATTGAAGAATCATTGCTTTGACACTGGTGATCTTTTCTTCTTCCAGTACACTGACATTAGTTTGTCTGTCTTCCCAAGTGATGTGTAATTTTTTTCAGAGACATCATTGATGGAATCTTTCAAGGAGTTGGAGATGGTGTTTATAAGTGGTCTTTGTTTCGCAAGCGAACAGTAAAGTTGGATTCTAAATGAGCATTTGGGTTTCCCTATGAATGTCCCAGTCTTCAAACACTTGGCGCTACAATTGGGAGAAAGCTGCGCTTGCAAAACTCAGGCGATGTTGGATTTCAGCAGCAATGCCAGCCCTTGTGGAAAATAACTGACCAGGTAGGAAAAGTCATTGACATTTTCCAGCACTACACCGTTAAGTTGGATTTGTGGCACTGCAGAGGGTTTTTTTGTCCTTGTTGGTGCAGCACTTTGGTTTTTTGGATATTGAGCTATGCTATATCCCACACCACCATTCCCCCTGTGCAAGGAATTGTCCCTTCTTTCCTCTTCTCTCCCGCATTCCCCCTGTTACTCACTCTCAAAATCTGTTCCAGAGGTTTAGGGGGCCTTCTGGAGCAGATTTTGGGGGTGCATTGGGTGCAGAGAGGAAAGTGAAGTCTTGATGTGTGAGAACTCTGCATATAGCATTGGATTTCTGAGTAAATATGTATTAGTTTGCCCTGTTAATTAAGAATATTCTAAATCAGGCACGTCCAACAGATCGTGATCTACTGGTAGATCATGGGGTGTTCCTGGTAGATCTTTGGCCACTCAGTGATCTACTCCCCCCCCCAAAAAAAGCTCTACAACTTTGGCTTTCCTAAAAAAGCTCAGCAACTTTTGCTTCCTAGCAAAAAAGTGGACCATCAGATTAAGTTCGACTATCAGACTGGGGATTCAGGACCCTCAACTGTTTTATATAATCAACTTTTGATTATGTTCTGTGTATATCGCAATGCTCATTCAGTTCCATTCATTCATATATTCAGTTCCATTCATTCATTTGCTCCCTAAAAAAAGCTCAACCACCTTGGCTTCCCCAAAAAAGCTCAACAACTTTGATCCATCCAACGACAGTGGGTAGATCACTGCCAGTTTTTTTACACTGTGAGTAGATCACAGTCTATTGGGAGTTGGACGTCCCTGTTCAAAATAACTGAAAGTGCTCGTACTTTGACAGCTGTTGGAAATGTAACATGGTAAGAAAGAGAGTACCATCTCTTTCCCAAGTATATACATAAAAAACCAATCAAAACGAGGACTACTTTTGCAAAATATTTGCACTTTACAGGAACAACTCTGAAAAACAAAACTTCATGGATGTATTTAAGCTAGGCTTCAATCCAGCTATGAGGGAATATTTTCATAGTCTTATCTGCTTCCAGCATGCTGACAGACTACTTGAACCATTTGCTTAAGCACTTTGCAAGAGGAAGAATTAAGAAACTTGTGCATCATGACTGTCACACACGTCATCAGCAGAACACTGGGCAACATTCCAGGTGCAATAGCACTGCCATGACAAAGCATCAGTGAACTCAGTAAAGAGTCATCTCGAGATTACTAATTCTGTAGCCACAACATAATTTACAAGTAACTAAATTTTTAAAAATTAGTTGCTTTCTATCTTGGATTCACATTAGTGATTGTTTTGTTTGTTTCTTTGTTTCAGAATGAAAGTACAACCAAAAGGGTTCAGATACAGAAGTGGTTCATTCTCTTATTTATAATGGTTTGTGGCTGACCCACCATTTTCTTCTCTGGTTTGTTTAGGATTCTCTTAAGAGAAAAAAGATGGTGGTGAGGAAAGATATGAATTGCTGGTTCATACATAATGTATTTAAATGGAATAAATAGAAAATAAGAACCTTCCCCTGTACACTCCCTCCCCTCACACCTTATACTTCCTTTCCTTGCTTCCTGGTTTGAGACAAATTAGTTTGCCATTTTGTGCTAGCCATACAGCTAAGAACTGGAATCAAAGATGAAATGGTGGTTTCTAGAACTATGAGTAGTATAACTTCAGCTTCAGCCCTGTATAACTGAAGGAGCGTCTCCACCCACATTGTTCAGCCCAGACACTGAAGTCCAGCTCTAAGGGCCTTCTGGTGGTTCCCTCAATGTACAACCAGGCAGAAGGCATTTTCGGTAGCCACACTCACTCTGTGGAACAACCTCCCGTCAAATGTCAAAGAGTTAAACAACTATATAACTTTTTGTAGACATCTGAAGGCAGCCCTGTTTTGGGAATGCTTGATGTGATTTTTTAAATTTCCCTCTGTATTCTTGTTGGAAGCTGCCCAGAGTGGCTGGGGAAACCCAGTCAGATAGGTGGAGTATAAAACATTTATTATTATTATTATTATTATTATTATTATTATTATTACAAACCATATTTGCTGATTCAAACTATGTGTCATGTTAAGGAGGAGGGTCTGAGGGTATCTAAACAGCTTCTCACACTGCAGAAAAGATATTGGTACTTTAAAGCAAACTGCAACATATTCATTCTTCTGAGAAATATCCAGAACACCTGCTAGCTATAAAGGAAACTTTAGCTAGTGTCTTAATTTTTACCCTGACCATATTCCTGAATAACAGACACTTTCTGATTTTTCACAAAGAAAAATAATTAACGCTGTGAGATGGAGGGATAGAGTCTAACCTATAATAACAAATTTCAGCCCCCAGATTCCAACAAGACAAGAAGTGCACCATTTACTGAAGTAGCATTTCTGAACGAAGGAACAATGATATTCCGCTACTAGTTTGTGATACAGTATATTAATTATAACATGGGCTTGTTAAATGCAGTCTTCTGGAGACTAAACTACTTGAGCAGGTCTTTACATTTTGCAGAAAGAAAATCTCGTTGAGAATGCGTCCTTATCCACATACCACAAACATATCCAATATGTTTCACTTTTTTTCCTTTTCGTACACTTACCTGCAATCCCTTGTAGCAGCCCACAGACATTAAAAATACTTTTCTTCATAACACTCTGTACACACATGGTGAAAACAGATACAAATGCAACAGCACAGAGTATCATGATCCCTGCGGCAAGGAAAATAGCCGTCGCTTGCCAGAACCCACTGGCAATCTCATTGAAGTTTTCAGCATAAGGGCCACAAAGCGTGTCGGGCATCGATGATTTCATGTGTGAGAGTCTGATGCAGCGTCCGTAGATCCCCAAGGTTGGACGAAACGGCTCCAGCGATCCTCCCATCCCATTGTCCATGCCCTCAGAATTCCCAGGTTTTGCCTTGCCAATCAGCCAATCAGCACTCATGAAGGCTATGAGCTCTGCAAATGCCACAACAATACTCAGGAGTGTCCACAGCATTGAGCGGCAAGTGACAATGACATGACACATATTGCTGCCCAAGTGCCTGCAGCCAAAGCAGTTCAGAGCCTGAAATCCAAGATAAAAAAGGATTGTAATAAGTATATATGAATGGAAATTAATGGTGGGGTATGATCCTGTTTCCGCTCAGCTCTTCTCCAATAGCAGAAATGGGAGGTATTCTCAGCAGAAGTTAGATATGCAACATTTTGCAGGCAGTCCATTCATTGATTCTGAACGTTTAGTTTCTCTTTCCTCCTCTTCCGTTGCAGAGCACTGAAGTATGTGTGTCTGTGTTAATAATATTCATACTGGCACATGACGTTACAATAGTGTGTGGGAGGCTCCAGAGAACAGCCTACTGGTTTGACATCACATACCTAAAAGAGAGAAAAGAAGAAGGGTGTGGGGGGAGAGAATGTTAGCACTGAAGGGAGAAAAAATGTTTTAACTATACCCCCACGGTTTTTGTGAACAATCCAAGTTTTTAAGCAAAGATCTAAATCAACATCTAATAGTTTTAACATCGGCTTGTCAAATGCAGTCTGCTGGAGTCTTTCCCAGTTTTTAACCTCAGCAGGGTTATTAATCTCCTGAGGCAGTGCCTGTACTTACAGTATCAGTTCCACACCATCCAATTTACCAGTTGTTTGTCGAAAGCTTTAAAAGTTTCACAGAAACTCCCAGGCACACCCATCCATTCAAACTCCTCCTCGGAAATTACACCCCAGGTTAAGGAAGATTGAATTGCCTCGTCTATGAGCACAAAGGCATAGTTCAATCAGAAGGTTTTTCTGTGGCTTTAACAGAGTATTTTATTTAGGCTTGACAAATTATAGGATGGCTTACGATCAGTATTTAAAGACAAAAATAGAAACTGTACAAAAATAAAAATCAACAGTGCACCAGAGAAAATAGGAGTAGGATAAACTTGATCTAATAGTGCAGAAGCTGGAGTGAATGAAAGGATCTTCCTCTGGCACTGGAAGGGTGAGAGTTTGTGCCAGGGAAGCCTCCCTGGGGAAAGCATTCCACAGACTGGGTGGCTAGAGCTGAAGAGTCCCCTTTCGCCACAATTGATCTAACCTTTGAAGGTGGGGCAACATATAGGATACGGGTTCCCAAACTGTGGTCCATGTACCAACAGTAGTCCACAACCATTGTTATAGAAGTACCCTGAAAGTTTTATCTTATCATTTGGACAGCTTCGTGTGGTAGAGTAGCACAATTATGCATACATACGGTAACAATGGACGTAGAGGGAATAGTTAATTTTGTTTGCACTACAGAATAAAGCCTGGTGTACTTGAGCAAACCAGAGGGCAGATTATGCATTTCTGCCACTGGAGTTACTAAGTATGTTTAGGCCCTGTAAATTACCTGAATTGGAGACCACCTGAGACCACTCTGAACTCCTTGAGCAAGAGAGGGGAGAAGTGTAGTCTAAATAAATAAGCTGTAGTTGCTCTTAAAGCAGAAACCATGCAAGGGGATTTCATCACAACAAATCATTCAGAGGTTTGCCACGAGGATCTAGTAAAATTTTTTGTACCACCCACCACCAAATACTAAAAAGGCAGCATGATCTACATCAATTTTCCATAATCCGTGGCCCTCTATATGTTGTCGAACTACAGCTCCTATTATTTCTGAACATTGGCGATGGTGGCTGGGGCTGATGGAAGCTGTAGATAGGGTTGCCAGACTCAATAGTGGACAGGACTTCTGTGCCTTTAATTGCCCTGCTCTCTTTTGAGTCTGGAAACCTTAAAGAGAAACCAGCAGAACCTTTGTTTAATTTCCAACCAGGCATCCCCTCCAGATGTTTTGGCCTACAACTCCCATGATCCCTAGCTAAGAGGACCAGTGGTCAGGGATGATGGGAATTGTAGTCCAAAACATCTGGAGGGCCGAAATTTGGGGAAGCCTGCTGTAGACCAATAAAATCTGGAGAGTGCAATGTCAGGGAAGGCTATATGACTTGGTGGATGGATGCTCTTAACCTATGCAGAGGGGAACAAAAAAAGGTTGATTAAATATAGGCACCAAATAATTTTATAATGGATGATGGAAAGTGAAGCTTTATTAGGGAGATGATTGGTGTATTTTCTTAATTTTAAAAGGGAATTAAACGTCCCAACCTTTGGTACACTCAAAGAGTGTAAGCAAAGAGCTAATTCAGTTCACAACTTGACTTCTGGCAGAAATTAAAGGACAAGCAGCGTTATTGTCAGGCAGACTGATGGGCATGTGGTGAAAACACACCCTCTGTAAATAGCAAAAGCTGGGAGATAACGTATCAGCTGCCAAAACAGCAAATTCTCTCAGCACGCCCCATTTCAATAATATACCGGAAGGAAGGAACTGTAATAATAGTTTCTTTTGACACTGCCCGTGCTATAAAAAGGAGGTGAAGAGTTTAACTCTTGCTCAGGAAGCAAAGGAATTAATATTTTCAAACATGGATCTGAACAAGTTGTTAGTTTGGAAGAGAAACACTTACACAGCTACTGAACTTGATTTGGTATAAGAAGAATAACCTGAACAGTTTTAGCAGAGAATTTGTTCACAGGAAAAAGCAAGGTTCATACTGACTTTGCAAGGTGTGGATGTCATTGGAATGCCGAAAGGAAAAGTAATAAAAGCATGAATCATCTATTATGAGCAGCACAAGGATAACAAAGTTGAAAGCTTCCAGATATGATTCAGCTCCCATCTAGTGTGCAAAAAACAGGGTGCACAAGCCAAAACCACGCAGAGGCTGAATGCACAGAACTGCCAGCATCGCACTGAGCCCCAGGAGCAGAGTGCACATGCAATATTCCCCACCCCTATGCCACAATCATATCAGGTGAGATCCTTAGGTGGTGGCAAGGAAAAAAATGATCCCCCTGCATTTTCCAGCTATGCATCCAGCAGCCTAGGCTCAAGCCATCATTTCTACTCAGGTCATTCTTGCTGGACAGCACACAGATCTGGCTAAGGAATGGTGGAATCTTGGCAGTTCTGGTTTCTCATGTTTTCTCATTTTTCCTGTTAACTTTGGTTTGCCCTATTTCTGTATCAAGTATGCATTTTTTTTAAAAAAGAAAAGAAACAAAAAGTCTTCTAATATACTAACTTTTGTAACCTTCTGCATGCCATTTTCCCCAATGTAATGCATTTTTATGCATTATGTTCACCAGTATGCACATTTTAATATGCATTTTTAGTTGAAAACTTGCATCCCAAAATTTGAAATGCAAATTTCATAGACAGCTGAGTTTCATTTTGTGCACTGGAAGTGTGAATTAGGTAGATTTGCATTAAAATGAGAATAGACACCATTCTTATCTCCCATTCCTAGCCTGGTGGCAGGCAAGTGGGTTCAACAGACAGGCTGCAGCTGGTGGAGTCATGCAGAGGCACAGCACAAGGAAATATTTCCTAGTGGGTCACAAACTCATTCCAAGTACAGTACTGTATATTAGTTCCTTATCTGCACCCTTAGGTGCATGGTTTTTGTTCTTATTAAAGCACAAATCTTCAGTGCAGGGGGAATCTGGATTGGGACCCCTGGTGGGGGGAAGAGATTTCAAAACTCTAGAGCTATTGGGTCTCTGATCCAAATTGGGACCATAAAGGAAATAAAGGGTTAAAACCATCACCTCACTCTAGGGCAAGACAAACTCCTGCCCTCTAAATATTTCAGTCCTAAACTCCCATCATTCCTGAGCCTTGACCATGCTGAGTGGGGCTAATTGTGAGCTGTGGAAAATATATGCAGGGAACCAAGGAAGGGAAGGCTGGTTTAAGGGTTGACAGAAACAACCACCCAGACAGCCATGCGGTCCCCTGGATTTATATCCTAATCTATATCAAATACCATCTATTGCATTACAAACATAGATAAGACATTTCAAAAGAACACTGGATTGTATCCAGCTAAGGCATGATATGATGCTATATTCCCTGCTAATTCATTCCTCGTTTCCTCTTACACTCACTGAAAAATTAAAATACAGCATTAATAACAGTAGCATTTGTATAATACAGTCAACATTAGCACAGTGATGACTATCAGTATCAATAGGGAAATTATTATTGTCATCCTTATTATCAGTGCAACTCCATACATGCTTTTTAGAAGCAAGTCCCAATCAGTTCAATGGGACTTTCAAGATATCATCTGTTAGCCTTATGTTGTGGTGAAAGCTAGCTAATTAGCTAAGCTAATCCATGGCAGAGCTTCTTATTTTCCAAAATGTCCTTTTTATGAGTGTCATAATCCATGGAGAATAAAGGAGTATACTTTCCCTTTCAGGCAAAATCCTGTCCTGAATAAAATCCCAGTGTTGACTAGGTTTATTACATTACATGAATACTAGCGGCAGTCATTCCACAAAGAGAGTTGTTTTTCTATCTGAAAATGATAAAAGGCATTTAATTGGAGTTGTGATACAACTTTCCCCAGTTATCAATTTCATCAACAATCTAGAGCAGGCATCCCCAAACTGCGGCCCTCCAGATGGATAGTGTTCTCGAAGCTACCTACATGAGTCTGACCAAACTGCGGGAGGCAGTGGAAGACAGGAGTGCCTGGCGTGCTCTGGTCCATGGGGACACGAAGAGTAAGAAACGACTAAACGACTAAACAACAACAACATCAACCATACTTGGAATTTTGCTTTGACTACATTGCAATGTAAGGGGACGTGGGTGGCGCTGTAGGTTAAACCACAGAGCCTAGGGCTTGCCGATCAGAAGGTCAGCAGTTCGAATCCCCGCAATGGGGTGAGCTCCCGTTGCTCGGTCCCAGCTCCTGCCAACCTACCGTAGCAGTTCGAAAGCATGTCAAAGTGCAAGTAGATAAATAGGTACCGCTACAGCGGGAAGGTAAACAGCGTTTCTGTGTGCTGCTCTAGTTCGCCAGAAGTGGCTTTGTCATGCTAGCCACATGACCTGGAAGCTGTACGCTGGCTCCCTCGGCCAATAACACGAGATGAGTGCCACAACCCCAGAGTCGATCACGACTGGACCTAATGGTCAGGGGTCCCTTTACTTTTACCTTTACATTGCAATGTAAAGAAAAAACATACCTCATACACTATTCCCCTCAGAATACAACAGCACAGCGTAAAGACCCCATACCACCAACTGGCCTCCCTTCCGCCCACAACTACAGATTCAACAATTTGATGGCACTAGGAAAAAAGTTATCCCTGTGCCTAGACATTTTTGTATATAGAGTCCTGTACCGATGTCCAGATGGGAGTAAATCAAACAAGTGATGACCAGGATGCGAAGGGTCTACATCTCAGCAATTCTCTCTGCTCTCTTCCTGACTTGAGCGGCATAAAGTGTCTCTATTGGAGGCAAACTAACACCAATTACCCTCTCTGCAGACTGCAGTTCTTACTGCTCGTTGAAGCCTCTTCTTATCCAGCTAGAGGCTGTACCATACCAGACAGTAATGGAATTACAGAGAACAGTTTCAATAGTACCTCTATAAAATTGGACCAGCGATTCTTGGGGCAGATTAAATTTCCTTAGTTGTCACAAGAAATACAATCTCTGGTGTACCCTTTTAATAATAATATTGATGTTATCTGACCAATTCAATTTTTGAGAGATCATAGAGCCCAAGAATTTAAAGGACTCTACCACTATAACTGCAAAAACAAACAAACAAATATAAACCAAACACTGATATAAAGGCTTAATTCCAAGTTTTGGATTGACATAGTTGGAACAGGAATTACCTACATATTAAACTGGTTGCTAATCCTGGAGGTCCCACCACGACACTCTTTTACTGTAGGGCCTACAGTGTTAGTACAGATTGTCTGCTTAAGCCATCCGTGTTTGTTTTACTCAAGTTGCCTGCTTGGCAGAAGATCCTGTTGTTGTGGTGCACCTCAGTCATCCTTCCTCCTTTGCATTTAGAGCATATGGAAATCAGAAGGATGTAGGGTAATCTCCTTAAGGTTATTTGGGATATGAAGAATCTGGCCTCTATTGCAAGGGGAAGAGGGATAACCAGAAGGCTTTCATCCCATTCTAGATGTACAAATTTTATTATTCTAGTTTCTTTTGAAAGCACAAGCCTGAATGTGTATCACAAGTCCCCTAAACTTTGCAGTCTCCCCTGTTTTATTAACTAATAAATCATCTTTAGAAAAGTGCCTTTTGGCTCAACTAAAATAAACAGCTGAAGTGAGGGCCACACAGGCAGCTGAAATGGGACCATTTTTTAAAAAAGAGAGAGAGAGGAAAGAAAGCAGCAGCTGCAGCAACAACAAGTCCTTTTCTTCTCATGCTCAATTCAGTCTCCAATGAAATCATGCAGAGGGTTTTGTATATCTTTTGTTTACCAAACACAAGCATAGCTGCTAAGTTATCCCCTTTTTTAAGGGATTTTCCCTTATGCTGAATAGGCTTCCTCGTGAGAAAAGGGAAAACTTGGCAGCTATGAACACAAGGTTAACATCTTGATGTCTAATATGAGGAAGGGCTGCTAGAGCCTTGGCACTAGTTTCATGAGCTGTTATTCATTAGTGGATCTACCACATTCTGAGAATGCTTTGAGCGATGAATAACAGAGGTAGTGGCTATTTAGATGCTGATGGTTTTAAATTATTGCCATTTAAAGGCACACATTCAAACTCATGTTGGTTGTGCTCATGAAAAAAATAGGAGGCTTCCAGCCAGCTTAGTTCAACTTCCCTAAGCTCTCATTTCCAATACACCTCCTACTGAGACGTTCCTATAGCTTATTCTATGCAGAGGAAGAGCAAACTAGATAATGGACACTGGTGCATTTGGCTGTAACTGCTGCTATTTCCTGTCTCATTGAACATGCTTCAAATGTATTTTCCATACATGCTTTAAAAAAGCAGATACGAGTATTAATCAAAATTCTGACATCTCAATCTTTTCAGAATACAGTAGATCTCCTCTTGTTTTACCAGCATTCTCTCTCTGGTCTCCACTGCAATCTCTGTATTCCACTGAATGCAGGAGAGGATAAGAAGCAGGTAAATGATACCTTTTGTTGGTAATTAAGGGCCCATAATTTTAACTGAACAAGTCCTATTTAAGAGTAGACCCATGAAACTGATAGGCATTACTTAGGCCCATGTATTTCAATGGGTCTACTCTGAATAGCACTAGCATTGACTACAACCTGGAGACCAGAACAGTCAGTAATACTGACCCTATTCACTCCTACACAGGCTGAGGCCCAGGCAAAGGGCTCTTTAACGCCTTCCTACTGTGTGGGGGCAGTAAAAAGATTTTGGCAAAGATTTTTCCTTACTATGCATGTCGGGCTGCAATCCTATACCCACTTACCCAGAACTCCCATTGGACTCGAACTGCTGATTAGACATGTATAGGATTACATGGTTAATCACTTCTCCAGGCACAGGGATCTTTAAGTCCTTTACTTCACCACCACTACCAAGTAGCTGCAGGGTTTCTTTCAGAATCCTCCCCTTATGTACCTCAGCTGCTTCATGCCTTCGTTTGCATACAGCAGCGAGCATCTGAAGCACATAAAATGCAGAAATCTGCCAGAACCTCTGCTGATGTTGAACTGTGGAGAGAACACAAGTGAGCCTTAGCCTGTGCTTCAGGTTACATGGAGGAAATAGCTGGTGTATTATCCCTAGAACCAGTGCCTATGCAGGGGCAAGACTTAGGAAATCCCTGGGGATGGATTAAGTCCATGGGTCACTTATCCCTTAGTATGCCACGTGGTTCATGTATACCTGAAGGAGCATCTCCACCCCCATCGCTCAACCCAGACACTGAGGTCCTCCTCCAGAGGTCTTCTGGTGGTTCTCTTACTGCGAGAAGTGAAGTTACAAGGAACCTGGCAGAGGGCCTTCTCAGTAGTGGCCTGTGGAATGCCCTCCCTTCAGATGTCAAGGAAGACATCTGTAGGCAGACCAGCATCAGGAAGTTTTTAATGTTTGGTGTTTTATTATGTTTTGTTATAGAGTATGCTGTAAGTCGTTCAGAGTAGCTGGGGGAATGCAGCCAGATGGGCGGGGTATTATTATTATTAAACTGGGTGGACAAGCAGATACCTGACCAAGCATTACTACACCTCTGCTTCTCTGGATTTCCAAATGGTTGTGAAGGATAAAGCAACAATTACATGCATAAAACTAGTATCATGATAGATAGATAGATAGATAGATGATAGATAGATAGATAGATAGATAGATAGATGATAGATAGATAGATGATAGACAGAGAGAGAGATTTCTAATGCTAGAAAGGAAATATGCCACCCTGATCACATGAAAAGTGAAGTGAGAAACAACATGAAATGTACATATACATCAACTAGATCAGTGTTTGGGTCTCCAACTGTTTTTTTACTACAATTCCCATCATCCCTGGCCACTGGTCCTGCTGGCTATAGATGATGAGAGTTGTAGCCCAAAAACAGCTGGAGACACAAGCTTGGGGAACACTGAACTAGACGATGGGCTGCAGCTCCGGGTTAGAGCATCTGTTTTGCATGTGGACGGTCCCCAGTTCAATCCTAGGCATATCCAGGTAGCACTGTCTGAAATCCTCAAGAGTTACGGCCAGTCAATGTAGATAATAATAAGCCAAGTGGAACAATGGTCTGAATCCGTATATGGCAACTTTCTATGTTCCTAATACCCTAAGGTTGTGATTCATAGCTGTACAATCTCATGTCAGCAAAACCTGACATTTTGTCCTTCAGTGGTAAAGAGGTCATACTCGTAATGTTTTTCAACATCATCGAAGCTCCAATTTCCCGGACGATGGGTTTGTTCCAATTACTCTTTGTTATTGCATTTCAAATTCCTTAGGCCCATGGCCATAGCATTGTGTTTTGAAAACTTACTGAAGATTTGCTGTACTTGCAAAACTTATTAAATCTTCTATATGGGAAAAGGAATGTAGACAGCATGGTATTTCTTGGTATCTCAAAAGAAAGGTGCAAGTCCCCAGGGGGTACGGAGAGCTGTTACCCAGAGCAACATTGGCCACAAATACTGGTATAATGTAACTGCTCAAGAATGTATCAGTTGGGAGGGAAATGAGGAGTTTTCACTCTTTTGTACCAGATGAAATCATTCTAGATGAAATCATTCAAAGTCCTGGAGTCCCAGATGAAACCCCCTTTCTTGTATGCATACAATAACATCATCCTCCCAACCAGAGCCAAATGCTCATTCTCCTGTAATTAAGACAACCCTGGAATGCTCTTCTCCTGCTCTAAATCTAGACTTCTAAAATTGAACTAAAAAGAAAGAAAAAAAGATGACCAAATGCTGTGTGGATCATTAATGCTTTATATGTGCATTAACACAAACTGTTCCTGAATAAAGAAAAGTTCAACATATTCTGAGAGTTCCCCTAAAGAACCCCATTCTACTGACCTCTCAGACTATGTCTTTAGATGGTAGGTGCTGAGGAAAATCGACAGGCAAATAAATAGTGGGCTAAATTATTATTAGTTACAGGTAGGTAGCCGTGTTGGTCTGACGCAGTCAAAATAAAAATAAAAAATCCTTCCCGTAGCACCTTAGAGACCAACTAAGTTTGTCATAGGTATGAGCTTTCATGTGCATGCACACTTCTTCAGATACACTGAAACATAAGTCACCCATTACCAAGCTTAAAACCATGGAGAGACCTGGTATGAACAGAGACATAAGATTCTTATCTCATTATACATGATCAAGCTTTCTTTAGCACCTCAGCCCTTGCTTTTTCCTGCAAGACCAATTGCATTCATTAACAGTCGTTAACAGTCATCAACAGGTTTACCACTCCTATCAGCCCATCACCCATTCCCATCACCCCCCACCCCACCCTCTGACTATACATAAGGGTCTGGTGACTTCTGTTTCAGTGTATCTGAAGAAGTGTGCATGCACACGAAAGCTCATACCTATGACAAACTTAGTTGGTCTCTAAGGTGCTACTGGAAGGATTTTTTATTTTTATTTTGACTACATTATTATTATCACTTTATACACAGGGCAGATTTTAGATAGAGAGGAAGCCAAAATGCATCTATGTGTCAGTAGGCCCATGCTGAATGGAAGACTGTACATCTATTTCTGTGTTCAGTTGGTACACCAGTTGCTGCAAGACAGGCACTGGCTACCACCATTTATGCACTGGATATTTCTAGATTAGATTACTGTAATATCCACTATGTGTGTGGGGCTGCCCTTGAAGACACTCTGGAAATTTCAGCTTGTTTACATAATGTGGGCATCTTACTGTTGCTGGGTATAGGTTGGTATGAACATATTACAGGGCTCGATTATAAAGCCACTTAGATTATAGTTGATACAGAAAGGCAGGTAGAAATTTTAATAGAAATGAACAAAAATATAATGCCTACTTAGAAACAGCTTCATTGGTTGCTAGTTTATTTCCAGGTGCTCATTTTTTCCGAGCTGCTCATTTTTACCTTTAAAATATTAAGTGGAAAATGCTTTGAGAACATTTGGTTGAAAGGTGACCTATAAAAATTACAAAGAAGTTTACAAATAAGTAAATAAATAAAGTACTCCAATATGTGCTACAAATTGCCAAACTGGGATTGATCCAAAGCAAAGATATTCACTGCCTCTTGAATCTTTCAGCCATTCAAGACATCCAAACAGTCCCTAACTCATACAAAATTTAAAAAGCAAAAAGTGAACTAAAAGAACCCAGAAACATAAAAGGCTCTTGTAGTGTACTTTCTTTACTTTTGAGTAACAGTGCCTGCCAATTATGTCAAGCCACCCCTAACAAGTGTTTAGCCTATTTTTAAAACTGTTTGAAAACTTCCCTTTATATTTTCCTCCATCTATTTATGGGTGTGAAGTTCTTCCTGATATATGACTTAAATTTTCCTCCTCAGCTGCACAGATTGAAGAAATAAGCTAGAAATACACCCAAGATGGAATCACATGTAGACTTTGGCTTTATCCACCCAAGCAGATTTTGTACCAGCTGATGCTAAATTGAGATATGGTGCATCAATTATCATATGACTTTTTCACAGTCTAACAAAATCAGACAACATCTTCATGGCAGATTTAGAACAACGTTTCCTAAACTCCTACCCACTTAAACCTCTCTTGTACCTGCAATACATTGACAATATTTTTATTATCTGGGCACATGGTCAACAGACCATGGACACCTTCCACCAGACATTCAATGACTTTCACCCCACCATCAACCTAACAATGAACCAATCTATGCAAGAAATACATTTTTTTACACCACTATAAAATACAGGATGGACGTATATACAGGATGTATATACAGGACGTATATAAGGATGGACCTTATACCATAAACCAACTGACCAACAAACATATCTACATGCTTCTAGCTACCATCCCAAACATACTAAACAATCCATTGTATATAGCCAGGCCCTACGTTACAACCGCATCTGTTCCAACTCTACAGACAGAGACTCTCACCTAAGAAATATACAGCAAACCTTTTTAGAACTAAAATATCCGCCCAATGAAGTTAAACAACAGATAAACAGAGCCAGACTCATACCCAGAGAGAACTTGCTGCAGACAAACCAAAAGAAAAAGAAAATAACAGAACCACTAGTAATCACATACAGCTCCCAAGTTAAAACAGTACAACGCATCATCAGAGATCTACAACCTCTCCTAGACAATGACGGTTCTCTTTCTCAAACTCTGGGAGGAAGACCTTTCATTGCCTACAGACAGCCACCCAATCTGAAACAACTCCTCACCCACAATAATACAACCACCAGACTTTACATGGACACTGGTACCAGAGCCTGCAATAAACCCAGCTGCCACATACACTCGGACAACACCATTACTGGCCCCAACAACATCAAACATACAATCTCAGGACTATTTAATTGCTCATCTTCTAACATTGTGTATGCCATCAAATGCCAACAGTGCCCTTCAGTTCTCTATATCGGACAAACAGGCCAAACCCTATGCCAAAGGATAAATGGACATAAATCTGACATCGGGAATCACAAGACAGAGAAACCAGTAGGAGAACACTTCAATCTCCCAGGACATTCTGTACAAGATCTCAAAGTAGCTGTCTTATTACAAAAGAATTTCAGAAATAGACTGGAAAGAGAAGTAGCTGAACTGCAATTTATCACCAAACTTAAAACCATGGAGAAACCTGGTCTAAACAAAGACATTGGATTCTTATCTCATTATACACGATAAAGCTATCTTTAGCCATCTCACCCATTGCTTTTCCTGTGGGACCAATTTGTAGCCGTAAACACTCGTAAATTCTTCCTGCAAGACCAAATGCGGTCATAAACAGTCCAGTTTCCCACCACCCTTTTGAGTGGTGCCCCCCCACCCTCTCACTATATGTGGGGATCTTGTGACTTCTGTTTCAGTGTATCTGAAGAAGTGTGCATGCACACGAAAGCTCATACCAATGATAAACTTAGTTGGTCTCTAAGGTGCTACTGGAAGAAAACAATTTTTTTTATTTTGTTTCGAAAATCAGACAATGCTTTTCTCTAACTGACCTGCTTTACAATCATTCTCAAAGCTTAAAGTAAATACATCTGGTGCCATCAGAGCACCCTAGCATAAATCCACATAACATTACCAAAGGTCACAAAATAGGCTGAGAACTGAGAACCACTAACTGAGAACCAGGGCTGGCGCGTCCATTTAGGCAAACTAGGCCATTGCCTAGAGCGCCAAAATGGAGTAGGCGCTGGCCAGCCTGCCCCCCAAAACCCCCATGCCGCTGCCCGCCGCCGCCCTCCCACGGCGCGTCTGTGTGCTGTGGCTTCCTTTTTTAATTTTTCTTCTCCCAACGTTGCCGGGCGAGGGGCGGGCTAGCGAGGCGCCACACTAGTGGCTGACTGGCGTGACGCCCCTCCTCGCTGGCCTGCCGCATGCCCGGCAACATCGGGAGGGAAAAAAATTAAAAAAGGAAGCGCCGGCCGAGCAAGGCTGCCGGCTGCAGCTGCCTTTTAAATTTTTCCTTCTCCTGACCTGCGACGTTGCTGTGCGAGGGTCGGGCTAGCGAGGCACCACGCTAGAGGCTGACTGGCATGACACCCCTCCTCGCTGGCCCGCCCCTTGCCCGGCAACGTTGGGAGAAAAAAAATTAAAAAGGAAGCGCCGGCCGAACGCTTTTCCAACTCCTTCATCTGACATTTTCCAACTCCTTTATCTGCTGGCTCAAATTGGAGAAGCAGCATGTAGAAGGATCTTAAGCATCTCTCCTCACTCATGCAATTCAGTATCCTAATTGAGAGCCAATGTGATGATTGCGCTATGCTTGGTGAGATCCTTATTCTAATCTCCACTTAGCCATAAAGGTAACCTTTGGTCACTCACTATCTCTCAACCTAATCTACATCACAGGATTGTTGTAAGAATAAAAGGGAAGGGGCAGGGGAGAAGCATGGATGCCACCTTGAGCTATGTGGAAGAAAGGCAGGACCAAAATGAAATAAATAATGCAGGTGGCATTTTATTTTTTCCACATGAACCATAAACAAACTGGTTGGTTCAGAAGTGCTAAACTGGCTATTGAACTTTTAGCAACCCAAACCAGTTGGAGCTGGACCTGACACAGCTGGGCAATTATATTCCCTTATCACCACACATTACAAGCTACATGTTGTTCTCAGACTCCCGTCTCCCACAATCACATTTCTGTATAGGAAATGTATACGTTCCGAAGCGCCCTGAGTAAAAGACCCTGACTAGGACTTGTGTGAATACAATCATTCTTTGTTGAATTTAAACCATTCACAAATGTCGCATTTTAGGTCAGTTAAAAGAAAGATGTTGTGTTGGTATTTTGTGGACAGATCATGAGATATGAACTGCAGGAAATGAAACTTGCTCAACAGCCACTTGTGACAGACAGCATCTCAGTCGGGAACAATGTATGAGAAAGCAGCATGCAGAATAAATCACATGACTTACTGATTTATAGCTCATGCTTTACCAAGTGCTTTTATTTATTTTTAAGTTGATAGGCCCCAACTCTTCAGGTTTTCAAACTCCATTCACATGCTTCAGTTTAGGTGTAGCATCTACAAATGCGTGAATGCCATAGTATGTATTGTGTAAATCTAATATGGTATGCACTGTTTTATGCAGTCTATGAGGAGCTATTTTCACTAAAAGAACCCTAGCTCGTTCCTCTGCTGCCTATTGTTTGCTTCTACATCAGTCACTTTTGCAGCTTTTTCCCAGCTCTTTCTTTCTCATTTGATTATTTTGTGCCCTTGTCTCTTTGCTCTTGCATTTCCTTCTCCCCTCAGCTCTGGCTCTGTCACAACCTCCACTATCACAGTTCCTGCACATGATCCTCCAAGTGTCTTTGGCTCAAGATTTGCTCTCCTACAGGTTTTGCTCACTGCAAGTTTGTGCTCCCTTCTTTTTCACTTGCTTTATTTTTGGCTAAGTAAAGTTTACTTTTCTCCCCATGTAATTTCTTACGCTTTTTTTCTGTCATCTCTTCCCAGCTTTTGCTTGGGAGTATTCTTGGACCCAGCATCACTCCAAGATACTCTGGCGCACCCAATGTGTCCTTATGCACGGCTTGGTAATATTCTGTTTAGATTGCTATAACGTGCTCTACACTCGGCCACCTTTGAAAAATATCCGGAACTCCAGTTAATGCAAAATCAATGCTAACAGGAGCCTGTTTTACAGATCAAATTATTTCCAGACCCAATTTAAAGTGCTGCTTTTACTTATTTTAAT
This sequence comes from Zootoca vivipara, assembly GCF_965207765.1. NCBI lineage: Eukaryota > Metazoa > Chordata > Lepidosauria > Squamata > Lacertidae > Zootoca > Zootoca vivipara. Next base: position 35,327,045 of record NC_142593.1, read on the forward strand.
TTTATTTATTTACTCAAAGTTCTACATGCAACTCTTCCAATGCATGCATATTACCTAGTGCCTAACAACAATTAAAATATCTCAGTCCCATTGTTTTTGATCCTTAAGGATTGTCTTAAACCAGGCTTTCTCAACCTCGGCCCTCCAGATGTTTTTGGCCTACAACTTCCACGATCCCTTGCTAGCAGGACCAGTGGTCAGGGATGATGGGAATTGTAGTCTCAAAACATCTGGAGGGCCGAGGTTGAGGAAGCCTGTCTTAACCCATATGACCCTGCAGATACGCTTTGATGGTCAAGAGAGGCCTTACTCCATGGCACATGGGGCAGGGACCTTTTTGGTGGTGACAGTCAGGTGGTAGAATTCTTAGTCCAGGAGATTCAGCTGAACTCCTTTTATTTTTCCCTCTGGCAACAGGACAGGCAAAACATATCTGTGTAGAGGTACATTTGTACAGGACACTCTTAAGAAGTAACTCTAATAAGTTTACCATTTCTGAATTTGTTTGTTCTCCATCTGCTGGTTTAATACCACTCCGGTTTTTATGTTTGCTTTAAACAACTAATTCTTAAAGGGTTTTATGGAAGGGGAATTTGTCCCCTAAGGTTATCTTTAAAAAAAAAAGTTCATATCTCAGGATTTAACTAAGCATGCAGGTACTACCTTCTTGTTGCTCAATAATTCTCTTTTGGCTACAAAGCTATCATGCTGGGACTGAGTTCAGCATTAGGACAAGTGAAGTTTACTTAACTGGCATGTATGCTTTTATGATGACCATTAACTGCTTCAGGGTCAGAAAGATGAGGGTATAAGTATTTTAATATTTTCCCATTCTCTCTTCATTTCTTTTTGCAATCGTTTACTAATAAATCAATTCAATTTGTGTCTTTCCTGTCAGTTACTTCATCTTCTTCGCTTTGTTTTACAACCCTGCATTCTCTCTCCCTTCCTCTCTCATTCATGCAACCCTGACTGAGGGTTTGTTTTGCTAATGTTTCAGGTTTCTGTTTTGCTTTTTTTAAAAAAGAATCCCCTTGATATGACTCTGTTCTGCCCACGTTTCTCAAAATGGGTGACTCCTTCATTTATTGTTCCTTTCAAAACTGATATTGTTCTACCAATTCTAAAAAGAAAAAATATGTCAGACCTATTTCCAATCTTCCCTTGCCACCTCATCTTTTATACCCCAGTGTTGTTGTTGTTGTTGTTGTTGTTGTTGTTGTTGTTGTTGTTGTTGTTGTTTTTAATTCACCTAATCACCCCCTTTTCCAGCAGTTACTTATGGTGTTCTTTCAGCTAGAACTTGTGGCCATCAGTCAGTTCTCCTTTTACAACTGTTTCAGTTTTCAATACTGATGACTACGTTATCCTTTTTGCCTCTTTGAACTCTCTAGATTTTCTTGGGAAAGTTATTTCATGAGTTCCTCCTTTTTCAGTTTGTCTCATCGTTCCTCTTTTCTTTCTCTTTGGATTCCCCCCAAAATTTGTTTCTCTCAGCCCTTTCTTCAGTTCTCAAAATCTGTTGTGATTCTTAGTTCCTCTGGTTCTCTGTTTGATATTATCCCTATTCTTTCCATTTTTCACTGGGTTCCCTTTCTGTATCACATTCATCTTAAACCTCTGGCCGCTGCTTTCAAGAGTTTACAATCTCTTCTGCCCTTAATCTCCCTCATCCCTCACCTTTTCTGTACTCTGTCCTGTGTCCGTATGTTCCTGTGGAACTCCTTGCTTCCTGACAAGCAAGCAGCTGAAAGTTCACCTTTGCCAGGCTTTCCTTCCATGAACATATTCTATATCCCCTGCATGTTTTGTGCTACATTCTCTTTTCCTTTTTTATGACTGGACATTTGGACAGGAGAAGCCTAGTGGAGATTGCCTTGGTGATCCTGGCAAAGTTGGCACATGCCTTCTTCCATGGCAGGTGATATGTTTCCATGGAAACAAAATGCCTAGGCAATTGCTCTTCATACTGAATAATTTTAGAATATTCTGAACTGGAAAAGGAACTCCATCAGGTAAGCAGGCAAGCCTTTCTCCTTCCTTCCAGAGGTAATCCAAACGTCCTTGAAGAGAGACTTCAGTTTTAAGTCAGAAACAGAGTAAGAGACACAGAGACCAGGATTTGGGCTTTATCAGCATATTAGGATGGTGGCTGTTTCCTTGGAGGTGAGATGTACCATAGGTGTCACAGATTTTGGCTGGTTGTTGGAATGTTTTAAGTAGTGCCTATGCTTAAATATATATCATATACATACACAAGATACATACTGTTTGTGGACAAGATCTAATCCTACCAAATGATACGGGACCTCCCCCTTCTTCCCTCTGGAGCTCAGCCCCCTCCACCTGCTCCAGAGGATCCCCCAAGCCCCCGGAGCAAATTTTGGAAGTCCCAGTTGTGCAGTTAAAAACCAGGCAGTTAGAAGAAAAATAAGCCAAGGGACATGACGTCTAGATGCAGGGAATAAGAAGAAAATAACTGGCCCCTCAAGTTGCAGGGTTAGTTCATCGAGAAAGCAATGCCCAAAGAAAAGAATGCAACAGAAGAACAAATACAAATTTGTTCAGTTACAGGTTGTTGGCATTGTTTTGTAAGGTTAATGCACTACAAAGCTTACTGACAGCTTTTTCCATTTGTATCCCTAGATGTAGAAGCTACATTAATAAAGAATGCTCAGGTAGCTCAGCAGAAGTGACTTGGGGATAATATTGTAAAATAATGTCTAAAATAATTCTAAAAGGTTTATTTGGCTATGTTTGAAGCAAGAGGAAGAACAAGCAAGTACTGTAGTAGGTCCTCTGTGTGGAGAAGATGAGAGAAATGCTATTGGGTGACAGACAGAAGGCAGAACTGCTCAACACCTACTTTTCCTTTGTCTTTATCCAAAAGGAAAGCAGTGTCCAACCTGGAGATTGATGTAAGGAGGGAGCTGTAGCCCAAGATAAGAAGAGAGGTAGTAACCTAGCTACTTCAAGTGAATTCAAATCTCCAATTCTATTATTCTATCTCCAAAAGAAGAAATATACAATGCAAGGATGTAGTAATTGTATCTGTACTTCTGATGAAAGCCTTGTGGATGTTATTAGGGCACAGACAAACTGCAGGTCAGGACCCAAACTCATTAGTACTGCTGTGCTGCGAGAATGCAGTCCACAGTGAGCTCACACTTTTGACAGTCTAGAACAGGCATCCCCAAACTGCGGCCCTCCAGATGTTTTGGCTTACAACTCCCATGATCCCTAGCTAACAGGACCAGTGGTCAGGGATGATGGGAATTGTAGTCCAAAACATCTGGAGGGCTGAAGTTTGGGGATGCCTGGTCTAGAAGAAAAACAAAGATCCATCCCTCTCTGAGCAATTTATTCAGCCCCAATTTTTAAAAAAGACTTCAGACCCTAGGTTTGTACTATTTATACTTTTGGTTTATCATCTCATAATTTAGATTCTCTTGATAGGAAAATGATGTTTTAATAAATATTTGGGTGGTCATCTTCAAGGAAGGAAGGAAGGAAGGAAGGAAGGAAGGAAGGAAGGGTGAAGAGAGGCACCTGAACATTAAATGCACAGATTGATATTTAAATTTGCTATACAAACCAGGTCTTCTTAATTTTAAACCAGTGTGTTCTGAAAGACACTCATAGGATGTCAGGATAGAAGCAATATACAGAAAGCAATTAAAGCTTGAGTTTGTTAAAGAGAAGAAACAAAGAATAAATAAGACACACAGCCATGTGGGTGGTAGAGGAGCAGTGAATATTTGCAGCAAACACTTGGTATAAGGTGGAACAAATTACAAGGAATGGGGAAAAACAATAGTAGGTAGTAAAAGAGCAATTAAGAGAGACTGCCAAACAGAAATCTGAAACAGAATGTTAGCCAGTGTTACAATACAGTACACAGGAAGATGCAGAGCTGAGTTAAGTATTCAAGTAAAAAATAGTATTTACAGGAAGTCTATGGAGAATGGAAAGAGTAAAAGGGGAGAGTAAAATCTTGACAAAGAGGAAAGAAGTCAGCATTCCCATTACCCACCACCACATGAGGGCAGTGTAACTTCAATAGAACTTTACCCATAGAGGAATCCTAACATACACAGGGCAGGTGCAACAACGTTGTCCTCAGATAATATTTTATGCAGCATATTAAAAGGTGCCTCAACCAATTCACATCTACCCCAGACATACACACACACACCACCATCAACTCCCTGCAATGAAGTGTTCAGAACCAGTGGAGCTAAAATGATTTTAAACTTCCAAGTTGTTATCATAGCATGACAAAAGGAAATCCTGCAGAATCACAAGGCAACAAAACTGAAAGGAACTTACAACTTCTCCACTAATATAATAAAACTATGAGGGAGGAAATAGCATAGTAAAATACACTGACCAAATTTATGGTTATCTTGGTAACTTTAATTTGAAAGGTAGGTCATAATAACGTTTCCATGTTATTTAAGAAGGAGGTGTTACCAACAGTATTGCATCCCACTCAAAAGAGGCCAAATCTTTCCATGCTGTAGTCATTTGACTCAGAGTAATGGAAACAAGGATTTGCAATGCCAAGGAGACACATCCTATTCAGAGGACCACCCAGAGGGTTAATTAACAAAGCACTAGGAGATAAGTTGCCTTTTTATGAAGCAGGAATACGGTACAAGAGGTGAAGGTCTACAGCGGTTATGACAGAAATAAAGTAAATAAAGGATGAGAGGAATTATACAGATACTATGAAGGAGGGGGGAGCATTGTAAGCTTTCATCAAAGAGAAGAAAAGGCAAAGCGCAAAGGGACCACTTCAGTTAATAATCACATAAAACATGACTCAGGTGATCAGGAACAAATCACAGAAAACCTTGTTTGTGTGCTCCCTCTCTCCTCCTCTGTACACAACAGCAGGAGAATGAACGCTTCTGCTCTTACTCCAAAGAAAACCACAGTTTCCCCCCAAATAAGGGACAACATATCCTATATCCCCAAGTCTCTCAGGTGCTTATGTGAAGAGGCCACATGGAGGTCATTGTAAGTGGGGTAATGTATGAGGCACAGAATCCTCACATTAAGATGAATCTCAAAATGCACAGGAACAGAGTGCTCATAGTATCTCATTGGTACATGATTTTCTTGCTTCTGTGTTGTGCTTTGTTATGTACAAGCTTGGAACAGAAATAATCTTTGTGGCTATATTTGTTGTTTGCAACATTTAATGGAAATAATATAAATCGAAAGAAAGAAAAAATCCGCATTTGCGAGTTCATATGTAGCACAAGACTGTGGTCCGTTCTAAGTGGAAGCTTTCATTTTCTTTTGCACACAAAGGGAGATGAGTGAGGAGAGGTTATGTGTAAGCCCAAAGTCCATTACAGCTGTTGTTCAGGGAGGAAGCAAAATCAAGCATGGAACCCCCTCTTAACTAGATAAATGTAATTTAGAAGACTCTTAGGCCTAGCTACCTCACAAGGACACTTGTCCGAGATGAAATGGAGCTGTATACAATACAGTAAAGATTGACCAGAGATCTGAGACTCCAGGAACCAGCATTCCAAGGGCAGAACACAGTGATGTGTTTGCAAAGCAATTAACATAGGCCTAATGTATTGTTTCTGTTTTCAAAATTCCAGTGAAGAGCAACATACGGAAGGAGAGTGTGCTAAATATACCGAGTGTCATTGAAGAAATGAGCTAGGGATTCCTAAAGAAGGAAGATACTGCCACATCAGCCCTAAACCTTTTAATTGGGGTGTGTTTGTCTGTATTTCAAAACAGAAGTTAGGATGAATTTGACAGGGTGGGCATTATAACGGGAGTACAAAACTGTCCAGATGGAATGAGTTCATATTTCAGAGATATCGCCAAAGCCTGAATCTAAGAGGCAGATTCCTAGCTCCCACCATCAAGCCCATAATCATAATCTATGATGGCATATTTATAATGTGACCTGAAAGGAACCGGTTATTCATGAGAAACAGCAGTTTTTAACCCAATGTATGTGATACTGCAATATGTCCTCAGTAGAGGATTTATCTTTAAGGCTGCAATCCCATATCCACTTACCTGGAAATAAGTTCCACTGAACGCAATGAGATTTACTTCAGAGTAGACAGGTGGAGGATTGCACTCCTCCAGTGTTTATAAGTATGAGCTTTCGTTCAACACGTTTACATCATGTTTTTATTCTATCAAACTCGTTATTTTTGAAATAGTTAAAAATGTATTTAATTTTTTTAAAAATCTGATTTGATCTACCCTACCTACAAAGAAACACAAAGGAAACTCTTTCTGACTTTTTAGAAAGTAGCCCATTTTCATTTGTGCTTTGAGAACTGGGGCCTACATAAACTAGGGAAAAGTCAAACGCTAAATCAGATTTATAGATACTATATTGCCCTTAACTCGTAAGTTAATAATACAGCGGAAGAACCAAAGTCTTCCGCAAGTCACAGAAGGTCTGGAAACAATTAGTTTAAAAAGCTCCGCCTTACTTGTTTCTCTCTGTAGACCAAGACATAGTCACCCTAATAATGCAAAAACATTAGATGTTGTGTGCGCTATCCCCTATCGTAATATTGAAAATCTACCATGAACTCATTTCATGTTGTAAATGGGTTTATTCTGAAATATGATTTATTTTACAGATGTTTGTGTTTTATTGCACAGGGAACCGAGTTTCACAAACACGTCAGTTTTCACACTAGGCGTTTAGTGTGAAATCACTACACCTTCCTCACACTCATATGTTACGGGGGTCCAGAAAAAATACCCTTTTGCAGTCCTCCCTTGTTTTCACAATGGTTTTTCTATCTTTCTTATTATTGCACAAATTCAAACCTTTTAGAAAAAACTCCACAGTTCATGAAAACTCCACAGATGGATATGCCTTACTTAGCCTTACAGTTTCACCTTTAAAAAAGGAAAGAAGAGGGGTTGATTTTATGTGGGTGGTGATGGATCAGACCAAAAGAACCTATCATAGTTCAGGACACATAAAAGTGGACACTATTTAATTATCTCATTTTTTGAAAATCTGTCTTTTAACTAGCACTGAACTGATTTCCTAGTGTTGTGGGTTTTTAAAAAATGATAAATAAATAAATAGTGAACTACTATGTAAAGCAAAGAGTGCTATAGTGCTTCAAAATTATACAGTAATTCTACAATGGTGAACCTTTTCTCACCACCATTTTACCAATGTACTTAAGTTGTAGGAGGCTGGTGTAATGGAAATGCAGAAGAATTGTAATCAAGGAGGTGTAGGCAGTCTTGCACGATTAACCCTTCATTCAATGCTGGATTAAGTGATTGCAGGAGCACTCCTATTTGTTGGAGATGGCCCACTGTGAGTTGATTGCTTTGCTGTCCTAGATCATGGGAACCCCAGACCAGGTGAAGGTAGTACCAATCACAAACCGGTGCAGGTAGCCAAGACACTTAGCCTCACCTCTGGAGCAGATAAAAATTATAGGGCTTGGGCCAGGAAGTGGGAGGAGCTTCGATGCAGGCCCAGATTGCTGCAGGTGCTGCATAATTGGCCAGACTGAGATCTACTCTGCTGCTACCCCTGGACTCCATACAAGTGGAAGGAGGGATTCTGGCATCTGTCTGGTATCGTACCCTGGTAAAGAGGGACGGGTTGTTGCTTGTGTGGTTAGTATTCTACGTTAAGGTTTGGATATTGTTTGCCTGTCTATCCTTGTGCAAAGGGGAAATTGTTTGATCCTTTTGGGGGGGGTTCTATACTCTTGTGTGTGTGTGTTAAATGATTTTGCTCAATATATCCAGCCTTTCTCCTCCACTGGTCCAGCATTTGCTTCAAATAATCCTTTTGCCTTTGACAAAACAGGTAGCTTTCAGATGAACATCTCAAACAGCTGAGCTTCAGGATTGAGCTCACTTGGCAGAGGATGGGCAACTGAAGCAGCACCAGGAGACAGTGATTCGGAATCGGAGCAGAGAATGAGTGAAGAAGAGAACAGAGGAAGGGAGATGATCCTCCGATGGGGGAGCAGCTGGCCCCAGTGCTGATCCTCCCGTTGAGGGCGCGCAAATTAAGCAAGAGAAGGCACAAGTTAAGCAAGAGAATTCCATCTTAGGAAGAAGGAATGTCAATGTCAATGACAATGTCTTCAGTTTGCCAAAATGGACGAAGAAGCAAGAACAGCAGCAAAAAACATGCAGAGGGACTCTTTAAAGCCTATTCTAGAGAAGGTGGTGATAGACCAATATGCTTCTTTAAGTTTGTGTCAGAGAAGAGGAGTGGTTGGAGGCACCACCTGGGGAACCTCCTAGGGAAGGCTCAGAGCAGTAAGGCTCAGAACCAGGGGAGTGGTGGTGAGACAGGAGGAATGGTTGGATGCTGAAGATGCAACAGGCTTTGGCGAGCAAGAGGACCCAAGGGTGGGAAGCAGCTCAGACTAAGCTGATGGAGAGGAAGACAGGACAGATGCTGTACAAACATCCCAGGAGCGAGCCGCACCTGCTGTGCTAAGCTCCCTTCCCCCTTGTCTCCAAGGACAAAAAGAGCTGTGCATGTATCAGAACAACGGGCACAGCTTCCACCCCTCCCCCTAGCGGAGTTTGAGGCTTCTCAGAAAACATCCGGCTGGGGAGGAGCCTTAGTGGGAAGTAGAAGGTGAAGACTTTCAGTCCTGGCAACTGCTTCATAGAGGCCAGACCTGACTAGAGGCCTCTCTGCTTGTATGCTGTTGTCCTGAATAAATAAATACATTTTTCTGCTCATCTCTGCGCCTTCAGTGCTGCCCTGCATCTGAACCTGCTCTGACAGCTTGTGACTAATCCAAATTCTTTTGTTTTCCATGGTTCACTCATGTATCATGTATCATTCTTAGTAAAGAATGGGTTTGCAGGGATAATGAAGTGTACTGAACTGGCAGGATACTAGGGAAAGGGGATCCTGGTGAGCAGTGTAGCCACAACTGGTACACACCAGGACAAGCTGAAAATGGGGAATGGAAGGTTGGGGACTTAGGAGGTACTCACGGGACATCAGAGAACATTTCAGGGACAGATGACAGTTTGGGGGAGCAAGCACTCTAAGCCTTGTATTTTTATAGACACAGAATTAAATTAGGTTCTCTGGAATTAAATTAGGTTCTCTTAATTCGCTATCAAAGAGCTTCATGGTACATTTGATTCTGTTACGAATGCACAAGACCATTTTTTAGGACACCACCCAATGATAATGGTTTTTGGCTCCATCCTTCTACCTCTTCTAGAAACCTCTGCTGTGTTCTGCTCAGTATTCCCATGTGCTGAAGGCATAGCAACCCACCTACACAAAGTTCTTGCAACCCACCAGTTGCAAATCAAAATCTGAAACACAGGCAAATTAACAACTGGGTGGACTAGTCCCAACCCTTCAAAACCACAGCTATGAGAACATAACTTTTTCCCATTCATCTGCTCTTCTCATCACATCTCCTTAACTCCTTAACTACATTTTGAATCTGCTTTTCCTCCAAAGAGCTCAGGAAACATACATGTGCTTTGCCTCAACTCCTATTTTTACCCTCACAGCAACCCTGAGAAGTAGGTTAGGTTGCAAGAGATTTGCCCGGGGTCATCCAGTGAGAATCTTGGATCTCCCTACACCATGGTGGCCCAGTTAAGACATAACATTTCTCATTAAGCCGAGAGATGCAAAAGCTCCATTCTCACACAGCTCCTTTCCTCCTTTGCCTGGTCATATCTGCACTTAATGCTAAGCCAAACAATTGACTATGCTGGCTCCTGGGGAGAAGATAGAAGCCATGTTGCTTCTCCAGGTCCTTTTAGCTGAGTGTAGCAGAGGAGCTAATCCAAGCAATATGTTGCCTGAATACAGAATCTGATTTGTTCTATCCCAGGTTCAGATGGCATGCTAACTCAAACATCAGCTGACCAAAAAGGAGCAAAGTATGTGTGAGCTCCTCTCTGGGAACCTGCACATTTTCATGGTCCCAGCAAGCCATAGTTTAGGCCTCTCTGTGTCACAATCAAATACTTCCAGGATTGTTGATCCATTGTTTCCAAAACTAAAAAACTATGGTTAATTAATCCAGAATGTTGACAATACTGATTTAGACATGCAGGGTTTGTCTAGTAGCTCTTCCATCCTCCATGAATTTGTCTGATTTCTGTAATAGAACAGTGAAGCTAATTTACACATTCTGAAAAGTGTTACATTTAAGTGTAGACGCTCCCCAAAGGAAGACTGGAAACTTTAGTTTGGGCAGGGCCTACGGTAAGTATCTCTTTGAAGAGTGCTCCAGCCCAGCTGCTCTACCAAACTGAAATTCTAAGCATTGTATATAGTAAACCATGGGAGAACCCCTAGACTCGTCTGACTAAAGGTCTGCTCTCACAAAAAATTGTACAAATGAAAACAGGGATTGTACTATTTTTGATCAAATATTCAGAATGTGCTACTGCAACCAAATGGGTACAGACTGGAGCTTTACGTTTGCACTCTGCCCTATAATTTATTGGTGTACAGTAGTTACTAAATGGACATGCAGATGTGAATAACTGCAGTTGTAGGGCAGAAACTTAAAATTTCATAATCAGAAATAATCAGAAAGATATTTAGATCAAGGGAAGAACAACTTGTGGAAAGAAAACTCCCGTATCAAACTTCAAAGACACCATTTATCAAGTCTTCATTCCCAGAAGGGCATTTTCACTGTTAAATCTAAGTAACAATCTTTTCACAGTACTGCTGGTCTTGAGGATTAGTACAAAGAGCAGATAAGATGAATGTGTCTTGGAAACAAAACAAACCCACTCTGTTACTAAGGTCTTTTCTCAGCTTGTCTGGTATTCAGGAAGTGAGACTCTGATTAGCAAACTTCTGAAAAAGTACTTAAGATGATGAGTAAGTCTTATTTTTCTTCTTCATCATCAGACTGGCAAACAGTTTATCAGCCTAAAACAAAAGTTAATGGGGAGAGACACCACAGACTAATACTAAGACAATGGTGTTTTTTTAGGTGTCCCATGTGATCCAAATCCAGCCTGTAACTTGCAGTCCATACAGTAATCAAAGCCAAATAACCTATTGTCTTGTCTGCAGGTGTGAGTTTGTTCTACTGATGGTTGTTGTCCAGAAATTCTGAAACACTTTTTCTGAACCTGCACTGGCCTTTGGTCCAAATGGACACTTTCCTTGATTTAATTCCTCATGAAATTCTCTATGAAAGCAAGTTTTCTGCTCATAATGGAAAAAGAACTTAGCCAAGTGAATTCCTCCTAAATTTTGGAGGCATCACAAAAGAACTTAGAACTTTATTGGGGGTGGGTGGGTAAGTCATCACTTTGGGGCATAAACCCAAGGCTCCACTCTGTAGAATTAGCAGGAGGGCTCCCAAATGCAGGAAGGCTGGCACAGCACATTTTGAAGCAAGTGAAGTAATGCACATTACCATAAAAATATCCCGTGCCCCATAAGGCCATTAACTCTACAGGCTAAAATTATCTCACTGCCACACTGAATGGGAGGAGCACACCTTCATTATTGCTTTAGAAACAAAATCTACTCTATATCATTTGAATAGTCAACAAAAAAGCAATTCCCAAATAAGACAAATGGAGGACTTCGGAGGCTACACATCGTGTGATAGCAGTTATGCTGCACAGCCAGAATTATGACAGGAAATATTAGTTTATAATACATGTTAAAATATACATATTGTTTAGCTTTAAATCCCGAAATTCATTCATGCACACACTTATTTACATAATTTATATCATGCACCTTCAACACAAATTTATCTTCACAGGGTAGCTAACAAAGCAGCAAGAAACGTTAAAAGTACAATAGAAAATAATAAAAAAGCATGTAAAGCGTAACAGAAAAATAAAAACAGTAACAGTCTATTCAGATGAGCAGGAAATTAAAAAAATGCTCTAATTTATAAATGCTAACATGTTCACCATGGATAAAGAGAACCAAATGAAGGTACCATTCATTTTTTCAGCACAGAGAAGAGGAATTTCCAGTGCCTCCCAAGAAGAGCAACACAGCACCACCCCTGTTGCTTGGATAAGTAACAAGTTGAAAACAGCAGTATCACAAGCAAAACAGAATCCTTTAATGGGCAAGAACTGGAGACTTGCGTTAAAAGCAACTGATCAATTAGCCTCTCTGTTGACAAAAGCAGTAAACAAAGCACGGTAGTTAATGATCTAAGTTCAGTGTCTAGCCATGTTACTAAGAATGTATCGTCGCCTGAACAGATTTGGTTGCTGCACTTTTCCGCAAGGAAACCTGCTCATTGTAGTTTTATGAGGTTATTGAAAATCTTCCATTAGAGATTCCGAGTTCTTGCACTGAACTGAAGTTTGAAGGATTTCTTAGCTGAGGTAATGACAGATAAGGGAGTTTGAAAACTGGTATAAATGTATATTGTTGACATATCCTAAGAGTGTAACTAGACAATATCAAAAGACTTGTGGCTGCAGCCCAAAACAGCAATGTCTCCCCATCATTAATGTTAAAGCAGGAACAGCCAACAAGAGGTTGTGGACTACAGCTGCCATCTGCCCCAGCCACCACAGTTAATGGTCAAAGATGATAAGAGTTGTACAAGTCCACAACATCTGGAGGGCACTATGTTGACCACCTCTAGTTTGGAAAAAACGAAATGTGTGAGATGATCTCATCATGGCTCCATGTTTTCTTTATAAGCAGCAGCCAGTGAGTTGGAGTAAGGAGAAGAATATGACATCATGAAATGTGTTCTGTTCATCTACTCATTACAGAGAGAAAGACTAGGAGGAGTTGATGGGTAGCTATGTTCTGATGGCAGCCTTGAATCCTTTGTGGCATATTGTTCTAGCAAAGTCAATAGAAGCTATCTCTAGACTTCTTTAAAGTCAATGGAAGAGGTTATTTGATGATATGTACGGTACACTATAAATTCAACCATCTGAAAAGCATCAGCCATCTCAAAAAACATATTCAGCACACAGAATATGTGTTAGATCACATTTGATACTTCCGCCCATTTGATGCTTCCTAACCATTATCTCATTCTTGGTTCCTTTTGATGTCTTCTCTAACCACCCACTATTTCAAAAGGACAATTATGAACTAGGGCTACTAACTTTTAACAGAATATAACTATCAAAAGACTTTCATAAATCTCTGAAGAAGGTGCCAAGGCACAAATTAGCTTCCAACTTCCTTTGTTCCTTCACCAGATATTCATTTAGATTTTAGAATGTAATTCTGCCTTCACATAAAAAAAAACCCTGTATCTGTGATTATAGCTCAAGATGCTGAAAACTTATGTAGACTCATTTAGATAATATTTGCTAACATAAATGGCTGCATAGAGGTTGGGAATGTATTATGCCCAATAGATACATATATGTGACACAATACTTTATCCAATAATCAGCACTAGCATGAAATTCATTTACAGATCAAGTGCCAGGATGACAACCTAATTGGAAAGAGAAGGAAGGATCTTTGCATACTGATAGAAGGACTGCAGAGACAATGCAATGCAGTTCTCACTAGCTGGGAAGTTTCATAGCTTTGGTGTAACCTCAGAGAAAGTCTTATCTCATGTCCCAAGAGAGTTTAGATGTTAAAAGGACACAGAGCAGAGCCTCCTCAGAAAATCTTAATGACAGGAGAGTGGCGGACCTTGGTGTATCAAATTCCCCCCAAACCCAGCATCTCCCTGCACACCATACATTCAAAGCAGAATGCTTCCTCCAGAGATTCCTGGGAACTGTATACCCCTCACCAAACCACAATCCCCAACACCCTTAACAAAGTAGCATTGGCTACAAATTGTTTAACATTTTCACCTGAACTTTAAATTGCAAATGGCGAAACTGTTGAACTAAAGGGAGTAATTTGCCCTTGAAAGCCTGGCCACAGTATTGTGGACCAGCTGAACTATGCATGGACTTTTCAAAGGCAGCCCTATGGTACACTGCAACATTCCAATCACATAGCTTCTCCGCAGCACTTTCTGCTTTACAACCAAAAAGGGCTCTTGCAAGAGCACAAGAAAGACAGCTATCTATACAATGCCTGCACTTACTTAGTCAACAACAGCAATCAACCCTATTGCAGGGATGCCTGCCATGCAATTAAGAATCAGGCTGTTACGAATCATTCTGAACACTGCAATAAAATCGTAGCGCTCAAGAGCTTCCTCATCCTGAGACATTTGAAGCATTTAACAACAATCTGGAAAAAGTTTGTCTTTCCCGGCCTGAAACCTATATACGTAAGGGAAGAGATGTCATCATTTTCTGGTTTCTATTATGCACATTAAAAAAAATGTATATAGAATGACTTCAGTAATGCCACGACTCCACTTAACATCCAGCAAAGAAAAACAGTAGAAAGTCTAATACTACCGATGTAAAACATGATGGTGCTGAGTAAATACATCAGCTTTCAGAAAGGAACCATGAAATGCATACCTCCCTCAAATGGATGAAAAGTTCCAGGTAACAGCTAATTACTATGATTGGTAACTCAGTTAATCTTAGGCACATGGATTTAAGGGGATTTACTTTCTGATCCTAAGACTTGTAGAGCCAGCCAATATGCACTTACAGTTGAGTGCATACCAACTGCTGTCCTAAGGCAATGCCACAAAATATGTTACACTGGCATTGCAGGGACCTTATACAAGCATTGTAGGTTGATACATTAGACAAGATAATCTAGCAGTTGTCTGCCAATCCCATTGGAGTATTCCAGTTTCAAGAGTTATGGCCTGCAGACAATATAGCTAAAATTGTCTGATTCATTCGATACCTGTAGGTCCCAGTTGTTTAAACTGAGTGATCCAGAATGAATCACTCAACCATTCAGTTATTTCTGTAGGCACACATTTGTGTTATCAAAAAGTATTTCCAATAATCTGCAGATAAATATTTTTCAACATTCAACGTTTATTCCTATAAACGTTGCTTGAAAACGTGTTACATCTGAAAATCCAGCAGCTTCAGGCTTAAAACTTGATGCCTTACAGCTGGGGTCCCCTAACACAGCAGCCATGGATACTACAGCTATGTGATAGCCAACTTCAGATTTCTTCACAAGTAAATGCTATTTGTAAGTGCATTTAGGATCACAATACACACAATAGCTAGTTCACAAAACTGCTGACCTATCTTTCTACCCAGAAATTATCAGAGTGAGTGGAATAACCAATTTCTAGGACTGAGGGGAAGACATTGTTTCAGAGACTAGAAAAAGAGTAGAAGCTTGTATGTAGATTGATTCACTAATGAAACTTTTTAAGAGCAATCCTTTGCATGATTTCTCCAGAGTAAGCACAGCAAGTCCTACTGAGTTTAATTAACTTGACTCTAAAGTAAGTGTGCATATGATTGTACAGTAGTTTAAATTTTCAACAAGCAAAGCACGTAGATAGAAGGTGCGTTCTGACAAGTACATACGCTGCTAGTGGACATTCTGGGAACTGGATTGTCTTGTTCCGACAGCAGTACAAAAATGTTTTGCTTCCAGGTACTGGGAGACCTACATTTCTTTTATGAAGCTGGGGGGAATACCCATAGGGTTTTCAGCTGCTGGAAATGTTTACAAAGACTTACTAAGTAGAATTCAAGATACTGTTGTTTGCAAAGCTGATTAGTCATTAATACATTTCCCTGTGATTTGAATGAGACACAATGTTAAAAGCACCTTTGACTCTTGCATTTAGGATTCAGCTGCTTTTCTCTTAAAATTTATAGCTGATGTGGAGCTGCTCAACCTGGCTCCACGCTGAGGTGTGGGGGTGGATGGAGGATTAGTTTTATCTGTTCCGATTACATAATGAACGATTCCCCTCAAAATTCCCAGAGGTCGCTCTTATTTTCTGTAAATGATGTTTCAAGTAGTTGCTGGGGGTAGAAATGTCAGCAGGAAAAAGGTACAGGGGAAAGGTTAAACCCCACCTTGCCTAGTCCATCCCACCTGTATCATCCAGACGAGTTCTGACCACATCCCCTGAAGATGCTGTTAGTTGTTTTTAAAGGAAGTGAACTTTTAGCACAAGATTAAAAAAAAGGTTTTAAATATCACAACTGGTTTTATTACATGTCTACCATGCCTTTTTCCCATGGGCTCAATATGTAGGGTTCCTAAGCAGTGTCCCATTCAGGCGCTGATTAGCGCTAAACCCGATCAGCTTCAGCAATGCTGTGTTAGGGCAGTATAAAACCAGCTGGGTGAACAGGAATCAGTTTTCACAACTTTTCCTTTGGTATTCTTGGCCCAGGGATTAGAGAAACTTGGTTTCAAGGCTGTTGTAATGTACGTGTGTATTCTTTCCACTGTATTCTTTCCATTGTACACAAAAACGTTACTGTGCTGCTGTTTCAGCATACACTGGCCCAATTCATGCAACATGGTAAACCATAGTTCAAGCAAACTAGCTATGGTTTGTTTGGAGCAAAACTAACCATGATCCCTGGTCTGGCTGTAACACTAAGTAAGGATTGCAGTTTGTTGTTCTTGCTTGTACTGGGAATGGAGTGAAATGGGAGCCGTTCATGGTAAATCATTAACTACAGTTTACCATGATGTGTGAACGCTACCAGCGCATACTTATTAATGTTTTTATATCTACCTGCATAATTCTACTCATGTTGCCAAAGTTCAATTTACTTCTCTTATGCTACTTAAAGCAAGGGAGAGGAAAGGAAAATTGTGTCACACTGAAGCCCCTCCTTCCTGATCACTGGGGGTTGCTGTGATACTTGATGTATTTTAATGTTTGTTGGAAGCCGCCCAGGGTGGCAGGGGAAGCCCAGCCAGATGGGCGGGGTATAAATAATAAATTATTATTATTAATAGATCCATTTGCTTTCAAACCTATTTTCAGAAACACAATAGAAAGAAACGTGCCCTACAAGGGAAGAGAGAGAGAGAGAGACATATGTAACCAAAGAGCTGAATTCTGCATCTCATTCAGGGGATTGCCTCTCCCTGCACTTGCAGAGAACATACACCTCCTTGTGCCCTTCATAAAAGGGAAGTTAATGGTTCCAACACAGAAGAATTACATGGTACAGCTTTCCGGGAACTATACCACTTAAGAATGCAGGTAGCAAAAGTCATGACTGAACATTATCCAATGTAAACAATTCTCTGACTGAGCAAACTCATATGTGAATGGAAAGGTTTCTCGCTGTAAGAGCTTTACAAGCACCCTGACCCTTCAATAAGCTGCCCCCTCACTGAAAGAGCTGAAAGGCTTTCCTCTTCTGCTTTAAGTGCCACCTTAAAGGATATGTACAATATGAAACAGCAGGTATAAGTAACACGTTTAAATATTAGCAAGGAGTATTGCAAATAAGTCTAGACTCTAGAGCAACTGGAAAATAGATAAGAGAAAACCTGCTCCAGTTCCTTCCCTGGAGGAAAACTAGCTTTTCATGGTGGTCAGTCTGCTGAACAGAGGTTCCTGGTTGGGAGAAGCAGAAGACTCTGAGCTGCTTTGCCTCCGAGCACTGTAAGTCCACCCTTGGAGGAAAGGCTGGGTTAGGGATGGGGGCTGCTACTGCTGTCTTGAGCACACCACCATTCCAGTGCTCCTTTCAGTGAGACAGATGCAGTGCAGCTTCTCTTGTTGCTGCTGCTTCCTCCCACCTGCCCATAGGAGAAAAATCCCTTAGAACCACTCAACTGTCCTTTAAAATGGAGCTGTGCCTCCCACCAGTGGCCAGCAGGACTCTTTAATTCTACCCACTCATCCCCAAAAATGGAAGGAAAGAGGACGACTATATGAAGATCTGGTCCTATATATGTGGTCCCTGTACTGTGTGCCACTACAGAACAAACCCACTTTTGTTTTTTTGCATTCCTTATTAATTACCTGGAAACTGTCTCCCACATTCAATTCAAATGCTCACATCACCCATTTTTATTTTGACAAACTTAAGAAAACATTTTTGCACAAAATGAAATGTAATAACCATCGCTCGGTGCCATTAAAGCAAGCCCTGATTGCTAAACTGGACAGCTAGCGTGATGAAGTGGTGAGTGCCAGACTAGGACCTGGGAGACATGGTCATTCATGGTCCTCACTCAACCATGAAGCTCATTGGGTGACCTTGGGCCAATCACAGCCTCTAAGCCTAACCTCCCTCACAGGGCTGTTGCCAGGATAAAATGGAGAGGACTGTGTATGCCACCTTGAGCTCCCTGGAAGAAAGGTGATATAAATGTAATTTTAAAAAAAACATTTTGGTGCTGAAATACGGCTTTCAGCATATTTTTCTTATGAAAAATTACACATTTAATTTCTAAATTTATACAGTTATAAATTGTTGTTGTTGTTTTATTCTAAGAAGTCTATACCCAATCCCCAAAATTAGTTTCAGACCCTTACCAACCAATTGGTTGTGGAGCATGGGGGCAGAGAGAACAGCACATGTTGCTAAAGGAAAGCACAATGTCTCTTGGTAAAGCCTCAAAGGCAGATCTTTGTGGGCAAGATATCTAGCAAAATGTTAGAAAAGAGTATTACAAAATAATCCCAAATTCTCCCATAGGTTACCACAAAAGATTTTAGAACCAGTCTGCTTTCTGTTTTTGTGGCACAGAGATGATGATTAAACTCAAGACTAAAGAGGAGCATATCCAAAAGTTAATTAATATTTGAGCTACTTAATCCTACACTAATTAGACCGTAATCCAAGTAAAGAATCAGATTTAATATTAAAACATGTGTAGATAGGAAACTACTCTACAATAAATTTCCCTTCCCTTAGATTAGAATGTGCAGTCCTAAAGACTATGTCAATTCTATCATGATGTACCCCCCCCCACAATCTTCCTCTTGAAACTCCAAAATGAATTCAAAAAAATTAATAAATGGACATTGGGTACTATCCACAGCCATTTACAATATTTTCTTATCTAAATAGATTTCTGTAGTGATATTCCATTCATGAAACAAAGGTATATACAAGATATTACACTCCTCTCCTAAACTTGACACATTCTATATAATATACTAAAATAATCACTCAAATGTTATTATGTTTAACTTTAATTTATTATAATTGTAGAAGTATTTTGATTTCTTTTATAGAGTTTTTGAAGGTTGTAAACTACAGCATGAAAAATTGGCCATGGGAGAGGTGTGATAAATTGAATAAATTGCAGAGAGGAACAGCTCAAGTTTCTCCGTTAATGGACACGGCTTGACTGCTTTGGGGGCTCCATTGGACTGTGACTTTGGAACTGACCTCAGCTCTTCCAACCCTGGACCTTCTGCAGAGGCAGAAACCTGACCTTACAGATTGACTTTGGACCTTGCTTGCTCTTATCACACTTGATAGAAAGGAGGTGGTGTTTCATTTCGTTTCTGAAAAATGTTATGTAGCATATGTATTTCTTGCCATCTCATGAATGTGAAATAAATGGGTGAGTTATGGGGGCTGAATGACCCCCCCTGTAATTCAATGGAATTAATAAACACTTAGTGCAAAATAAATAGCAAGGCTCGCTCAGAATTTTTCTTTCAAATGGCTTCTCCAGGGAAATCGGACCTTCCCCTTCCACGAGCACAGCAGCTATGTCATTGCCACTGTTGTGGAAAGAACATACAGAAGAAGTGGCATGTCCAAAACAGCGGAATGTCAATTGCAATTCCATGATTTTATGGGAGCTATGAGTCACCTATTTGGAAGCAGCATTGAAGTTAGTTTTCACGATAGAAAATCATAATGCCAGACTTTAAAAACACACACACACACACACACTTATTTTTTGAAAAGTGAAAAATAGGTTCAAAAGTAATCATTTGGGTATGATTAAATTTCCAACAACTTCTTATGGGGTGGCATACATAATAATTCCCAATGTTTCAGTACCTTCTTCAATATAAATGCAACCAATACGAATGCAACTGGGGACCTTTGGAGGATGTCCTCTTGGGTTTCATTATACAAGGGCAACGGAAAGCAGAGTGCTGTCAGACATGCACTCTGGAAGGCACCCAAAATGTTCAAGAGATCATTAGCACAACTCCCTTCTTTGTGTGCCTCCTGCACAAGAGGTCTGGAGGATGACAACATGAGAGTGGGCCTTTTCTGCAGTGGCTCCCTGCTTGTAGAATGTTCTCCCCAGGGAGGCTTGCCCCTGGCAGCTTTGTTACATTTCTTTGGGCACCAGGCCAAAACATTCCTCTTTCCCCAGGCCTTTGACTAATTAAACAAGCTATGGCAGGGGTCAGCAAACGTTTTCAGCAGGGGGCCGGTCCCGTGTCCCTCAGACCTTGTGGGGGGCCAGACTATATTTTGAACAAAAATATGAACGAATTTCTATGCCCCACAAAAACCCCAGGGATGCATTTTAAATAAAAGGACACATTCTACTCACGTAAAAACATGCTGATTCCCGAACCGTCTGCAGGCCGGGTTTAGAAGGTGATTGGGCCGCATTCGGCCCCTAGTTTGGGGACCCCTGAGCTATGGCCTTTTGACCTGGGGAGGGGTATTGTTTTTGTTTCTATGCTATTTTTAAAAATGTGTTTGTATTGTGATCCTCAGATGACGGGCAGTACAGGTATACACATTTAATAATAATATGTTTGAGTTGTACCTAGGCTATTATCAAATCTCATTCTATTAAAACTTGTTTTAAAACAATGTTGGTAATGTTTCATTTACTAGCGCCGTTTCAGAAGCCAGTGCAAAACAAGACACTGCAAAGTAAACAAATACAAAGAATGGATAGCAAGTGCAAACCGACCCTGAAGGATAGTGAAAAAAGCAAGCATCAAGTGTTGCAATGTATTTTGCAGAGTCTTGAGGGTGACTGATAATTGTATAAAACAAATAGAAATTAAAAAGTAGGGCGTTTATGTTTTAAGACAGCATGCCTTCATACAGTGAGAAGACCTGAATATAAATGCAGCTGGTGTTCCTTGTGTTGAGGGAGGAGTTATTGTACTTTGTCTTGATTTGCTATGGGAAGCAGCAGGCTTCCAGCTGTACAAATGGCACTCTGGCTGCTCTCCACATAAACATTTCCACCTGGCCTCAAATGGAGTGAGGAGGGGGTGGGAAATGATGTAATTTCCAAAGCACTAGCGGAGTCAAAGCCAGGCAACCCATCAATCAGACCTCTGCAAGCCCATACACAAGACCTCTCAAATTACCACTTCACACCAAGAACCTGCTGAAAACCGTCCCCTTTTAACATCTGCTAATCAGATTGCTTCTTAGGAGCCTGGGACAATTAAACTTGTTATTGCAGGGAGCAATGTGGAAAGAAGGGGGATGTCACATGTCTACAGCTGGGCATTTGGAAAAACAGATGGACTGTATCTGAAGCAATGACTCTCTTTGAAATCCAATTATTAAACAGTGAGAATGAGGCCTTAATGGAGCTGGCTGAAAAGTATGAGGCTGGTGCTACTCACCAGCAGCTCCTGCGACACAGTCACCTGGAAAAAGCATAAAGACTTTAAACTCTGGCCAGTGCCGTTAACGGCTGAGAGAAAATCAATGGTGGCAGTAGCAACAGAGTATTTTCTGCTTAGTATGGTGGGTCAGTCTCATAAAATCTAAAACTGACACTCACATTGCTGAAAATTCCACTGGCCAGCTCACAAGAATCTGAGCATTGTCCAAGAAACCCAGTCCGTACATATTATAGAAGCCTCCAGGAAGACGGACTTTTGCATGAGGCATCTAGTAGCAGAAAGGACCCATCCACACCCTGTAATGTGCTCTCATTCGCAGCTGTGTGACATCAGACATCGGCACTTAAATTACTAAGATCTCTACAGTATTTTTTTTTGGGGGGGGTGGAATCCAAAATTCATACATGCCTTTCAACAGACTACATTTACAATGATGTAGAACTGTATATAAAACTAGGGATGGAGGAAAGTATTGATCTATGTTTTTAAACAAACTGACCTAATTCACACCTCCCAAATTAATGCACAGATTGGAATGTAATCATCCTTCAAATCCCACACTTTTCCAAGTTTTACAATAAAGTTGTCGACTCAAAAGAAGTATCCAAATGCATAAACATTGTTGGTTGGTTGTTGTTGTTTTTTTAGGATAGAGTACTTTAGAAATCCATGCAGTGATATAAAATACGAATTGTATTTATTTATAAAATAAAATCAAAGCACTTATTTAAATTTTTAATATCATGCAATTACCCCCCCCCAATAAATTGCAATTAATGGTGCAATGGGATAGAACAGACTTCTGAATAAACATGCAAAACTGACACAGACCAGAAATAGACTGATCCATTCATCCTTAAGTAAAACATCCATGCATGAGAGCAACATAGAAACTGTGCAGCTTCTAGGGAATAAGGCAATATGTGCCTATGAGCCTGTACAGAATTTTTTGGCTGCAGAATTCTGGCATGTTTTCACAGAATATAAGAGTTGGAAGGGACCATGAGGACCATCTAGTCCAATCCCCTGCAATGCAGGAATCTTTGGCCGAAAGTGGGGCTTGAACCCATGACCCTGAGATTAAGAGACTGATGCTCTATTCACTGAGTGTATCTGTACAGAATTCATTTGGTTTCAGCATGAATGAGACAATCTGAGTATTAGTGAACTCTAGCAATTAGAGGCCGGTTAAAGTCTCAAGGAGCCTGGAGGCATGCAGATTATGTTCTCCCTCTTTCTTTTCCAGGACCTATGCAACAGATCCTATTCTGGTTAGACAGCTTTTTAATTGTAATTTTTCCATTTATTATGTTCATGAGACCCTTCAGACCACAACATTCTTCTTGGTAAATACTGTTGTCAAGCATGCTGTGAAAGCAAGCAAAATGAGATGCCTACGTGCGTATTTCTTATAAGAAAATGAGTGGCATCCAGTGCTGTTGCTCTACTTATGGAATGGCTTTTAATCTGTTGGGGGATTCTGCTAACATAAGAGGACGTGAGGCTACATCCTCTTGTTTCCCCTTCCTACTACAGCCCCATTTGAGAGAGTTGGGGGACGCTCCAGAACAGCTTGGAAGGTGGCAGGAGGAGTTGTAGTACAAAGAAAGAATTGGGGGAAAGGGGAATCACCCTCCCTCCCTCTGCTAGATCAAAAGCATTGGATTTCATCCTATAAAAACACCATCTTTAACAAGTTGAACTTCATTAGTAATGCGCCATGATCAAAATGTCTAGAACTTCAATCATACAGCTGCAAGTTCTGCCTAAGAAGGGGAAAACTCGTTCCTGTCCTCCTGTTGAGGCAGTGGCTCCTCCTCCTTCAGTGCTTATATGTCACAGAATGGCACAGAAATGAGGCTGCCTATGGCCCCTTGTGCTGCATCCTAAGGGCCAACAAAGGTTCCCTGTATATCTGGCTGTGTACCTGCACCACGAAAACCTGTTTAAAAAGGGTGTTTGGAGTGCTTCAGGAAAGAATGGGAGCAGAACACTTACTTCACCCAGCATGCTGCTTTAGCAGCTGGAGCAGGAGCAGGAACTTGTGCCACAAAAACCTTGGATAAGACCAGGTTGCTCCAGCACTGAAGCAAAATGATTGACGGCTTAATTAAATAAGGGGGATTAAAATGTGGCAATTCACAGGAAGGAAAACCAAATGCCGGTCACCAGAGGATGGACATTTAAAAAATGTAAAATTTTGAATGTGTAAAAACAAAAATTCCCTCAGCATATGTGTCCCCCTTCTCAAGAACCGTTTACATTTATAATGAATTTGACAGCTCCAGGAAGTGACCTGATGTACATCCAATCTCCAGGAAGAAAAATGCTTAGCTTGAACTGGAAAACCAGTTTGATTTCAATAGTTGTTTTCAACCTCCCAAGTATTGAATTTCCTTTTGTTCTTCACAGCACTGACTTTTCCCGATAAACAAAAACAACAACATTTAACTGTGGGAAAGAATGTGCTCTTATTTAGTGAAAGTTTTAAGCCTTTAGAAGTTATTAAACTTTCATTTTCAAATGCATTATTTTTCTGTGTGCACAATCACTCTTTTCCTAAGTCACAGATTTTAAAAAGTGCATACAAAAACTATACTTAACTGCAGAATTCTTAACGAACATAAAAACCCACATCTTTAAAAGCCTCAGTAAGTAAGCAGGACTTCACCTCACACCAAAAAGGCATCAGGTTTAAGCACCAGAGAAGCCTCCTTGGTGAGATGAATGGTTAAGTTAAGGGGAGAAGCTGTCTTGAGTTATCTTGGATGAACTGTACCATAACATTTTCCCATCCACAGAATTCTTTGCAACATGCAGAGGTTCTTTGACAGATAAGCAACTGTCCAGAGAACTCTCTGTTATGGGACAGCATGCCAGTGTCTTGAGTGAGTGAGTGAGTGAGTGAGTGAGTGAGTGAATGAAGTCAACGGGGAATGAAAATCACTAGTAAGTAAGAACCTAATGACTACTATATATGGAGACTATATACCTGCAGCATGAGCGGCAGCATGTTTCTGACTATGAGGACAATGATCAGGAGAGGGATATTCCATTCATGTCCTGCTTCAAGATAACCCATAGACATCTGTTTGGTCACTGTGGGAAACAATATGGTGACTGTAATCCAACAGGGCTCTTAAATTCTTAATGAATTTTTAATATTCCTGGAAAACTTCATCATTTATCAAGCTACTTAGTGCAGAAGTGATAGTACTAGGTGGGAGTACTAGTACTAGATTGGAGTACTAGTACTGGATGGGAGGATCTAGTACTTGGTTCCCTCTGAGGAAAAAAAATCACTTACCAAAAGCAGGCTCTTAGGGGTTGGGGAGTGCAAACAAGCAAGGCTCATTTTTTGAAATGTTATAGCTATTTACCTCTCGCATGAACAACAAACTAATAAATAACAGACTCCCATAATCTCAACTATCATTTTAGAACAGCACTCTTGCCTATCTAGTGGCTACACAAGACACCATCCTTTTAAAAAGCAAACAAACAAAACAAACTAGTTAGGATTATTGCACCTTTGTTTTCTTGAATATTATTTATAAATGTTTTTGACTTATATATTTTTCACATCACAATTAAATATAGACTTTTTAATTTTAAAAAGTATGCATTTTTTTAATAAAAAACCCACCCCAAAAATGTTAGTATTTGTCCATTTATTATCACTCAGGTAATATTCGTGGTTCTGGCTACATAATGAACTTATATTTTGTTTTTGTTTTGTTTTTTTAAAGAAAGCTACACTGATTTATTGCTGGTAATTAAGCAGTAATTTTCTGCTGGATGCAAGATGCTGATCTCATCTCACACAACGCAGCTTGAAATATACTCGGGAGAGGCTAGGGTGCTTAAAATATTAGAGTTATAGCCTACAAAAATTGGATAAAGTCCAGTAATGAGATCACCCCTGTTCTGCATTGCTTAGGTCACTCCTTTCCAAATATTGAAATGTTTGTTCTTGAAACATGAGAAACGTGGGTTTTTAAAAATATATGTTTTCAAAGAACAGTAAGAATAAGAAACAAGAAATCAACAAACTCCTCTACTGAAATAATAATAGAATGCACATCAGAGGAGGGGAAACAAATAAACAAGTTACAAAAGCCATTATTATGATTTTCCTTCAAAAGAAGAATGTGACTCTAAGCACACCCACTTTGAAGTAACTGGCATTGAAATCAATGCAGCTTACTTCCAAGTAAACATGCGTGGGATCAGAGTGTTAATGTTTTACATTTCTCACTTCCATTTTCAAACAACAATATTGCCAAGAACCCTTCAAACTTTCTAATAATGTTATAAAGACATTGTAATATTAAACGGTCGCTTGCTTTCAGGTAATTGTCACTGTGTTCTTTTAGCATTTCATTTCCCTCAGAAGGCATTCCTCCCACCACCACCAAATGCTGAGCAATTTAGGATTACATTTCACCAGATGAAGTAGGCCGTGGTGCATAAAATCTTATGTCATAATAAATTTTTAGGTCACTTCTAGACTTTCAGTGTTTTGTGGGAGAGACTCAATCACTTCCTGGCAAATTTAAGTTATGCAATTGAAGCAGATTTGGGACTCACTCCCCACCCCACCCCCCATGGAATCTGACATTTTGCAGGTAGGAAAGTGACAGGAAAATGCACTGGAAAGCGTGGAATAACAATTGTTTAACTATAGCCTCACCACAAACCAATTCAGATGGATGCTCAAATAAACAGGTTGTTTGGAAGAGACGTTAGTATAAAGGCATCACAATACTATTTGTTTGAAATGGGACAAATTGAAGCAATAAAAGTGCTGAAATTGAACCATTTTTCTTAAACACAGCTAATAAAATTGCTGCTGATTTGTCAAAATAATAAAAGAGGGAAAGGGGAGATAACTTAAAATGGAATCCTGGCATATGTGTTTCCAGGGCCAGTATGGTGCAGAAGTCAAGGAGTGTCAGAATACAACTGGCTAGGCCCAGCTTCAAATAGCCATTCAGACTTGAAGGTCATTTGATGACCTTGAACCAGCCAATATCTCATAGTCTGAACCTAATTCACAAGGGTGTTGTGAGAATAAAATGGGGGTGGGGAGAACCCAAAATGTTGCCCTGAATGCTCTTGGAGGATAAACAGAATAAAAATGTAATTTAAAAAAAACACAATTATGTAGCCAGGAAAACAAGCAACCTATCTAGGAAAATACCTTTTCAAGTAGAGATAAACGTCACCCTGCAAATTCATCATTAAAAGTATAGTAAAAGAGAAGGGATAGGACAATTGTCAAGATGAAGAACAACCTCTGCGAAGACCATCCTCTATCTTTTCTGCTGTATAAAAAACTTCTGAAAACTTGCCTGGTCAAGCAACTTCAAGTTTCACATTTTAATACATATGAGCTAAGTGTTTCAATTAGAATTTTAAAAAATGAACAACAAACAGAAGAACATAATAAGAGCCTGCTGGATTAGACCAATGGCCCATCTCGCCCAACATCTTGTTCCCTCAATGGCTGAACAAGTTGCATGTGTCAAGCACAAGAACTCTCTTCCCCCTCCTAAGGCTTCCAGCACCTGGTAATGGAATGTTGTGGGCAGTTTTCAATAAAGAACTGTTATGCTCACCATAAGACTTCTATAACGCAAATGTTATCAGTCTAATTTCTACTGCTATCACATAATCTGATTTATTGTTCCTCATTACATCATCTCCCAAGTTACATGCAGAGCTAGCTATTCAGCATATGAAAAAAGTACCCTCCAGTTTACTCACCTGTTTTGTATTTCTTTAGTTGACACTTTGCATCCCTTCATTAATGCAGGATATACCTGGGAACATAATTTAGATGCAATGTAAAAATATAGGTACAGCAGTTAAGAAATCACTCAATTCCAGTTTTGCATTTCACAGTGCATGCTTCAAATTTTAAAACATTTCATTAGCAGAACCTGTTTACTTGACTGAAAAATTAACATTCTGGATGTATGATAACTTAACACATTAAGTGCTAAACTTTAGTTTTTCCTTTTGAAGTATTTGATTTCAATAATGAGATTTTCCAGATGGCTTACATACAGTTAAGATTTAACAGCCAACTCATGAGCACAAGATCAGTCTTAAGAATCCAAGTTCTTCTGTAAGATCACAATGGTTGATTGTACCCATAGTCATGGGGTGTAAAGGAAGGAACAGCACAGAGGTGTTGGCCCAGAACTATGTTTTCTCTGTTAATTCATGTACCGTGAATACTATTGGGCAGTATTCTTTTAAATAATTCCATGAGGGTAATGACTTGTGCAACAGGACTTTCCACCCTTTCCTCTTCTCTCTATCCACAGATTTAATCTGGAGAGTTGGGAGAAGCTCTGTGACAGATGTTGGCAGTGTATCTGGAAGGAGAGTGTGGTGGTGGTGGGGAGAGTTCCATTGCCAAAGTGGAAGTTGCTTTACTTACACATGGAATTACAGTACTTAGCACTATGCTGAAGGCAACTGATGTATTTCTTCTAATAGTGATGGCTATTGAAGGCTATTTTAATATCAATATACTGTACACATATAAAAGGAAAATACAAACTGTTCTTTGGTTAGACTGAAAATGCATAGGACTGTGGGTTTAGGTGTGTCAACAATGTAGAGGTATCTTCTTCTTTAAAAAAAATGAAAGTAAACGAGTGATACAGAATGGAAAAGTGTTTGTCTCCTTAACAAATGCCTCCTTTGCACACCGTGCACTGCAGTTTGTTTTGTTTCCTACCTCTTACAAAATAAATGAGTTCTGTTACATTATAACTAAAATACAGCAATCCACATTACAAAACAAGCAAGGAAATCCCACACACCAGACGAAAGTTTACATTAAATAAGCAGCCGTTTGCATGGGCAAATCATTTCACAACTCAGCATATGCCCCATATTGTATTCTGGGGAACAAAAGCAACCCTCAGCTTCCATGTTTATAGGAAACATCTGTCTGAAATTTTTACCTATGTACCTCAGACTAAACATATTCTTTTCAACTACCAGGCGGTATGGCAAGGCAACTTTTGTACTTACTTAACAAACAAGGAAATAGCACTGAACTTTCTGTAACCTTTGCAGAACAAAGCAACAATGAAAAATATTATAAAAAGCAATTTAGCAAACACTGACTTTAAATAGGCTAATTTGAAAATGCAATATAAAAGTATTTCATATACAGAATGAGATTTACAGAGAAGTGCAGCAAAAGCTATAGGCAGTTAAATACTATGTCAATCACTACTTAAGCTCTCCCTTAAGTCACCAGGAGATTCAAACCAGGGACCAGTGCCAGTGGAACAGCTTTCTGGCAGAGGAAGCTATTGGTCCGGTCTTTCCTGCTCTATAGCCCAGCCCAAATAATGGTAATTATACTGCTGCTCATCAGTGAAGCTGGAACAGCTGGGGAGCTAAGAAAGGGTATAAATGTCCTTCGAGAGTTGCTTCCTTTAGCTTCGTTCCTTAGTCTAAGGCAGGGGTCCCCAGACTTACCGGCGTTTGGGCCGGTTCCCACCGTGCCGATCGCGCGGCGGGCCGGAGGGGGGGGAGCGCGCGCCTGTGCGGGCCGGCGGGTGGGGGAGTGCGCGCCCGTGCGTATACGCACGGGCGATTACTGGCACGGCGGCGCGCTTCCAGGGTGGGAAAAGCGCCGAAAATCCATTGTGCGCATGCGCGTGGGCCTCCCCCGACCCGGAAGTGCACCAGAAATGACTTCTTCCGGGTCGGGAGAGGCCCATACGCATGCGCACAAAGGATTTTCGGCACTTTTTTTCCCAACCCGGAAGAGCGCTGCCGCGCTGCGCGCCGTAAGAGCGGGCGGTGGGGGTCGTCGCGGGCCGGATTGGCAGGCTAATTGGGCTGCATCCGGCCCGGGGGCCATAGTTTGGGGACCCCTGGTCTAAGGAACCTGTCACGTAGCAGACGCTTAGCAGATTCTTGTGCATCCCTTTTCCTGAACTGCTGCCTTTTGTAAGCCATGAGGCTGCCAGAAGACATAACCCAACCTAGTTCTGGGCAGATCCACAGAATGCAGTTAAAGCATATTCAACGCACACTTAAAGCACATGGTTTCTTCCAAAGAATTATGGGAACTGTCTTCCCTTATACTTCTGAAAATTGCATTAGGCAAGACCATTGGCTAGACTGTCAGCATTCAATAAGATCATTTTTTCCTCTATTGGGATATTTGAAGGGGAACCTTCCTTGGGTTTTAGATCACTAAGTAGAAGTTGGAGGTATAAAGTCTCACACTGGCCAACTGTCACAAGTTACAGATTGTTGTTGTTGTTGTTTAGTCGTGTCCGACTCTTCGTGACCCCATGGACCATAGCACGCCAGACACTCCTGTCTTCCACTGCCTCCGGCAGTTTGGTCAAACTCATGTTCGTAGCTTCGAGAACACTGTCCAACCATCTTTTCCTCTGTCGGCCCCTTCTCCTTGTGCCCTCCATCTTTCCCAACATCAGGGTCTTTTCCAGGGAGTCTTCTCTTCTCATGAGGTGGCCAAAGTATTGGAGCCTCAGCTAGGTTTGTCATTGCTTTTCTCCCAAGAAGCAGGCGTCTTTTAATCTCGTGACTGCTGTCACCATCTGCAGTGATCAAGGAGCCCAAGAAAGTAAAATCTCTCACTGCCTCCATTTCTTCCCCATCTATTTGCCAGGAGGTGATGGGACCAGTGGCCATGATCTTGGTTTTTTTGATGTTGAGCTTCAGACCATATTTTGCGCTCTCCTCTTTCACCCTCATTAAAAGGTTATTTAATTCCTCCTCACTTTCTGCCATCAAGGTTGTGTCATCTGCATATCTGAGGTTGTTGATATTTCTTCCAGCAATCTTAATTCTGGCTTGGGATTCATCTAGTCCAGCCTTTCGCATGATGAATTCTGCATATAAGTTAAATATGCAGAATTCATATTCATGGATCAATGCCTTGTCATGGCGAAGGGGCTTGAATAACTCAGAGAAGCTATGAGCTATGCCGTGCAGGGCCACCCAAGATGGACAGGTCATAGTGGAGAGTTTTGACTAAACATGATCCACCTGGAGAAGGAACAGGCAAGCCACTCCAGTATCCCTGCCAAGAAAACTCCATGGACAAAGACAACAAGTTACAGATACACACCTTCATATCCGCGAGAGAACAGAAAAATGGCTAACTTTTAACCACCCCAATGTGGCAGTTTTAAATTACATTCAGCTTCTATCATAACTTCAGTGTAACTGCATACACAACAGGTTGTGTTTTGTTTTTTTAAGAATCTATGTTTAAATATATTGGACACATATTTTAAGAATAGCCAGACCTGTTTAAACATTGAGATGCATGGGACTTAACTCTGGGTGTGTGCTAATTTATTTTTTCCTCTAACTGACCAAGAACTATTATACTTCAAAAGTCAACTCAGATCTCAAGAACAGAAGAAAAAATTGAGTTATTGTGAAAAACTGAAGGCCTTTCATACGTCTCAATTACATGATGTTATGACTAGATTTAACAAACTAAAGCAGCTTACTCTGTTTTTCCCCTTTGGCATTTTTGCCCCTAGAGAACTGCCCTTGGTTTTCATAGCCCTCTGAACAGGGAGATCCACCGCTCACCCAAACAGTTTTTCAAAACAAAACTTGCAAAAATGGTTGCTCTCCAATGCCATGAAGAGAAACTGGAGATGGTTTTTGCCACTGTTTTGAAGGAGTTAACATTGCACTCATTTTTGTAGATGTAGAAATATCCAACCGCAAGGAAAGTGGGAATGTTAACTGTGGTTTAGAGTTCACCACAAAGAACCTTTTCATTGCTTTTTTAATGTGTTTTTTGTCATTCTAGGATCACACTAGAGCAGAGTGTTTAAATGTTGCTACAGTCTATTCAGTATTTTCATAAAAAATTACAGTCTGTTCTTCTTGTAATAAAACAAACAGAATCTTTATAGTTTCATTGGCTCTTTGTCATCAGCTTTAGAAAGGTGGTGAAGACAAATGCCCTTATTCAATAGCTGAGGCAGAGCACTCTGCCAAGCTAAATCTTTTTCTCTGAAATGGATTTGTTTGGCCATTTTATCTAGTTAAGACGATGCTGTATAAATGACTAACAGGCTACATGAAGTACTCCAGATGAGGACATGCTATTTTCCTCAGTTTTATTCTTCTCCTATTCTCCTATTCCATTGTTCCAGAAAGACTGATAAGTTTATAAAAGAATAGTCGTCACATATGCACACAATACGAATATATATACATGGCAAAGGAGGAGAAAAACAGCATTTTGTATTATCTTGGCAAGTTTGTCTTCAAAAGCAAGATTTACTAGGTACCTGTAATCTTACTAGGTACTCATAGCTTGCTGTAAGCTAATTCTACAAGCTCACAAGCTTGTGTCTTTTTTATGAAGTACACCCTTATCTGTGAATACCAGTTGCTGCTACAAACCATAGGAGGGGAGAGTGTTGTGGTGCTCAATTCCTGCTTGTGGGTTTCACACAGGCATCTGGTTGGACACTGTGAGAACAGGATGCTGGATTAGATGGGCCACTGGCCTTACGTTTACATTTTCATTCAGCTGAGAACTCAGTGGGTTTACCCAACTTTTATAGAATCAAATGGAAGCTGGATATCTAGGCCTGCCATTTGGGCCATGTGGATTCAACTGTTCTGTTTTCCAAATTCAAGCTTTCTGCATTCCCATATTAAAGGTGAAATGCATCATTATATATCTCAAAGTTATTGCAGAAAGTTAAGTCATGTGCAAGTATCACTGCAGTGTTAAAACATGACTTTTTCCTATGGGAACATTAGCTCTCTTTTTTTTTTTAAAAAAAAGGAAATTCCGAAGAGCCCCCACACCATGTAGGAAGTTACCCTTGGCTTCCTGGAATTTTCTGCTGAAACTCAAAAGGGGATGTTTTCCTGACCCCAAAATCTTTCTAAAACTAATGAAAGTGCTGTTTTTGATTCTCTGAATTCTTCCTCTTTGTGCATTGCCTGTAGGAAGTAAAAGTAGTTATTGGCTTATTTACAACTTATCCCAAACACTGTCAGGTTAGGCATGATAATTTAGAAGCACTTGCAAACTTCAGAAGGCCTGCTTCTCAAGTAACAACTGCAAATATCACTAAACCATGTGGTCCTTCCATGTGGTCAAGAGGATAAGTTTAGAAGAATTTAGTTTTGCTTTCCATGAAGCCTGGATTGCATACAATTCAGATACTGTAGTTTAAAATGAACTCTGGCTAGTTAAACAAGCAGCTTGTTTGGAAACTGACCAGAGTTTGTTTTACACAATGATCTCTGGTTTATACATTTATCTAAACAATGGAAAGTTAAATGAAACATGGTCAAAGTCCTCATTCCTCCCATGGGAGAAGAAGGTATGGAACACACATGAACCAAGACTCATGTGCACAAAGCATACAATAATGTTGCTTTTGAATTAATTACCCATCCTTCACTTAAAGCAGGCCTGCAGTACTAGCAATACTCAGAGCTGAATGTAGCCAGGGTCTCTGGATAAACTTTCCATATTTGCTACCTGCTTGGGCCACTAAATTTGTGGATTTATCAAGCACCTGACTGAATGGCTGCATTGAATTTGAGGGTTCAGGCTGCAGGCATGTGTGAGGTGGCATTTTAGAATTTACACCCTTGTAAAAACTCTCCCTGCAAGTAACCTGCAGCACTTTAGGAAGGAACAATTTTACTAGCCTGAGCCTTACTCTGCTATCTTCTCCATGTAGGCAAAGCAAAACAACATTCAAATACCGATTCCAAACCTGCAGTCTGCCCTATATACTGTATTCTTCACTGATTTCATCTTACCACCCCAGATGAAAAGGCAAGTGGATATTAAAAAGTCTGTTATAACTGTTCAACTATTTATATGCATACTTCATTTATTTTTCATATTTAAATCTCTCCCTTAGTTATGTTCCATGTTATTCTCCCAACAGCCATGTATGACCAGTTGGCAGAAACCGCATAAAGAACCCAGGATAACCAAAAGTGCTTTACTTAAAGCTAACCAAGGATCAAACCTAGGTCTCCACAGGCCTAGCCTAACCAGCCTAACCCAGAGCTAACCAACTCCAAATGTTAATGGACTACAACTTCCATCATCCCTGACAACTGGTCATGCTGGCTAAGAGCCCAGATGGAAGCTAGTGTCCAACACATCTGGAGGACACCATTTTGGCTATCTGTTCTCGAACTGTTACAGCACACTGGATGTTATGCTTTTTCTAATGTATATATAGGACCTTATTTTGGAAAGTAGCAAAAATAGTGGGCTGGAGTGCATTATCTCCCATATGATTTTTGCATATGGTTGCCTGAAACAAAGGCCTCATTTTCTGCAGAAGCTGCAGTTTTCTGCAGAAAAACCAACAAATTTGTTAAGATTCACTGTGAAACAGGCTTTTTGCTTCTGGCACCATTAACAGGAGCACTCCACAATGCAACTGTTTTTTTTTTTTTTGCAGTTCCCATATACTATTAGTACTACTTTTTGTAAACACGCACACACAGAGAGAATTGTGAATACGCCAATTAGGAAATACAGACTGTTGAATCCAACTAAAAAAATTAAGAAGCTTCTAGTCTGTCAATCAGGATATACAATACTGAGTGAGGTGGCCTGATTGACAGCAGCCCACCTGGATTTCAGACAGAAGTCATTCCTGTTCCTTTCTGGTTGGGCACAGAGAGGTGGTGGGAGGCAACAACATGAGAACCCCCAAGGAAAGAAGGCTCAGAGCCAAGAGATTGGTGCTGGGACAACAGTGAGTGGTCAAAGGGAGAAGAGGGGGCAGACTGGGAAGAGAAAGTGTCAGAAACTGAAGAGGTAACAGGCTTTGGTGAGCAGGATAAGGCTGTTGCAGAGTGCAGAAGCAGGAGGGAGGGTCAAGGGGCTGAGTGGAGGCAGGCTGTTGAAGAAGCCAGGGGATTTCCCCCCTCTTGCTGTGACCAGCTCTCCTCCCCCCCCCCTGGTCTCCCAAAATATGTAGAGAAATGAAGAAGGCGGAACAAAGACAGGCAAGATGCCAGAGTCTTAGGCTGCTAAGGAAGGAACTGGGGGAGAAGCCATGGGCATAGCCAAGGGGAGGAGGGGACAGCTGCCCCCCCCAATCAATAAAAATCAATACAAATCTGAGCTTCTAACAAAAGCCACCCCCCAAACAAAAATTCTGACTACACCCATGGGAGAAATCTGAGAGAGAAGTGGGAAGATGGGGACCTTCAGCCCTCAGCCTTCTGGGAAAAGTTGCTGTGTTCACTAGGCATGCCTCTATATTTTTTGAATAAAGAGTTAACTTCACTAACACCAGGGTGTTTTTTTTTATGGCTGACCTACTCCTGACTCTGGCTCCTGACAGCTGGAGATACCAAAGACTGAACCTGGGACCTATTGCTCTCTACAGACCTTTTGTTATCTACAGAGGTTTCTGAGAACAAAGGGTTTCTTTTTTTGGAAGAGGGGGTTTGAGCCAATTCCCCCTTCCGGCCAGCTGCCCCTAAGCATTATCTACCCAACTCTTCTGGACGGCCCACAACCCCTAAAGCAACTTTGGGAGAGAGAAAAGGGGGGGAAATGAGTCAAAATCAGAGTACTCTGGATCCAACCCATTTCAAAATGAAACAAAATAAATCTATAAAGCGCAAAGTGAAAAATTGAAAACAGTGAGAGGCAATCTAAAAGCCAAGCTTCCAAGGCCTGATAGAATGAAAATGCTTTCACCTGCCTTTGAAAAATAGCAAGAGACGATGACAGGTAGACAGACCTCCCAGCGAACAGCATTCCAAAATGTTGAGGCTTCAACTTAAGAAGTTTCACTCCTATTAAATATTAACCCAGCCTTCCCTCACCTGGCACCATCCATACATTGTTAAGACTACAACCCTCATCATTTTTGAACATTGGCCATGCTGTCTGGGGCTGACAGGAGTTCTGGTCCAAAACATCTGGAGAAGGATCAGGTTAGGGAAGACTGTACTAACCAAAAGTCCAAAAAGGACAGAAGCCCCAAAAAGCAGATTTTCATTAGCAGATCTTGATCCTAGGAATAGGGATGGAACACAATGAGAGGAAAAGTTCCTTTGAGATAATGGGACCTATTTTGGACAGTGGTGGACAGTAATGACTAACCTGTGGCCCTCCAAATATTGCTGGGCTACACTGGTCATCTCTGACCATTGGCCAAACTGGGGTGGGCACTGATGGGACTTATAGGCCAACAATGAGCTGGAGGGCCAGAAGCCCTGAAATGGGTCTATCTAGAAACACACTAGCAATCAGTGCTGAACAAGTCTAGGAAGATTCTACCATGTGTAGATTGGACGAGAAAAAGGAAAACAGCTAGGTGTCAACACCATACTGAAAGCATCAAACCCATCGACTCCAGATGACTTCACCCAGAAAAATTCCTGCAGATGTTAAATAGTACAGGAGACAAAACTGAACCTTGTGGAACCCCACAGGGTTATTTCCATGGAGAGCAACAGTGCCAGTACCACCTTCTGGAACTCTACGGAATAAGTGGGGAAAGAGGGTCGCTTGGTAACAGTATACTAAAAATAAATAATGCACAACAAATAAGTAATATACTCTACAAAACTCATCACACATAATTCCAGTACTGCTCTAAAACATGCTTATTCTATCAGTTTTTAAAATCTAGCTTTTGGGGGATGGGACCAGACAAGGAAATAGATGGAGATATACTTTCTCTCAGTTTAAGAAGATTCAGATTATACCACCATCCCATGCTGAAAATAAGACTGCTGGTTGTTCATGGCCAATTAATAAGGAAACAGACATTCAGAACAGCGGGGCCTCCAATCAGAACTACTGTAGTATATATCTAAACATAGCCTGGGTTCATACTATCTGAAGGACCATATCTCTCTGTATGAGCCTGATACCTTCTGAGAGGGTGGATCTTCTCTCAGTCCTGCCACCTTCACAGGCATGGACACAAGAGAGGACCTTTTGGGTAGCTGTTCTCAGATTGTGAAACTCCCTTCCACAGGAGGCTAGGCTGGCGCTCTCGCTCTGCTTTCCATCCACTGGCAGACAAATACTTTTTTTGTGTGTTCCACCAGGCCTTTGGCCCATAACTGATACTGTGCTAGGATCTTCTGAGAGTGAGTGTTGTACTTTTGTGTGTATGTGCACTTTAAATAGTTTTCTAGTGCTGTTTTAATATGGCTACTTACTTTTTAAAATATTTATAGTGCAGAACCACTTTGCCTCCTGCACTGGGAGAAAGGAAAGAGAGAAATTTTATATATAATTGGCAACCCCTCATCATTAATAGTATATTCAACTGCTTCATTTTCACCTTTCCTTTCAACTGCCACTATGACGCTGAAATACTAAATGGAACTCAGTATCTACAGTAGAGTCCCAAGGGCCATTCTCTATTCTGCAGCAAGGCCTGCCTGGAGTCTCAGAACATCTGGAGTTGACAGTTTTTGAATTTGTCTGGCTAAACAAAGGATCCCCCTTTCTTCCTTGCCAATAAAAGGAAGGATTTAATGCACCACCGGGAACCAGAAGTCTGAAACTCAATCCAACGTTTTCATAAAATGATTCACAGACATTAGTTTTCAAGGCAGAATATGAGAACTCCTTAAAGAAACCATGAACTGAATAAAGGTGGATTCATTCAACTATGTCCTTCCCCAAACTGACATTTTACAGGCATTTCATGATGGTTATCCATGAGCTATCTGATCTTGGGTAAACCTGAATTTGGCAGCCTTCATTCCAACACACCTGAAACTAACCGGAAGACTAGGTTACAAAGAGCCATCAATTACAAGGCAACTGAATTAAGTCAGTTCATAAAGGAAAACTGGTCTGGTTTAGTTCTATATATCTTTCCTTAATCTGTATTAGCTCTGTTCAGAGAAAATAAAAACAGAATAGCATACAGAGAGGTCTGTGCACCAACGTACTTTTCACAAGCTGCTTTAACATGCCTTTTGAAGTTATTGTTGCAGCTGGTGTGTCCTGGGATCTGAGTCCTCTGGGCAGTTAAGTGATAAGTCTGAAGATAAGAGACAGAGGATCAAAAGAAATTGAGAAAGTAAGGGAAACTGGGAAAGTTGATGAGGCAGGAAAGACCAAAAGGGATCCAACTGTTGTAGAAAGTGGACCAATTAAAAAATAATCAGTCTCACACATGCATGTGTGTCCTTTCACTGAACATTCTGCTAGTCTTGTGCAAACACATGACTTCCATATTTTAAATGTTTACTGGCCACAAATATGTATAGGTCCATTTTTTTGTTTTTGAACCAAGTTACTTACACCAATATCTTTACTTACAGTTTTATTAACCAACTACTGACCGTACTTAAGAGTGTAACAAACAAAAAAAATCAATGCTAGAAGGGCACTTGTTTAATTAACAAAATCTCAGGGGATGCATGGCCAGTCTGTCAGTCTGCGTTTCAAGTGCAGATTTCCAAATTAAGTCTGTGGTCTTTTGTAGCAGGCTTGTTTCTTGGTTAAATAATCCAGTATGCAACAATCAAAGCTATGTAAAATAGTAGTTTATTGTTCATAGTATCAGTTCTATCTAAATGGGTATTTGGCTTCAATATACAGTATTTTCATATTTTTTTCGTGTATAAGATGCCCCCATGTATAATACGCCCCCTATTTTTGGGGACTCCAGATTAAGAAAACACCCCTCAGCACTATCCATGTACAGTATAAGACAAGCTCCAATTTTAAACCTAAATTTTTGGTTAAAAAACCCCTAGTCTTATGTACGGAAAAATACAGTATTTATTCTCTCTCTCTCTCTCTCTCTCTCTCTCTCTCTCTCTCTCTCTCTCACACACACACACACACACACACACACACACACTCATATATATTAAAGATGCCAATCTACTTTTTATTAAAAGCATGACTTGTTAAATGTCCTTAAACACACACAAACACACACACACACACACACACACACACACACACACACAGAGAGAGAGAGAGAGAGAGAATAAATACTCTCTCTCTCTCTCTCTCTCTCTTTCTTGCTACTTGTCAGTTGGGAAGGAAGCAAAATCTAGGAATGCCTGGGTAGTTTTTCAGTGGCCCAAGCATAGTCATGTTCATTTATTTCCAACAGGTCTACTCTGAGTAAACTTAGTTGAAAAGCACCCCCTTAGTTACACTTGCTTGGGGGAGGGGGGAGTCTTAGTCCACAATACTATAAATGGTAATAAATTTCTTTAAATGTAACATGCGTTACAACTTTGTTGCAACTTTGTTGTGAAAGACATATCTGAAGAGACAGTACTTTGAAAAATAATATTAAGCAAATTTTAACTGACTTGAATAAGTAACCCACAAGAAAAAGTTCAAAATCACTGAAACCAATGAAGGAATGGAAAAATACCTTTAACTTCCTCCAGTTTATACTACTTAGCACTTTTATTAGATAAATTACCACCATTTAACTACCGCAGAAAACTCCCTAGAGGGAGACTAATCAAATATATCACACAGTGAAAACACACTTCCTTAGCTTAAGTATAAACAGCTTTTAAACTTCAGTCACAAACCCCAATTTTGCAAAACAAACACATTACAGTATTCAACACAAAGGATATGTGCAATTTTCCTTGTTCAGCACAATGTTAATGGGATTTCCATTTCTTTCCTGTTTTAATTTTAAGAATGGGCTTTCTGATAAACCTTCCTTCTGCTGTTTCTATTCCTGTCCATGCTAAGAAAGGTCAAGGATTTGTTTCTTGCTAAACTGTATTCCAAGTGGATGACAAAATGTTGTTCATAGTTTGAATGTTGAACACAGGAGTTCCTGCACTGGGGCTATAGATATAAATTATCCAGCTAAAGGCAAGGTTATTTAAGCAGTGATCTTGTGCATAATTACATCCACATACACAGAAAATCAATGGGATATGTGTGTGTTGACTGAGTGCAGGACTGAAGGCCTAATGAGTAATGGTGTTTTAATACATCCTGGCTTTAAATGACTAGCCTTGGAGAATTTGGCTTCATCCACCAAAAACATCACAAGATGGCTAGATATTTCTTAGAACCTTTTAAGCTGTAGGGAAATTACTTTTTAAACTTTTGCACCTGTAGGCTTTTGCATATCAACTATTAAAATTACTATTATACAAAATCAGTATCAACAACACAACAGTTTATATACATTTAGCTACTGAGAAGATGTACCTATTTGGGCAGGTTCACACGTTAAGTTATAATTGTGCATACTCCATCTTCCTCTGCCCAGGTCCCCCTGTATTGTGGCCACTTGTGCCCTCCTTTATTCTATTTTATGCTAGTGCATATGTACAAATGCAAATTTAGAAATAATTATTATGATTTAAATAGAAATACAAGACATCTCACCATAACCGCGGGGGGGGGGGGGGAATAACCAGATAGCTTGTGTGTCTACGGTTCTTTATTTTTAAATCAGATAGCCCTGTAACAAATTACTTGTTCAAACAGAGCGGGACAGGGGAACCTTTTCTGGCTGGCAGCCCAGATCCTTATCTTCCGCATCCCTGGCCAGCCAAGCTTGGGACAACATAGTGATGTCAAGTGATGCTGTGGGACTTCAAAGCACAGAATGGGGTGTTTGAAACCCCCTTTGCAAACAGCCTTGCAAAAGGGCTCTCAAAAAGCCTACACTGCTTTTTGAGTCTCTGGTTTTTGTACTGTAAACCTTCAGGGACAGCAATTTGTTTTATTGTTCTATATCCATTGCTTACACCCACTCCTTTAAATGTAAACCATTGTCTTCCTACTTATTTTCATAGGGCTGCCATATTCCAAACAGTGCTTTTTTGGCAAAATTGTTGAGTTTTTGTGAATTTTCCCAAACATTTAGCCAATTTTCGCTTGGACACTGCTGTCGACTGCATTATTCCAGATATGCCTGGGAAATTCCAGACGTATGGCAGCCCTATCAACATCTGTTACACAAAGTGTTTGAATTGAACTATTTGGGAAATACTGTACAGGTTTTTCAATAATTTATGCAAAGTTCACAGATCTCAAGCATCTGAGTCGCAGTTATGATCTACAAGAACTGCAAGATGAAGAGAACATTCTAT
Source organism: Zootoca vivipara (assembly GCF_965207765.1). Lineage (NCBI taxonomy): Eukaryota > Metazoa > Chordata > Lepidosauria > Squamata > Lacertidae > Zootoca > Zootoca vivipara. The sequence continues at coordinate 35,367,571 of NC_142593.1, forward strand.
ACATTTTTACACACGAATATACATAATACACAAAGAGTCCCATTGTATGGACAGCTGTACTTTAACCAAAGTCAACTGAAGCTTCTTTAGGCTTCAATTCAATGCTTACTTACCTGGGAGTAAGTCCCACTGAATTCAAGGGAACTTACTTCTGAATTGGAATGTATAGAATTGTCTTTATCGTTCTTCCTTTTAAGATAAAATTAACATATTTTAGATTCCCTAGTTCAATGGCAGATACAGTATGGTTACGAACTGCCCTTATGGTGCCAATCATCAGGCTTTTAAAATAGTAATTGTGTTAAACAAAGCTCCCCCCCCTCAGCAACAGGGCTTTGGCCATAAATGCTTTTCCAGATGTTTCATTCTACAGTATTCAAATAGTCAGGGCCGTCTCTAGTCCCAGGTCCGGTGGCGCGGGGCGCCGCTGCGCCCGCTGAGAGGCGTGGCGGAGACTGCCCCAGGCGTGGCGGAGGCAGCCCCAGGCGCACCTCTCAGCTGTTCAGCGGCTTCAGGCCGCTTTCTGGAGGTGCGCGGGCCTGGGGCCGCCTCCGCCGCACGCAGGGGCATCGCAACAGGGGGTGGTCAGCGCCCCCTGGCCCAGGCTTGGTTGTGCAGGGCTCCAGCCCTCCAGGGGGCAGCCGTGCTGCATGCTGCGCCCGCCCGCGCCTGGAAACGGGGCGGGGTGGGGGCGCCAGAGGGATCCATCGCACCATGGCGCCAGGGCGCCAGGTATGCTTAAGACGGCCCTGCAAATAGTTTCTGGCTTCAGCCCCAGAAATCTGCTGTATATTTTACGCAATTATTATTATTATTATTATTATTACTACTACACAATTATATTATGTATGAACAAATGCCAGTTGTTTCAAAGTAGACTATAATAAATACTTATTATGTAACCAAGTATCTTTTCTTAACTATTCTACTGTACTTTTGAAATATGTCCATTTCCTACTGTTTTTCAATGAGAAAGAGAGGAGTAACTTATTTGCAGGTTAGGTTAGATGTACCCTTGGGGGTGGGTGGGAGGGAGAATGGGGAGCAAAAATGCAATTCTGTTTGTTTGGAAAATACAATGTTCTCACTTTGGCACACACACACTACTAGACTTATAAAATTCAATATAAAAGCTTTAGTGAAAAGTTTGAACTGTTCCATTTACTGTGGTTTGACTTTTCAAAAGGGTTCAGTACTACTCCGACCCAGCCCCTCCCCCCCCCCGCTTTTTAGTGAGTAGCATTGAAAACTCCTTTCAGGATATGCAGATGTTTAGTGCCTTGAGTTTCTTTAGCAATTTACATTTTTCTTTTAGCTTCGTTTGCATGATGGCAGTTAAGATGAATGCTCTATTTCTGCTGCAGATAAAAATAAAAATTTAAAAACTTAATTCCTGATCCTTTCCCCCTCCAAATCTGCCTTTAAGGCTTCAATAAACAGTAAATTCATTGTTCTGCTTGTTTTATTCTACATGGCACTCAGCTCCAAAGCATAAAACTGTACTGCATTGTCAGAGAACTCTGCTTTGCCCCCAGCCTGACACACACATACACACACACACACACACACACACACACACTCCCTCTCTCCGAACCACAACAGTACAATAATTACTTAGACCTACTGCCTATTAGAGGCTTTCAAACTGTATAAGGTGAAGCCCATAAAATGAGTAGATGGATACTGTCCTATTAAACACTTCTTCAGCCCCCTCCTAAGGATGTATTTCTTATATATTTCCCTATCAGTTCTAGCTTTTTCTTAGATATTATTCTTTTTATTTAAAAAATATTACATAAAAATGGCTTGGGGTGCACACAAATACTTTCTTTTCATCATATCCATTTCATGGTGTTGTACAATAAAGATCAATTTTAAAACAACAGTTCCAGCATAACAGTTTTTAGACAGTAGAGAAAACTGCATACTCAACCAGCCACCAATAAATTGCAAAGCAACTACCTGAATCAACCTGAATTGACAACTAATATCCTGCAAATGCCAGAGAAAATAGCCACGTTGGTGCTGAAATTAAGTGCTTCTGTGTCAATCATACCTCAGGGAATTCCACAAGTGGGGTGAGACCTCAAAGAAGGCATTTTCTCATGTGCCTACATAAGGTAAAAACAACTGCCAAACATAAAGTGTTGTCTTCCAAGACAAAAAGATGTACAGTGGTACCTCTGGTTAAGAACTTAATTCATTCTGGAGGTCCGTTCTTAACCTGAAACTGTTCTTAAACTGAGGTACAGCTTTAGCCAATGGGGCCTCCCACTGCCGCCGCAGCGCAATTTCTGTTCTCATCCTGAGGTAAAGTTCTTAACCTGAGGTACTATTTCTGGGTTAGCGGAGTCTGTAACCTGAAGCTTCTGTAACCCGAGGTACCACTTTACAGGTGTTGAGTCTTGTATGCAGTTATCCACATGACACCAATACAAACTTTGAAAATATTTTGCATTACAGAGCAAGTTCACATCTACAGGGCATTCTTCAGTTTAAAGTGTGGGGCTTTGCAGAATGAGTCTTTAGGGGCACCATTGTCACCATTAAACCAGGCCTTAGTGTTAGGCATATGAAATGAGTATCTCTACTGTGCCGTTTCCGTGTGCTGCTCTGGTTCGTCAGAAGCGGCTTAGTCATGCTGGCCACATGACCCAGAAGGTGTACGCCAGCTCCCTCGGCCAATAAAGCGAGATGAGCGCTGCAACCCCAGAGTCGTCCGCGACTGGACCCAATGGTCAGGGGTCCCCTTACCTTTACCGTGCCGAAAAGTCGCACACAAATATTGCTGTTTGACTGCACCTTGCAGGATAGCCTTCAGCAGTGCATATAGAAAACTCTCAGTGCACTTATTGATTCAAATGTTTGTGTGTCATGCAATGACAGGAAAGGATAATCTACAAAAAACATTTGAGTCAATAAGGAATGCTTAACAGAACGAAGGATATTTACTCAGATTACAACTGAGAATTCTGTTTATTTCTCTTGCTAGCCAGTCCAAGAAATAAGAAATGTCAAACATTGTGTTATTCACACTTTTTTAAAAAAAATTTTTCCCCCAACAAAGCCCACTGTGTTTCATCACCTTTTCAGGATGCAAGTTTTATGCACTGTTAATAAGGAAATGAATTACTAGAGTGCTTAATGGCTGATAAAAAGAAGCTATTGTCTGAAGAAGAGAAAAAAAGAAGCTGTTTATGAAGTTGCAGCTCTCATGCTTTATAAACAGAAGTTTTAATGGACTAGTCAGTGTTCTGGGTGACTTCAACATGGCTGTCACAGCCCACCCTCAGCTGCCTGTAACAATCATGAGACTAGACCAAATAAGAAAAAAAATGTATTCATTGAGTTGGGGCTCTTGGATGTGATACTCTATGACATAGAGTGATACTCTATGCAGGCCACAGGGCTCTCCTTTGGCAATACTTTCTCTTCCCAAGCCACACAATTCAACTAGTCCTCCTCTGCAACTTTCTCAAGTGCTTCTGTCTGAGTGGAATGTGACCCAGAACTATGATAATGCCTCTTGCTTGCCTAGATATTGTGTGTGTGTGTGTGTGTGTGTGTGTGTGTGTGTGTGGGCATACACACACACTTTTGCATAGCTGGAATGTAGCCTACTGACTGTTGTTGCACCTACTTTTTGCCTCTGGCTCCAACCCACCACTAGCATGCAGCTTCCAAAAGGAGCATACAAGAAAACTCTTTTTAAAATAAATAAATCATGTTTATTAAATTTTCCACTTTAACAATCCAATCAAATCACATTAAATATTCCAAATTATACATATGCATCAAATAATCCAAATATTCTGCCAAAAAATTGTAAAAAAAATTTTTTGGACTTCCCATGCTTCAAGTTCGGAAGGCTCTGATCATCATCATAATTCTACTGCATTTCACAATCATTCCCGATGGTTCCTCTATCCCACAAGTGAGTTAAAACAAACAATGATGTGTTTCTGTGTGGATTTTATGTCTATGATTCCCTTCCATAAGTTCACAGTACAGTGGTACCTCGGGTTAAGTACTTAATTGGTTCCGGGGTGCCATTCACTCCCCGAAAAGTACTTAATCCGAGCGGCGCTAGCGCACATGTGCACGAAGCACCGATAGAGCGCTTCTGCGCATGCGCAAACCGCACAGATCGCTTCTGCACATGCGCGTGTGGCGGAACCCAGAAGTAAACACTTCCGGGGCCGCTGAGTACTTAAACTGAAAGTACTCAAACCGAGGTATGACTTTATCTCCTCACACGCTGGTGTTTCTGCAGTGTCAATCCAATAATCTTTTCACTGCTAGCAGCCACCATCTTCACATACTGTAGTTCCGATAAAATCTAGTCTAATTGCCTGGTAAGTAATTTTCCAAAACCAGTTACATCAAACATCAAACATTAGCCTTTCCAGGGGAGATTTACCAAATCAAACTGGAAATACAGATATAATGACATATTAAAGGCTCACCTCCCCCTATGACTATCTATAATTCTGCAGCTGGGTCTTGACTTCCAATATGGCGGATTTCCAAATTGTAACTGCGACACTACTCCAACAAAGATTCCGAAACCATCTAAGGTTTTTTTATCAAGACTCCAGCGGCTAATGAGATCCTGCTTCTGTCTGATGTCAACAAATTGGAGAATCTTTTATTCTCTTCCAAGCAAATCAAAGATCAAAAACCTTAATTATATAATATTTTCATTTCCACACAGTTTATAATTTTAAAGCCATATTATATCAATGAATACCAAACTTTCCAGTCTCGCTTGTCGTAATATAATGAAGCAAAATACAATAATAAAAGAGGCTTGCCCCCCCCTTTCCGTTCCATTCCAACATACCAACTTGATGTTAGTCCTTCAATTCAGTCTTTTTTGGCACCTCAGTGGCTGGGTTGTTTAGCAGAGTAATTCCTCGCTCCTCACTTGAAGCATGTCCAAAACTTAAATCCAATTTTTCATCTTAAGAAATGGAACTTGATTCGCTCACAGAGACAGCGTCCAGGAGAACCAGACTCTCTCGGGGGCTTTACATCCAGTGCCCCCCAGCCCCTCCTTCCTTACAAATTTGGGAAGCGGAAGTGACAAGAAAACTCTTAACTATTCTACAAATACCCTACAAATTATCCTAAGGATGCAGAATCAAGAGTCATTACTATGTAACCTTTAGGACTATAGTCTAGGAAAGCAGTTATGCAAATAATTTCAATTTCAGTTGTACAGAGCAAAAGCATGCCTGTATCCTAGACAGAAGGTCTTACAACTAGTGTGTTGCAACGTATCTGTGATGCTAGTGCTGTTTTGCTTTTCTTAAATGTTAAAAGTGTTGCTTTTGTGAGTCATAGGGAGAACTAATGGCAAGGAAAGGCAGCATGCATAACTTACAGATACCTACAGAGACAGGAATGTAGTCTGCCAGCCCCTCTCAGAAGCACCTAGGCTGTGAACACACTAGGGCGGTGTGTGTGGAATCCAATGTCATGCTATTACAAATGTCCCATCTGTGCAAGCACAATCTCTCCTCCTGGCCACTTTTCTGGACATTTTCCCACTCCACCCCTGAGCCCCTGTTGGTGGGGGTGGGGGAGAGCACTGGGATGTCCCACAGCACAAAAGGAAGCCCTTGCACAGGGCGTCTGCTGATGGGGTTCATTAGGTGAATTCCACCATATACCTTTAATCAGTGCTTTTTTTCTTTAAAAAAATGTTTAGGGCTACTCTCATTTTAACTCAAGAAAATTACCACCTTATAGTTCAAATCAGGAAAAACAAATAAGGGAAATGGACCAAAGTACTGTACAAAGATTCACAAAACGTTTAGGGGTATGCGTACCACTGTGTAACCCCCCCCCCCAAAAAAAGCACTGCCTTTAATGCACACGATTTCCCTCAAAGAATTCAGGGCACTGAAGTTTGTTAAGGGTTGCTGGGAACTGTAGCTATGTGGGAGGGAACTACAGTACCTAAAATTCTTTTGAAGGAAAGGATGTGTTTAAAAGGCACATATACACATGAAGTAGCGCATGAAGTACACTGCTTGAAGTAGCAGTGTGCCAGCCACCATGAGTGGTCCTTTCACAGCCTCAGCTGTTCTCTGAAGAACTACATGGTGCCATAGCCACTAAGCACTACATTGCAGACCCAGCACTTTACAATCAAGGGGCTGAAAGTAGACTGGGGAAAAGAAGGTATAGCATACAAGAAAGAAAAAGGGGGCCAGAGGGGAAGTTGTGGTATCAACAGTACCAGTGGAATGCAGCAAGGTTATGTCCATGGCATACATTTAAAGCACTCTTGCACCACTTGCAACAGTCATGGAGAATTCTGGGAACTGTAGTTTATTAAGAGTGTTAGAAATCACCGGGCTGTGGGGTCAGCACCCTTAACAAACTTCAATTCCCAGTATCTTTGGGGAAAGCCATGACCGCTCAGGAGTGCTTTAAATGTGTAGATGTTTCCCATGCATATATAGGCTGCATTCATGAGTGTGAGACAGAAGGCATAATTGGCAGATGCAATGTGCCATGAGTGGAAATGAAGTAGTAGTGATGAGGTAATGGCAAGAGAGGAGATACTGTCCTTTTTTACAGTAAGAGGTTTTGTTTGTTTGCTGCTACTGACTAGTAAAGCCACTTCTGGAAAACTCAAATACACACGTTCACTTTATTTCTGGGCTACAGCTAACTGTTCAGCAGAATCATTTAAAATGGACTGACATTCCATCATGATTATATCTGTTGCTTTAAGACCGTCCTTACGGTACAAAAGCCCATACTAAGTATGAAGGTTAAACCACAGAGCCTAGGCCTTGCCGATCAGAATGTCGACGGTTCGAATCCCCAGGACGGGGTTATTATGATATTGCAGTTTTTGCTTGAAATGCATTCCTATTTCTTTGTTGTAATCCACTTTGAGCACGACTTTTTTTGTGGAACAGCAGCATACAAATAAAAGGAATGGATGAATGAATATTTTGGGCCGCTAATGCTATTAGCTAAATGTAAAGGACCCCTTGACGGTTACCGTAAGTCCAGTTAAAGGCGACTATGGGGTTGCAGCGCTCATCAACACCTGGAGGGCATCAAGTTGGCAAATGCTGGTTTTGAATAATCCCCAACTTCATTGACTTCCAATATATATATCCAAAATCTACTGTATCTTAAAATGACACATAGTTTCCCAAAAATTAAAAGAATGAAACACTTATTCTGCAATCTTTCTTATAAATCTAAGTCTTACAAAGGAAAGCTGCTTCTTAGAAGACATCACTATGAATGTTTTCATAATTCAGCTGACTCCAACAGATTTTGCAGTCTTTTTAATTACTAGAGCTACTTATTTTAAATGAATTCTAAAGGCACAAACTGGGCAATAGTAAACACACACCGCTTGCCCTTTCAGAAGGAACTCTTATATCTGTCATTTTCACAGCAGGAGAACAAAACCCAGCCACATCACAGATAAATAGTTCATACAAACCCCCTATTGCCAATGGTAATTTTGCTGTGTTGGTCACTATTCTTTTTCGCTTAGCATAGGCAAATTTCCCATGCTGAACAAGTGGATCAAATTTTGCTTTCTTGTTACTAAACTCTTTTGAGCTACTTACAGCAGCTATAATTATTTGCCTGAAATATACAAACAGAACCATGTTCTTTACAGATCTGAAGCTTCTATGGGAATAAAAAGCTTAAACAACATTCTTCAGATTGGTTTACAATCTTTATAATCAGGATTCTCAATGCCACTTACACTGCCCAAATCCTTCAGAGACAACAATGCATGCAAGTTATATTTTCTTTACATTTTATAGTTGGGAGTGAACAAGTAGACAAAGAGACTAGCTCAAGGTTACATATATTATATCAGAATAATAAAATAAATTTTGCTCAATGACTTAGTAAGCAAATACATCTATTTCTGTACAGTTTGAATTTTGTTTACTTATTCCGCTGTCAACATCCATGTCATTATTTTTTGGTACAGCCTTTATTTATGCATTTCAGTAATAAATACAAATAAAGTGCCTTGCTCAAAGACTACTCTATTCCTCCCTCCCTCCTCCGCATTCATTCCATGTGTATATATAATTTACAAAGAAATTTAAGAAATCATGTGTAAGGCCAATTGTAGGCATTGGGTGATACCATGTTCATTGTTTCAGCAGATTTCACCAGTTCCCTATGTGCCATGTATTAAAGGCAGTGTCCTCATCATATCCATGCATTTTCTTAGCTCTTATCTTTTTAAGTATTTCACCATACAATACTTGCGGTATTAACTTATATGGGTGTTTGAACACAGCATGGTTTAAATAGTTAATGGCAAAGACTGGGGGAAGTGGATATAAAGGAAATAAGGAAAGACCTGGAACTAGATGTAGTCTCAGCCACCAGTGGAAAGGAACCAGCCATTATCCCTGGCTTAGCGTTATGTTAGGGACAGGAATCATGGTTTGCTTTGCTCCCAACAAACCACAATCTGCAGTCAAAGTTTCTTTTAGTCTTACTGGTTATCATTTGTTAAGACGAAATAAACTGCAATCTCTGGCTTGGTTTGTTTCATCCCAGCCACCAACTGGAAGCAAGGAAACTTCTTCACACAATATAGAATTAACTTTAGGAATTAATTCCACAAAATATGGTGGTGGCCAGCAGCTTAAAGGTAATGGGTAAAGGGACCCCTGACAATTAAGTCCTGTCGTGAACGACTCTGGGGTAGCGGCGCTCATCTTGCTTAACAGGTCGAGGGAGCCGACTTTTGTCTGCAGTCAGTTTTTTTCCTGGGTCATGTGGCCAGTATGACTAAGCTGCTTCTGGTGAAACCACAGCAGTGCACAGAAACGCTGTTTACCTTCCCAATAGAGCAGTACCTATTTATCTACGTGCACTGAGTGCTTTTGAACTGCTAGGTTGGCAGGAGCTGTGACCGAACAACAGGAGCTTACCCCATCGCGGGGATTTGAACCGCCAACCTTTTGATCGGCAAGCCCAAGCGGCACAGTGGTTTATACCACAGCACCACCCATGTCCCGGCCAGCAGCTTAAATGACTTCAAAAATCTATTAGACAAAGGATACACGGCTATCAATTCCTATTAGTTTTGATGGCTATACAGCACGTGAATGTTCAGATTCACTATGCCTCTTGAGTACCACTTGCTGGGTGTGAGGTTAAACAATAGGGTCAGCTTGTAATCATAACACCCTGGCTTGTGGGTTTCCTAGAAGCATCTGGCTAGCCACTGCTAGAAACAAAAAAGTGGACAAGTTGTTATTCTTGGTATGATCCAGAATAACACTCTTTCACAGTTTTTAAAGCAACTGGGATCCAGTGAATGGTCTAGGAACATCTGATAGTTGGAGTTTAGCTGCAGCTAAGCATATGTGAACCTGACTGATTTCATGGGAGACCACTAAGAGCACCATGTAACAGCAAAATATTAGTGTAATAAATAATATTTTGTAAAAAGCGATTTAACTATCTAAAAAGCCTAAAATGACATTTACTGCCTTTGCACTTCAGTGTATTGGGGGGGGGTCTATCCTGCAGTTTTCACCTCTCCACTTTAAACAGTTGAACAGAAATATGTTGAAAATGTGCTAACCTAAGCCTTGAGACAATGCAGGAGCATGCCAGACTTAAGACCCACTGGGCAGACTTTCCTATCTTATTTGGCTAACATTCTCCCTTCCCAAACTCTGGACTTCCTGCCCCCATTCAATTGTACAACAAGATTTCAAGTTATAGCCCAGCCAGGTGGCGAGAAGGTCAGATACTTTTGCTCAGCAGCACACCAATGCCTAAGATTTCCTCTTGACCTTCACATACACTTCTCTAAGAATCCTGGAACCGAAAGTTGACAAATCCAGACTTGGCGGATCAAAGGAAAAGCAAATTCCGCAGGACAGACCTAGTTTCACAATCTTCCACCTTCTGCCCTGACTGCTAGGTTTTTTATCTCTTCTAAAATGTTGACAAAGAGGTACAGCCTCTAGTTAACTTAAAAGAATTAGATGGAAGTGGAAAAGAAAGCTTGGTCTCTCAGGTAAAGGTGGATGAAAAATGCTACCACAACAATAAAAAGCAATTTACTTGGAACTTGCAACCAACCTACTAATCAAGTCACCAGCTATGAATATAAGGGAAGCCATATCTGCAACAAAATGTTTCATCTGATAGCAACTGCTTCAAATTTCTAGGTATCCCAAGCAACCCACTGTTTAAGAGTTTCACTGCTTGAAGAGGATAGATAGCTTGAAGCTTTTCTCTCTCTCTACTGCCATCAGGGACGTCTTTAGCACTGAGGGTAGTGGCGCGGGGAACCAGGGCGCCAAGGTCTGGAGGGCGCCAGAGAGTCCAGGGAGAGTGCAGGGAGGTAATTGAGGCGGAGCAGGGGTTCAGTGCCTGCGCTGCGTGCCTCCAGCGCCAGGGTCATCCTTGTGGCGGGAAGGCTCTGGATGCTTTCCCGCAGTCTAGAGCTCTCCCCGCTGGCTCCGCGGTGGTGATCTAGCCACAAGGTTGGGGCCACAAGAGCTACCGGGGTTGGGATGGAGGAGGAGGAGGTGGTGGCAGCCACCGATGCTGCTGCTGCCACCTCCAGAGGATGGGGAGTGGGAGGCGAGCGAGGGGGCTGCTGAGGGTGCAAAGGGGTCTGCGGCTGCCTGCTCTGCGAGGCCGCTCCACCCCCGCAGGTACCATGTGCGGCATCGGAGGAGTGATGGTGGGGGAAGGAGCCCATGCCTGCTGCCTTCGGCCCCGGAACCTCTTCGGCCGAGGGGCGCGCGCCTCTTGAGGGGGTGCCGAGTGCAGGCGCCCACCGCACGGGCGGTGAGAAATTGCTGCAATAATAGTAGTGGGTGGGAGGAAAGGGGCCGGAGGAGCCACTCCGCTGCGAGGAAAGGTTTGGGGCTCTTTTGGTTTGGGGAAAAGGCGCGGAAAAAGTGACAAGATCATGGCAATCATGGAGAAAGCAGGTAAAGTGTTTGCCTCCCTCTCTCACCTAACACTCGAAATCGCAGACATCCCGCAAAGCTGAATATTGGGAGAGTCAAGACAGAGATAAGTGGAAAAGGCCCTTCTTCATGCAGCACAAAGGTCAGCAACTATGGGAAACGGGGGGGGCGGGCGCCGGAGGAATCTTTGAACCATGGCGCTGGATAGGCTTAAGACAGCCCTGACTGCCATCCTGCAATCCAATCAATCAATCAATCAATCAATCAATCGAGATTGATTGATTTTATGAATCATCCATGTTTCAGCTACTACTTCAAACAAACCTATTCAATTATCTGTCTCTAAACTCAAAGAGAACAAATACTGGAGATAAACTCAAGAAAGGATCAGCTGGGAATATAGAAAGATACCAGAGAATGAAATATGCAAAAGAAAAAAGATGGATTCATGATATATCCTCTTAGGTTGGCTGGAATACACCAATACATCAGAGCAGAGCATTAGAGAAGAAATTAAGGGGATGAAATCAGCAAGCATGTGCAGTTCTAACATCAGAGAATAGCAAAAGCACATAATATTGACATTTCTGTGATACTTCAAGGTACACACATGAAGCCCATGGTGCTTGCATGGACGATTTCAAGTAATATTTTATCATATTCATGGGCAGGCATAGGCAAACTCAGCCCTCCGGATGTTTTGGGACTACAACGCCCATCATCCCTAGCTAACAGGACCAGTGGTCGGGGATGATGGGAGTTGTAGTCCCAAAACATCCGGAGGGCTGAGTTTGCCTAGGCCTGTTCATGGGCGTAGCCAGGATTTATTGGGGGGGGGGGAGCAGAACCGAGCTTTAGTTAAGTATATTTATTTACTTGTTTTAGAGCGGCAGCTGCCCCTCCTGCACCTCCTAGCTACTCCCATGATCATATTTATATGCACTCTTTACCAAATTAAAGTAACAATAAAACCACATAATAATTTTAGTCTCCTGAAAACTGTACCTGACATAAAAAAGAAATGTTTAATCAGATGATATTAGATAAACAGGGGTGACAAACATAGCATCACATTGCATCTTGTGTGAAACTTCGGTGGCATTTAAAATTCAAAACATACATGAAGTACTCCTGATGAATTTACAGAGATATAAAAGAGCAAATTTTAACCAAAATTGACACAGTTTAAGAGCAGACTATACATTTTCAAACATTCAATGATACAGTGTGCTAATAAGTACAAATAAAAAGAATTTTAGCAGAATTTAGGAATAAAAATCAGATGTCTTTAAGCACAGTAGGAATCAGAAAAGATCCTGTTATTAAAATAAAGAAATCAGGCTCTTCGCAGCATATGTAACCTACAAATGACCGCATTTTAACAGCTCCCTCTCTCAAGAGGACCAGATAAAATCTCTCCATAGCTTCTTAATTGGTAAAATATTTAAACGGCCTGGAAAAAAAGTCACTGGAAACTCTCTGGCATGGAGTTTAATCATTAACATTTGCCGACTCCGGCACTTAATTTTTAAACATTTTGAAGTCAGTGGTGCTTCTTCCTACTGGCAGTTTCTTTGAGAAATTTTCTACAAAATGCACCAACAACTTCCCCACCCCCACAAAACACACACACACACAAAAAAAATCTGAATTTCAATTCAACTGGGGAGGATGTAATTTGCATTGAAAGTTTTTTTTATTTTTTAGTTGATCCTTAAGAGGTCAAATGGTGATTGAAATTGTCAACAGTGAGGTATGTAGATTCTGCTGACAGTGATCAAGCAATTATCTTCAAAGGGCAGGCTGCATATGAGCTTAGAACTGAACCACCATGACCTATTTTTTTCCCTTTGGGTTTGTTTTAAGAGGTATGCCTGACCAAATGGTGAACTTGTGAAGTATTAAGAAAGCAGAAATAATGCAACTGGTGTGAGGAAAGGTGCGGGGTGGTAGCACCAAACAGTCTCCATTTGGTCACTAAGACTGGTTGGCCCGCATCTGAGGCACCTATGAGGAGATGAGACATATTGTGATGCCCCACCACGACCCAAGCTGAGGCCAATTGCAGTTTGGTTCTTACTTTTTCAGAACTGACATCTTCAGTGACATTCCATTTGGTCATTATAATGATCATGCAAGAACTGGTACTTGCATTTGCTTATCTTCCTTTTTCACCTCCTTTCAGAGGTGCAGAGCCTGGGTTGGGAGTAGACCTATAGAGAGCTATGCAGGGAGGGGCTCATTTGCAACACCTGACCCCCTACCTGGTCCGCTTTCCCAGCCAGCAAGAGTGTTTGCCTATAGCGGTCTGATGCAATTGGTATTGGTGTGATTGATGCCTGGCCATGTTAACATAAAAAAATCTAACTTTTTCTTTTTTTTACTTTGTAGAATGGGAAAACATATTCATTACCATAGCTGTATACTTCTCCCATCCACAGATTATAAAATGGAATACTACCTTCAAAAACCCAGTTATGAACACTTCTGGTTCCGAACACTTCAGGTTATGAGGTCCGCTAACCTGGAAGTAGCTGCTCCTGGTTGTGAACTTTGCCCCAGGATGTGAACGGAAATCATGCGCCAGAGTCCCCATTAGGGAAAGTGCACATCAGGATAAGAATGGTTTCAGCTTAAGTTCGTAACCAGAGGTACCACTGTAACTCCAAATTTTGCTCCTTTAGAGCTAATATATTTCTTCATGATTTCCCAATGAGTGGAGAAACAGTATACAGTACAGTACTTGTTTAATAGGGTAACTTGATGTTTAAAATGCCCTCTACAAGGAAAACACCTCATTTCAGAAAGATCATCATTATGTACAATAAAGCTGAACATCAAACACAGCAGCTAATGAGCCCAATGAGATTGCTTCTACTGACTCATAATTATGTTTTAAGTGGTAAACTGAAATATCACAGAGAAGAGAAAGCCCACATTTCTTAATATGGTATTTGTGAGGAAACATGGCTCAGTTTTTTAGTGAAGATGAACAACTAAAGTTTCAAACTGTCAGGACAATAGACTTCTGAGTCAGAAGAGACATGCATTTCCAGGTCAAAGGAGGAGTGAAGGAGCATAAATCTGACATTCGTTTTATTTTGAATTGATGACAGGTATTCATAGATGTCAGTAAACATTAGAATAGAAAAGTTTGAAGTTTCTACCCTGAAGTTATCTTGAGTAGATTTATGCTTTCAGAAAGGTATTTTTACATTAAAATGCTTGGACTTGGGAACTAACAGAAATAAACACTGGGTATTTAATTAAATCCAAGGATGAAATCAGTTAAACAAATTATTTGGAACCACAAAGATGAGCCTGTTGTAGAGAAGGCTTGTATATGTTACAGAGTCTGATATGTTCAACATTTGGTGAATGTCAACCATTATGTCAATATTTACAGTTCTAGACCAATTTTCTATGTCTCTGAAAACTCAGGGTTATACTAAACTACCATAGTGAATGATGACGGCCACTTGCGTAATTCTGAGAAGTGTGCCATATTCAGACAAACTGAAAATCCAAAATGAAGCAGTGAAGGATATCTGAAAAGAAGTGGCACAGGTATGTGCAGAGGTTTGGGAATGTTTATGACCCGTATCCTTCAACCACAGAATCTTCCTTTATGATCTGTTATGAGGCATACACTTTTTGCAGATCTATTAATTTCAGACTTGCATATAACATATTCTACATTGCAGAGGGTTGGACTAGATGACACGTGGCATCCCTTCCAACACTACAATTCTATGATTCTATACAGAGACACAGAAATACTGTTTTTCAAAAACTGTCAGCATGCTTGGAAAATGCAGCCTAACATTCTAAAATATTTTAAAGAATATTGGACAATCTATGTTAAAGTCTAGTTTATGAACCATAAAATCTAGTACAATATTGTAGTTCAACAGCAATGTTTAAAGTGCAGGATAGTACCCCTTTCGACATCATAGTGATTAATCACATCCAAAGGTGTCTGACAATACAATCTACACACGTCTACTCAGAAATAACTGCCACCAAGTTCAATGAGGCTTACTTCCAAGTAAATGGGAACAGAATTGCACCCTAAAGCAATGATTCTACAGAAGCAGCTGTACCAGGTTTGACAAAATCATGCTGATGCAGATCCCACTACTGTATAACTCTATACAGTACATACTCTAAAACTACCACAGGTAAACTTGTGGGGTTTTGTGTGAGGTAAAACTTTGATATTTGGATACTCAGGCAAAAGTTGAGCAAATACGAAAGATTCATTTGACAGAACAGAGTTGATAAAGCAAATGATGTGACAAGAGATAGATATTTTAGAAAACAGGTAACTAATTAATAATTATATTAAATCCAGTGGTTGTTACAGCCTTTTAACATGGTACCGTAGTAAACACACAGCTTCTTGTAAACTTCAGTTGCTTATTTACTTATGTTACAGGACTAGTTGGTAAATGCTTAGCTTATTTTGAGTTATTACTTCAATTTCTTAAACTTAGTTAATGAGGTGTTACAGCTTAATACAGTACTTAATACTTTGGTTCTCAAACAACGTGATACTTTCTGGCAGTTTCCCCACCTTCTAACAGTCACACTCCTGAGGTACTTCTAGCGTGACCAGGGCATCACCACACCCCTCTTAATTGGTTTGAGATTCTTCTCTTGCTAGAAGATCACTGTCTTCTCACAACCCTTTCTCCTTGCTCAAACTCAACCCTCCAGTTGACCCCTGTCTGAATACTCTCACAAGGCACTACACAGTCTTTGCATCCAAGCTCAGAGACTCCTTTCTCTAGCTGTAGATATTTTCCTCAAAGTAGGTGTTGCACATAGAACCAACTCAACCAACTCCCTCCAGCTCTCTCTTAAAGGTAAAGGGACCCCTGACCATTAGGTCCAGTCGTGACTGACTCTGGGGTTGCGGCGCTCATCTCGAGTTATTGGCCGAGGGAGCCGGCGTACAGCTTCCAGGTCAGGTGGCTAGCATAACAAAGCCACTTCTGCAGAACCAGAGCAGCACACAGAAATGCTGTTTACCTATTTATCTACTTGCACTTTGACGTGCTTTCGAACTGCTAGGTTGGCAGGAGCTGGGACCGAGCAACAGGAGCTCACCCCGTCACGGAGATTCGAACCGCCAACCTTCTGATCAGCAAGCCCTAGGCTGTGTGGTTTAACCCACAGCGCCACCTGCGTCCCAGCTTTCTCTTAAACCACCTTAAAACCACCTGAAGACTCTCTCAGAAACTGCTCCTTTTTATTTTCACTCCCAAAGTGCTGTCTCTAGACACACTAGCTGTCTTGGTAGCCCACGAAGCACCTTGGTGGAATTCTGAGACATTGCATCCTTGGACTCTAGTCTAGCTCAGCTGTCCATCACACATGCACCAAAAGAATGGTTCCATTCAAATTCATCCAGCCATCATCATTAGTTTCCAAATTCCTTTCCTTATCCATTGTCTCCAGTGAACACTCACTCCCCATTGGATTAATTATGCTTTATGCCCAATTTAACAGGACCGCAGGAAACTAAAGAGCTGGTGGCAAAAGTCAAAACCAAAATTCACTAGGCATGTCACAGCAAGAATGAACTCTAGACACATAACATTACAGCAACTGGTGCATTTGCAATGTACGTTGAGAGTGGAATGGGATGATTTTTTAACAGGTGAAAGGGAAGCAGTGGTGGCAGTGAAAGGAAAAATTGTAATTAATTGCCCATAAAAAATATCCACATAGGGTACAGCTATATATATAAAAAAAGTTGTTTATCTTTCACTTGCTTGGTAAACATTTGCAGTGTTTTGATGGAATCACTTGTGTGCAAATTAAATAAGTATTCTTACATGCAAATTACATAAAAAACAAAAAGTATAGTATATTAAAAATATAGTAGGAGTTACCTAAATACTTGTAAACTGTTATCTGAAATTATCATAAGAATTTTTAACAGCAGAAAATAAAGAAACCCGAGGGAATAATCATATTTTATATATTTCCAGTGGCAAAATATGTGTCCAAGAACTTCTTAATAATTTAAGGGAGCTACTGCCATCTTCAGGAAATTCTATATGAAATTAATAGCAAATTATTAACTTTTAAAATTCTGGATATAGAATTGGTATATGGTACCATGGGAAAAGTGCAGAATGTTGTTTTCATTTATTTTGTAGCTATATCCCAGAACATTGCTTATGAATCATGCTTAACTGGAAGTAAGTAGTTTTCTCATCCACTTTTCCTTGTTTTTCACCAGGACAAATTAATGGCTGGGATCACACCCAACCCTCAGGCATGGTTCATTTAGCCCTGTTAGGTTTTGAATATCTGAACCTGCCCCAGGGAACTAATCATGGTTATTTTAGGGCAACTAATCACAATTTGAAACTATGGTTTGTTGCTTGCTTACAAATCTTAGCTTGTCATTATATCCAATCCCAGAACTTCTGTTTAATTTTGGTTTGTATCAGCACCCCAGCCACTTTATAGCATAGAGGTATAAGACAAAAGCACCTGGAAAATGGAAGCCTGGCTAAATAACTATTGGTGATGATTTTCTATAGATGGGAGTAATTTCTTCACATTCTGACTCACAACAGAGGAAAATGTGTTGTTTTCCTCTGCTTTTAAAAATGTTGTTATGTATCCTTTTTCTTTTTCTTATTTAACTTTAACTCACTATAATAAATCTCAAAATGTAACAAAAACAAACAAACAAACCAAAAACAAGAGACTTTCCCCACCACCCAACTCCTCCATGGGAAGGTCTTCTTCTCAAGCTACCTCACCTAGTTTCACAGCTGTTTTATAAGGAGAAGACATTTAAAGGAGCCTCTCTACTACCTTACTAAAAAATCTGCAGGGTGGAATTTTGAAAGTATAACTAACTGAACTTTTAGCTAGCAACTGTGATTGTTATACTTGCTTACTGACATTTTCTAAAGGTAAAGGTAAAGGGACCCTTGACCATTAGGTCCAGTCGTGACCGACTCTGGGGTTGCACGCTCATCTCGCATTATTGGCCGAGGGAGCCGGCGTATAGCTTCCAGGTCATGTGGCCAGCATGACAAGGCCGCTTCTGGCAAACCAGAGCAGCACATGGAAACGCCGTTTACCTTCCCGCTGTAGCGGTTCCTATTTATCTACTTGCATTTTGACGTGCTTTCGAACTGCTAGGTTGGCAGGAGCTGGGACCAAGCAACGGGAGCTCACCCCGTCACAGGAATTCGAACCGCCGACCTTCTGATCAGCAAGCCCTAGGCTCAGTGGTTTAACCACAGCGCCACCACTTCATATTTAATTATTCTCCCTGGTCTACTGTTGGGAAATTTTAACTTGTGAGTGCAAGACACTTCACCTAACTGTGACTACAATGACCAGGAGAGCTATCCCTTTGATTCCACAAATTCAACATTTTGGTCAGCAAATAACTTTTGCTTTTTAAAGAAAAAAAAAGAAAAAACCGGGAGATTGAGGCAGGAATCCTGCAGACAAAA
This sequence comes from Zootoca vivipara, assembly GCF_965207765.1. Lineage (NCBI taxonomy): Eukaryota > Metazoa > Chordata > Lepidosauria > Squamata > Lacertidae > Zootoca > Zootoca vivipara. The sequence continues at coordinate 35,386,019 of NC_142593.1, forward strand.
AAATATTTTATTCCACTGCAATAGAGGGGAAAGTTTAAGAATTTCTGATCTCAAGACAATGTTGGGTGTGTCTGTGCAGGAGATACAGAGGGAAACTGAAAATCTCTGAGGAAAATCTGAGAAAATCTCCTCACACTATTTGTAAAGGGACCTCTGACCATTAGGTCCAGTTGTGACCGACTCTGGGCTTGCAGTGCTCATCTCGCATTATTGGCTGAGGGAGCCGGCGTACAGCTTCCAGGTCATGACAAAGCCGCTTCTGGAGAACCAGAGCAGCACACGAAAACACCGTTTACCTTCCCGCCAGAGCAGTTCCTATTTATCTACTTGCACTTTGACGTGCTTTCGAACTGCTAGGTTGGCAGGAGCTGGGACCAAGCAATGGGAGCTCACTCTGTTGCGGGGATTCAAACCGCTGACCTTCTGATCGGCAAGCCCTAGGCTCTGTGGTTTAACCCACAGCACCACCCGCATCCCTTCACACTATTTGTACAGTCTGCCAATAATAAGGGAGCTGGTACCGTAATACAGTGTGGCAATAACTGTACAGGAATGCTAGAAAAGCCTAAAAGGAAACCACAATCAGATTAAACAAACCACTGTTCCTTTGCTCATCTGCAAAACTGTTCATAACTTGTTCAACAAACCATGACTAAACATTAAGTGGAACATGGCAAATGTATGGTCTTATACTAGGTATATCCAGCCAATCTCTGCCCTTTTTAAACATTCCAAAAGAAATTTATTGTTTTATAGCGGGGCTTGCATTCACAAATGTCTAGTCAGCATTAAATGTAAGCCCTGCCTCTTTCCAGCAGGCCCAGATTCACCAGGCATCAAATGACTTTGGGTGATACACCTGCCCACCAGTCAACTGTTGTCTTTGGTGAGGTGGGTGAGAGTTTTTTTCTGACTCACCAGACAAATGCAGTCCTCCACCCCTGCTCTAGAAAGAAGAATGTGCATGCAAATAATATGCAACAGCATTCCATTGTCTCCCTTGCCTGGAAGAGTAAGTGTGGGGCATGGGGCAAGCAAACCAAGACTGACCATGGCTTGCTCAACAATGGTTAAAAAAAGCTTTACAACCTTCTATACTTCCCCCTTGAAACTCAGCTATGCTCTTCATGAAAAACAGAATAAATAATAGTAAGAAGGGGATCATTTTAGGTAAGTAGTAAGCCTTCAGTAAGAGAGAAAATCAAAGATGCAATCAGATCAGGGTGACAATGATCATGGCTCAACACAATACTATTTTCATGATCTAATTTAGCTGTCTTTGGGATTTCTGAAAAGAAAACATTGTAATTTTCAGCTGACATTGACTAACAGCTTAAAACTACAAAGAAAACAAATTGAAGGCTTTTGGCTCAGTAAATCTGAAAATATGTGTATATCTCTGAGTAAATCACTAGCTCTTCTAACTTGCAATTTCTGCAAGTTAGATATACAAAAAGAAAAGGCATTTCTTCAGCACAATGTATTGCATCAACTTGCATCGATCAACAGGAAGTTAGCACTTGTTCCAAGTATGGAACTCACAAAAGCTCTCAGAATTCTCTTCTGAAGAAATTATAGAAGAATTCACTTTTTCAGTAACAGAAGGTTTCTAGATCATTCCACATGGTGAATCTGTATTGCAGTTTTATGAAACATAATTAAACCTATGATGCACAACACCTGTAAAAGTGCTTGACCCAGCCCTCCAATACGAGCAGAACCACCATAACAATGTGCCTCCTATTCTCAATAACCCACAGAGCATGACAATCAATAGTATCAAAATAATCTGAGTCTCTTGCCTCTCTTCATTAAAAAATGTAAGCAATCAATGCATCCAATATTGTTTTAGTGTCAAACCCTAGCCTGGAGCCAGACTGAAATGGGTCCAGACAATCAATTCTCAAGGTATTTATCCCAAAAGGTGTATTTGCAACTAGGTAACGGTTGTTGCATTCTACAGAGTCAAGTGAGAGTTTCTTCAGGATTGGGCTCACCACTGCCTCGTTCAGAACGACCTGAACCATTTTCTCTCTTAAAGAGGCATTGGTCACATTTTGGACTTACCTAATTATTCCAGTTACAGGTAGGTAGCTGTGTTGGTCTGATGCAGTCAAAACAAAATAAAAAAAATCCTTCCAGTAGCACCTTAGAGACCAACTAAGTTTGTCATTGGTATGAGCTTTCGTGGTATCTGAAGAAGTGTGCATGCACATGAAAGCTCATACCAATAACAAACTTAGTTGGTCTCTAAGGTGCTACTGGAAGGATTTTTTTTATTTTGTTCTAATTATTCCACTTTGGCTTGAACCTCACCAAACACCTCATCCACATTCTCAGGCTGAAATTAATTCCATCTAGCCTAAACTGTTCCCAGCTAACCAGACTAGATTATTCTCTGGATAACTCCAAAGGAGTTGTAACAATGATGGATTCATTTTCACAATGGAGCAACTAGAAGACCACTGTTTTCTGGCCAGGTATAACTTGTTAAATCAAATCAAATCAAATCAAATACCTTTATTGGCACAACAGTATAAAACATTTCAGGTCACTGGGATAGTTAAAAGGACAAGAGTGAAGCTGTCAAGGATTATAAAGTCACACTGTGATTGTGAGCACTTAGATATTCTGCTTCACCCTCTCAGTTCCCTGAAAGGATGGGAACCTTTTCGGGTAAAATTGTGGCTAAAATGGAAGCTACTAAAGCAGTGATATCTTTGTCCTAATCTGCCCAGAGAAACCTCATTTGGCTTCTTCTCAGAGTTATAGGTTCAACATTTTGCTCAGCATCAGTTGGTGAGGTCTACTGTGTAGAGAGCAATCTAAGAGAATGTGGTCCATTGAAACATGTACTTCTTGGTTGCAGGCACACAGACAGGCTTGACATGGGGTATGTGAGAATCTACCTTTGGTCATTGCAGAAGGGAACATTTAATCTTGCAAGCATAAAGGCCCTTCAATGGGAAGGGAGTAGTAGATCCTTTAGATATTTGGCACAGGTTCCGTAGGGTGTTGTAATACCTAAGGCCTCTGGAGAACAGGATCTCAGAGTATGAAGTAACAAACACCGTCTTTCGTGGTCACAGAGCCGCTGCTTGTAATGAACTCATTCTGGGCTATAACAAAATTTTGGTCATTGGACCTATCTTGAAGGAACTGCATTTTCTCAGTTATATATGAAGACTATGGTTGGTCCTAAAATTGGTCATTCTGAACATTGGCTGTACAACTGCAACAGTTCCCTGGTGGCTGCATCCCATGCTTCCTCTTACATTGTTCCATAGCCTTGGAGCTGCTTAGATCTGTTTTCTGCATAGAAACAATCTTAAGTGCCATGAAAATGAAACATGGGGAAGTACATCACATAGCTTTTTCCAAGAGCCAAACATGTAGATCAAAGCTCTAGAAGTGGATCCAGATGTCATGGATCTTCTTTCAACAATGATATAACTGTTATAGTGTCTAAAAATGCTTTCAGTCAGGCTGGCAGATTGCCTGTGTAACTTCCACAGAGCTCTTGCTAGCCATATCCCAAGGTTTCTATTTATGCTCCAGTCTTGGTTTGGGCTAGTAATTTTGTTCTATAATTGGGGAGCAAAGAACCAGGGTAGAAGAACACTGTAATATGTTCAGGCGCTGCAATGTGGCACGTATGCTATCCTGGCACTAATTGCCCAGGCTGGGTTCAGAATTTCTCACTAAATGCTACCAACAGGACTTATGTGGATCTGACTTAGACCGTATCCATGCAGATGCATGAGTTTCTTCATTTTCAAGGGCTTGAAAAACTTGGTTCCCAAGGGATACAATGGTGCAGATGCAAGCTCCCAATTTGCCAGTAAATTCATAGAATCATAGAGTTGGAAGAGACCAGAAGGGGCATCCAGTCCAACCCCTGCCAATTAGTTCCTAAAGTCTACTTACAGCTACATGGAGAACTTTCATGTCTTCTAGAAACAAATGTGATTCAGTTTCTTGCCACCAGGTTTTATTAGCCACCAAGAACATTAACTCTTGACGGACTCCACTTCTTATGTACATTAGATGGTTGCCTTATCTGTGCAACAGTGCATAGGAAAGTACATTGCTATTGTATCACTTTTTTATTGTGACTTTTCAAGTTCTGGCTTTTATGGCCTCCATATTTATTTGCATGCCATATTTCTTTTATTCCTGAGTCCTGTCTTGGTTTCCACCAAATCTTCACATAGGTGTCTTCAACGGATGAATTTCTTTCTAATTTATCCACTACCTTGATACAAACTCCATGTCCTTTTTTGGGCCTCATGTTTGCAGACATTCCTCTCCCCCTGTCTTTGTTTATTTACATTTACACCCCGCCTTTCTTCCATCATGGAAGCAAGGTAGTGTATGTGTGTTTCTCCAACTGTCACCCATTCAAGCAATGACTGCACTCCAAGCTGCTTAACTTCAGCAAGGTAGTGGTTCCATGTGCCTTCAAACTACGTCCTAGGACCTGGATGTGAATGTCAGTCCCTGTCAGTGGTTTCTGCATCTGTTATGTTCAAAATGTTCTAGAATCCTTTGACTATGAGGATGCCTATGAGTCTCAATAAAGCAAGCACCAGGCAGCCATTCATCACAAACACTCTATTTTGTGTAACTGTGTCAAGAAAGTAATGAGAATTTGGCACAAGAATAAAGTAGTACACACTTCAAGAGACCCAAAAAGGATAAAAGGAAGTAAATACAGAGTCAATAATATCTCACACTTATCTCCACCTTCTGGCCATATGCAACTGGAGGAAGACACAGATCATAAAAGCATGTGTTTTACAATTCACTTCCCCATAAAACTGAGAGGCTGTTTCCCCCGCTTGCTTTTCCAAAAGCCTCTTGTTTTGTTTTTAGATCGGTATGACAAACCAAGTCTTATATGCTAGCTAGCATACCCCTTAATGAATTAAACAAAAGGAAAATCCACATGCATTCAGTGATACTGCAAGAAGTGGCACGCTTGTTAAGCAATGGGTCACCCACAGCTGTCTACTTAAAGCTGAATGAAATCAGTTCTGTTAATTTACAGAATGCATGGCTATGATTACCGTACATTAAGGCATATTCATCAGATCAACATGCAAAGTAACCATTTCAGCTACATTTCAGGCTAGGAAAAGGTTTTCACTATACCTGTCCTAATTATGGCCACAATGAAAAATTGGGATAAACTGCAGTAAACTTCTGAATGGGCCATTTTTGTGAAGATGTTACAATATAATTGCTGTTGAAAGTCAAAATTTAAGTTAAAATGAACTATACTTATTTGAGGCCCATCAATGTTAAAGGTGTAACTTACACCTTTAATTCATTCCTGGGACATTTTGCGCTGTGAAATGAAAAGACACAATGAGTAAATATGAAAGGAGTGTTCAATAAATATACATCTTCCACTATATACACATTGCCTCCAGTGTTGTAGCTGGAATTTCACATATAAATGAATATTAATAATGCTATGAATGTTAATAATGTTTGTAATGCTACACACAGTCGTCCTTCAACTGAACTTTGAAAATGTTTTCCTGTTTTTCTGGATTTATCTCCAACAGTGACAAAGGATTACCAGAAATCATGGCACTTCCTACCAAACAAAGATTATATCCTCATGGGAAGCTACTGTATTTTGCTCTTGAAGCATTTTAGTGCCTAGTGAACATTTTGACATAACACCTTGAAGGCAGGCAGACATGAAATATGCAGGGGAAACGAATGCCTTAATTGTGACTTGGGTCATTGCATCAAGTTGGTTCATAATCCTCATGGATGTGTGTATGTCACAGTTCCTTACTAGCAGGGCTTTTTTTCAGCCAGAACTCACCCAAACTCAGTTCTGGCACCTCTCAGGTCAGGTGGGCACTATTACAGTGGTACCTCGGGTTACAGACGCTTCAGGTTACAGACTCTGCTAACCCAGAAATAGTACCTCGGGTTAAGAACTTTGCTTCAGGATGAGAACAGAAATCGTGCGGCGGCAGCGGGAGGCCCCATTAGCTAAAGTGGTACCTCAGTTTAAGAACAGTTTCAGGTTAAGAACGGACCTCCAGAATGAAATAAGTTCTTAACCTGAGGTACCACTGTACCATTATATGAGAACAAGGGAGGCGTTCATGGTGGGCTCCAGCATCTCTTTTTCTAGAAAAATAGCACTGCTTACTAGTGCAGAATAGGGAATCCCCCATCCACTTTTGACTGAGGTCCCATCCAAGGCCCAAGGCATGCTGTTGCCTGAAGCAACATCTATCCCTGTTCCCTACAAGTTTGAAGCCCCACCACCAATATTACTCCTAAGAAAATGGAAGAAAATGAAAATGAAAAAGGTTATCCCTACTTTAACTTGTACCACTATAAAAACATGAATGAAAAGTGTGTAGGCAAATGCCTATTGAAATCTCAGAAACCAGAGAGGGTGACTTCAGGGGCGGAGGAAGGGGATGCAGGGGATGCAGACCACCCCGGGTGTCACCACTGAGGGGGGTGACAAAATGATGGGCGGCACTCACTGTCATAGCTGCCAAGTTATCCCTTTTTTTAAGGGAAATTCCATTATGCTGAATAGGCTTCCTCGCGAGAAAAGGGAAAACTTGGCAGCTATGCTCACTGTGGGGCCTGCAGTGCACCCGAGCCACTCATCTCTCCTGGAGAAACGCAGTGGTTTGGGTGTGTGGAGGCTCTGCGCTGTCCAAATGGTCAACCCGCTGCCTCCCCTCCACCTGTAGGGCGGCTGAGTGGGATGAGGCAGGCAGACTCTCGAGGCCCCGGGGTGTGCCCCGCTCTTGCCCCGCCCCTATGGGCGGATCACCCCGCCCCGGGGTTTGCCACCCCAGACGCCCGAACGGCATCCTCCGCCGCTGTGTGACTTAAACAGTTGTTGTGAATATCACTTTAGAGTGGTACATTGCCTACCCACATTGAGCAAAATCAAAACAAACTGTGCAAAATAGCAAATGCTGGGGAATTATTCAAAATAAGAAAAATGTGTACATTTCCCCAATGCTTATCATTTAAAAGGACACATTAGGTAGGTAGGTAGGTAGGTGAATACCTTGGCATCAGTGCACAAGATTTTAAATCTGTGGAGTATACACAATTCTTTCAGCTATGCCTTACTGTGCAAACTCACAAGGTGCTAGCAGAAGAGTAGCTCAAAGCATGTGTGCCTTGTGAGGATCAGGTGTTTTTTCATGCAAATTGAAAGCAGGTAGAAATAGCAGCCAAGAATGCTACTACTTTCCATAGTCTGCTACAAGCCACAGAGTTCCATTCCAAAATGAAAGTAAGGCAAAAAGCAGGATGGCTTGTCTATTGTCCCTTTTTTTAATCACAGGAGCAAGTCATAGCCATAAGGGGACCAGAACAAAACCTGTGTCTTCATTATAGCAAAGGAATTTCATCAAACTTTTAACATCTCTGCAAAACAAGTTACACCTACCAAATCCCCTCTTATGGACATATGCTGTACTGGAGCTCTGTCCTCCTTTACATGTATTCAACCTGTGGAATTCTTCAGTCCAGAAGACAGCTTCAATGTTTGTAAAAGGGGATTTCCCCACTAGTATGTGCATGTAAATGAGAGGTAGCAAACATGGCGCCCTCCAGATGTTGATGGACTACAACCAGGGTCAGCCGAAGACATTCTGACACCTGAGGCGGACAGCAAAATGGTGTCAAGGAAGAAGGGATGAGGAAAGATCTATGTCAGGAACAAGGGGGTGGGGGAGAGTGTTTGTACCGGGAACTGTTGCCCTGGTAGATCCTGCCACCTGAGGCAGTTGCCTCACCTTGACTCATGGGTGGGCTGGCCCTGACTACAATGCTCATCAGCCACAGCCAACATGGTCAGGGGTGATAGGAGCTGTAGTCTAGCAACATCTGGAGAACACTACGGTGGCTACCCTTGGTGCAGATGTGCAAACACATAATAGTAGTGTTTACAGTCCATTCTGCACACACATACAAGATATGGAGTAAATTTGCTTACGCCTCCTCCTGACCCAATCAGCGAGTAACACAAACATTAGTTGAAAAGCATCTTGAAAAGTTGCCAACTCCCTGGCAACTTTCCTAAGTAGGTATAAGAGCTATGACATTAGATCAATGTTGATGCTTGTAAGAGAACACATTAATGCCAATGTTTTACTTGATATTAGTCCAATTTCCTCCACTGGGGAATAAAATGTATGCTATGTCAAACAGCTCTTCCTAAAATTTCTCTGTGCAACAATGTTATTTATTCTTCCCTTTTCCTTCCCAACACTACTAGCCTGTTTAAAAAGTCTACAAAACAGAAACAGCCACAGTAATAATAAGCAATAAAAAGTTGCTAATAAGCGTTGTTCATCACTACATTTCTTGACGTGATTAGATTTCATGTTTGTTTGTTTGTTTTTAACTCCAAATAATAACAGCCCACTGTACAACTTTAATAAAATCCCCAATAAACCAGGTCTACTCCATTCAATGCATGTTGCTTTGGTACACAAAAGCTGAATGAAAGCCAATGAGCAGGTGAAGGACTGCATACCTATGACAAACTTAGTTGGTCTCTAAGGTGCTACTGGAAGGATTTATTATTATTTTGACAGTGTCAGACCAACATGGCTACCTACCTGTAAATGGCCTTGGATTGCAATCAAACCCACACTTGAGCCTGCAACCCAATGCACTTGGGTGCATTGCATTGTTTACTTAGTGTGCATTAGACTGCATCCTTCATATGGCATTGGATTGCAGTTCAGTCCACTTAATTTGACAGGGTTTACTTTTGAGTAAGCATGCACTGACTCAGAATTCAAAAGAAAAGTAAAACTGCAGAAGATGGAACAGATAAAAGTATTGCTCATTTTGCAGTTCTCTAATTTGTCTTGCGTACTACTGTACACTGCTTTCCTAAAACCAGGTTTCTAAGCCAACACACTTCCTGAATCAATTACAGTTTATTGTGCTGCTATGCAAATAGTTATTGCACTTTCCTTACACTAGTAAAACCTATACCACAAAACAGAAAACAGGAGATTGGTGGGAAGCAACTAATCCAAATGTTAATAATGTAATTCAAGAGGCTCCATACCTTCATGCAAGCAAGCTAAATTAGTGGAACCACCATCTGACCTGTGTTTGTTTTGCACGTCGCCATCCTAACAGTTCCCATAAAAATGCAACAGGAACAATAAAAGCAGTTTGGAGAAGCACAGCTCCTTGTAAAAATCCCCCCTCCCGTTATGATGAGAGATAGAGCCGAAGAGAATGCAAGAGTTCTCTCGCACACACACAGGGTGATCAGTATTGCAGAAAGCGCTTCACTCCCAACAAGGGGTGCATGTGAGAAAAGCTAACGGCTCCCTCCCAGCGACCCAACCATTAAGGGTCTCTGGAACGAACAATGCATTCACTCTGGCTTTCATTTTCCACATTGGAAAGCCACAGCAGGCGGCAGAGCAATAAAACGACTGGCAGATTTATCTGCCTGCTTGGTCGGCTACGGAGACAGATGGGAGGCAAAAGGGCTTCGGCAGCAGCAGCAACAAACCCGGAGTGTTCCAGTGTAGTCAGGGCGCAGTCTCGAGGTTTGCTCCAGGCTCCGCAGTTCAGCTACAACGCCGTAGATCTAGCTAGCATCTGCAAAGTTTTCTGCTCTCTGGGTTCTTCTCACCCAGGAGTGATCTTACCAGCTCCAGCGCTAGAGGCTAAAGTGGATTTGGCGCTGTGTGTCTGTGTGTGTTTAGACGCGCACGTTCCCCTCGTGGTAGGACAGAAACCTTTGATCGCCCGCTGCTAAACCTGTTTGTGGGATCCCATCTTTTCTCTGCAGCTGTTTCCAGGACGCTCCAGCAGATCCTCACTGCCTTTTTTCCTCCCACACCCACACGGTCAGTCACCGAAATAACCCGGAAGGCTGCTGGGATTTGGGACGAACAAGCTGGAAGTTTCAAGACTGCCAGCCGAAGCGTACTTACTTTAAAGCAAAACCCACCGAAATCACTGGAACGGGCTCCCCCACTTTTGTTTCGTAAAAGAGCAGAGGGTCGTTCTCGCCTGAGCCACTGGCCAGCAAGGCGCGCGCGAACACTTTTCCACACTCAGTTTTCAGGCACGTAGGAAGAGCGGAGCTTCCTCCCCCCACACACACACTGGCGAGACACGATCGTCGTGACCCACTCGGCCCCTTTATTTTCCTCACATCCAAAGTTGATAAGCACATGGAGGGAAGTTTGCTCCGCAAAAGCCGCCACCATTCCCAGCGCCTCCCTGGCCAGCCGGCCTCTCTCCCCGCGCAAATCCAATGAATGGAAAGGAAATCCCCTCACGGTCTTCCCCTCGGACTTACCCGACGTCCAAGGGTGCAACTTCGCCGCAGCCGCCTCGCGGGTTTCCCCCGGCTGGTAAATCCCCGGTGCCCGGCAGGAAGCGGTCGTGAGCGCGCGCTTGCTCGGCGTCTCCGCCACCTCAGCCTCTCTCCGGCCACCTCAGCGCGGGCGTCCCCCTCCCTCCACTCCGCAGGCAGGCCTCAGCGCGACCAGTGCAGGAGGAGCGGAGGGACCTCGCCTGCTCGGCAGCTTCCCGCGGGAGGGAAGAAGGAGCGGTGTGGAGCGAGGCTGCCTCCTCGCTCGGTCCTGCCCTGGACCAGCCCACTCGACACGGCCGTCCCCCCACCAACGTCTGCCTTCCTCTTCTCTCTCCTCCCAAAGCCGATGGATTAAAAGGGGGGGACGAGGCCGGCGGAGGAGGAAGGGAGAGTGTTGGAGAGCGATTGGGGCGCCTGAGGAGAAGCCGCCAGCGATTGCGAGACGAGAACTGTCCCTCACCGAAGGGGAAAGGAGGGAGAGAGGGGCGGGGTGCGGGACCCAAGTCAACGTACGAGGAGGGGGTTATCGGGGTCGAGGGACAAAAAGGAGGAGCACACGGGGAATAAGTGTCAAGGTAGTTTTCCTCTGTTGGATGGTAATATTATATTCATATACACACATTCACACACTTTGGCGCATACGGTAGCAAGAGAGCCGGCAAGAATTGCGAAGCTCGAAGAAGACCCGAGGGGATAGAGGTGGGGGCGCCCCATGACTCCTTGTCGTGGGGTCAGGGAGCGAGATTCCTGAGGTAAAATGTTCGGCTTCGTGGGGAGTGGGGTGGGCGCAAGTCTGAAGTCTGAGGGGTGATACGCGCAGCTTCCCTTCTCTCCGAGACATGGAAGTGTTCCTTTCATCTGTCACAACGTTGTAAAAAAAAAGGAAAACGAGGATGGAAAATCTTTGAAGGGAAAAATATACACATGCCTGCTGTCTGTACATATGTGTGTGTGTGTGTGTGTGTGTGTGTTGTACAGAAAGAGACGAAAACGACAGGAGTGCGTGAGGTAATGGGGAAGGTATCTTTCTAAGGGAGATTTCTTGAGGTGGTGTAAAAAGATCAGGGGGCAGGATGAGGGCAGGTGTAAGGCATCGAGGTCCCTGCGGGACTACACGTGTGAAATGCGGAGAGAGACTCTTGCCTTCCCACGTGAAATCGGAACAGCCCATCCGAGGAGAGACTTAAGCTGCGAAGGTGCAGCTGCGCCAGGCTCCTGACTCCGAGCGGCGAGGCGCAGGGTTTGGTCAGAAGCGCGGCTGCCCCGCGCTGCGAGCCAAGGCAGAGCGTCCCAAGAGGCGGGGGACGAGGTCAGCGGCTGTGTGTGTTGATAGGAGGGAGGCCCCACGGCTCCCAGCAGCGGGCGGGGCGGAGTGAGCGTGGCAGACACAATAAAGGGTTCATGCATGGAGCAAGGCTGGGGCGGACGGGAGGAAGAAAGGCCCGCGTGCTGCGGGGGATGCGGAACTCCCCGTCTCTGCTGCTCATTACCGGTACGAGCGTGTTGGGAGGGAGGGAAGGAGAGGGGGCAGCAAGGCCGACGAAGCAACGGAAGAGTCGTGGCGAAGCTGGCCTCGGGGGAAATCCAGCACTGGGCAGGAGAAGAGGCTGCTGCGGGAGGCGAGGGAGTTCCCGCCAACCCCAACTGCGGGTACTTTTTGGCGCGCTCTTGCTCGCTCTCCCTGCTTGATGTGTGTGAGTGTGAGAGAGAGAGAGACGTTAATGGTACTACTAGCTTGGTGCCTCCCTGCCGAAGACGCTGCCAAAAGCACCAAACGGAAACCGAGTGCAGTGCTGAGCAGTAGCAGTCGTGTCCCTGGGACAGAAAGGGAATTATTGGACACCCTCCTCGCCCGTCTCAGAAGAAAAGGAAAACAGCAAGCAAAACATGAGATTGCGCCTCAGAGGAAGAGGAAAAATATACAGTAACACAGCACTGTGTTCAGTGTGTGTGTGTGTGTGTGTGTGTGTACGTGTGTACGTGTGTACATTGTGCGTTATGATCCTGTTGGTGATTTGCTGTTGTGCCCTAAGTCTCAGTATTTTATGGGTTATTTAAAAAAAGACACCTGTTGAGTGAATAAATTGAAACTTGGCATACATAAGCCACCCAATGAGGCCTACAAATGTGCCAGAACTGCTCCTATATGTAAGAATTTACATACTGCTTGATTGTAAAAAACACACAAACACAAAATTCTAAGGAGTTTACAACTATTCTAAGTGGTTTAAAACAATAAGCATTGCCTGGAACAGTGCCACAGCCACCAGAAGAAGTGCTGGAAATGGACACATTTACCTTTTTCTTCAATTTTGAAAGGGAGTATCATATATTTCTTTCCAATTTCGGTGAAAATTGATGTGGTTTATTTGGACTTATTTAGAAACTCAATCTTTCATTGGTTTGGTGAAGTTTTGAGTGGTCATTCAAAAGTCATTAAGGTTTCCCTGTCCCTTTAAAATCTATGGCTGCAAGTACAGTATTAGCAAAATAAGGCAGTGCATGCACAGTTTAATTTTTGAAGTGAGAATTTTGCCAGCACACCAGTGTTTACAGAGGAAGCCGCCAAGTGGATGCTCTGTGCAATGTCTGTTCATTTAGTTATGGGATATAACAGTGTGGTGGAGCTTCTAGTTAAGGGGTCACCAATTTTAAGGAGCCTCATGATATCTTTCTTTGGGGCTCTGGGTTACCCGAGAAACTACCATTGAGATGAGGATGGGGTGGTGGAGCTGATAGATTTGCAGCCACAGGATTGGTAGAGCATGAGACTTTTAATCTTGGGGTTGTGGGTTCAAGCCCCACATTGGGCAAAAGAGTCCTGCATTGCAGGGGGGTCAGACTAAATTTACCCTCATGGTCCCTCCCAATTCTACAATCCTATGATTCTATGGTTGCTCGATCCATGCATTTTATTACGCTGCTTCAAAATAATTGTACATTGTGTTATTCATCACAACTGGACCAATAAGAGTTAAAAGAAATCCTTGGAAATGAGGTTAGTGTAAACAACCAGATAATATATCATGCTGAACGTTTTACTGCGACTAGCTTCAGTTTTTCTGCTGTAGACATTGATGCTGCAATGGGATACACTGTAACACTGCCAAATGCTTCCCAGTATTATTAAATTTAACTTCACCACTCATCTACAGAGAATTATTAAGTTTCAAATAGAAACTAATTTATTCTGGTCTGTCTCAGGGCCGATTCTGACATAATGTCTTTCCCCACCCTCCACCCCCAACAGCTGAATATAGCAGAATACCCTCAGAGGAACATGTCTGAAGGGGGTGAATACTATGTCAGATTGAAAAATCCACATGTAATTTGTTGAAAAAGATCTGCAAGCAGGAAATTAAATTCCTAACCGCTCTAGCAGTATTATGCAAAATAAAACAGCAAGGAGTTTGTAAATACCCCATAGTAATAACTCAAGTGTCCACAATATATCTGCTGATTTCATGTCATAATCCAAACAAGTGTGTTCAATTATTTTGTGCTGTTACATTGTTCTTCTCTTTAAGAATTAGAACAACTACATTCAGACAAATGCATTTAGGCCTCTCTTTCCTCCTTCCCCTCTTTTTCACTGGCATTTGGTTGTTCTCATACTGTATAAGGGTTAAACACCTATGGCGATAGCATTCGTGTCAGTACCTCCTATAATAATAGTAATAGTAATAATAATAATAATTTATTATTTGTACCCCGTCCATCCGGCTGTGTCTCCCCAGCCACTCTGGGCGGCTTCCAGCAAAGATTAAAATACAATAAAATGTCACAAATGAAAAACTTCCCTAAACAGGGCTGCCTTCAGATGTTTTCTATGGCGCCCTCATGAAAGATACCAGCAAATATTGCCTCAAAAATCTACAACGCACGAGAAACTACATTTTTTTCATTCACTGGCACAGGCTTAGCCTCTCTTACACTGAACAGCCACTCAAACAGGCCCACATTTCATTGGAAAGCTGGGATTGGAAATTTATGCTCTCTTCCATTCTGCACAGAGAACTGCAAAGGCTCTTTTCTGTGGTAGCCGGTGTAGGTGCCTTTTTCTTCATTTCTTCATTGTTGAGTGCACTGATGCAGGGGTAAGTCAGTCAGCACCATTTTGTGATGCTTTATCTCTTTCTGCGCATTCTGGATGCGCAGCCACATAGCAGCCATTTGTGGCTGGTGCCCATGGCAGTTTCTCAAAGTTTCAAGAGTGCCCATTGGCCCCAGAAACTTGTGGTATAGCATCCAAGCTATTAATTTCAACTGGAGGCCAAGGAAGCATCTCCATATGACCCCAACCTATAGATGCTTCCTGCAAATAACACATTATTTCTGTCCACAGATTGAACAAATAATAGCAATTTAGTTGATAATTGACACAAATTGTCTTTTGTCTGCAGCTACATGATTCAGGTGCATGGAAGTGACTTCCATGTGCATAGAAATTACATTTTATATTTGATGTTGTTGTTAACCTGCTGGTACCTAGATAAAAATTGTCTACAAAATAATGTTTTTACGTGCATCTTTCACTTGAGAGCCAGTGTGGTGTAGTGGTTAAGAGTGGTAGACTCGTAATCTGGCGAACTGGGTTCGAGTCTCCGCTCCTCCACATGCAGCTGCTGGGTGACCTTGGGCTAGTCACACTTCTTTGAAGTCTCTCAGCCCCACTCACCTCACAGAGTGTTTGTTGTGGGGGAGGAATGGAAAGGAGAATGTTAGCCGCTTTGAGACTCCCTTGGGTTGTGATAAAGCGGGATATCAAATCCAAACTCTTCTACTCTTCTTCTTTACAAGGAAGAAAAGAAACAGTAGAAGGCTGGACTCGCTAAGCTCCAGATCTTGGCTTAGGTGCTAACTCTTTGCTCCTTTCACAGATGGAGCAAGCCATTCAAGAGTTCCACTCACAGAATACTTCCAGGAGCAGGACTCTTTCTGTACTTCATCATCTTGTTCTAAAATGCACTTATAGTTAAATAAACTGAGTATAAAATATGACAGCCTGCCTAGATAGTTCCCACTTTTTTTTTCTATAATGGGTAATTGGACCATGAACCATGACTCTCAGCTAAAGACCTGACACGTTGTGTACATGTGCATTTTCCCAACACATGTAGAAAAGGACATGCAGCAGCAACATTTTTTGGTTATATCTATATTGAACTATTGCTACATGCTCTAGGTGGGTCTATCTTTAAAGACTGAAAACTACAGCTGGTTCAGAATCCTACTGCCAGGTTATTGACAGGGATCCATTGTTCAAAGCATGTGATTCCGCAGCTGTTTAATCTGCAGTGACTCCTGGTATGTTTATGAGTTCAATTCAAAGTGGTTGCTGTCACCATTGTGGTTTGTTTCCGGTATATTTGAAGGACTACCTGTTCGCACTTGATTCTGCCTGCCGGTTAAGGTTTGAGGAAGATCTGCTCTGTATTTTCACCACTATCTAAATCGTGATTAGGGAATACACATGTTTTATGTTGTGGTTTTGATGATGTCAGTCACATCCAGATAATTTAGTGAAGATGATTAAAGAACAGAACTTTAAAACTTTCCAGAGCCATTTGAGAAATAAACTTGCATACAACAATTAGAGAGAAGAAAGAGATTCAGAAACCAGGAGAGAGAGAGAGAGAAATGTATATACTGTAGTATGGAATTGCCATAAAAAGCAAGGTAGCAATAGGTAATACATCAAATAATGTTAATGTAAATGTATTTACATAAGAATAATAAATTACAGAACTATTTAAGGTTAACCAGTACTTTTTCTGAAGAAAAATACAAATTTTCTGAAGTTATTTTGAAGACTCTGAGAACTTATTGTAAAATGCTAGAATGAATTAAAGCACTTATAAATGAGCGCTAGAGGTGTTTTTGGAGTTTATCTGGGGGAGGGAGAAAGAAAGTTCAAGTTCAAGCAGAAAACTCCAGCTGCTATGTCCTGCTACTGTCTATGTTGCACCGTAATGTAATAAATTGTGGCTTAGAATAAGGCTGCATACCCACGAGAATTTATTATAGACTCAATGAAGATTGAGTAAATGTTTTTTCTAGGTAGTCCATACACGATCTAGATCTATTGTATATTTTTTGCCCCTGAAAAGCGCTTCTTGAGAAACTGGTTTCATTCAAAGAATAAAAGCGCATTGTGGATTAGTTCTGCATTACCTCACAGTGTGTTCATTTGGAAACAGAGATCTAAGCAGTCCCAGCAGTGTGCCCACATCTGCCCAATGACATTGTGGGTGGGCATATAGGCCTACCAATAATTGTCCACCTGGGGCATGTGCAGGGAGGAAAAATGTGTGGGTAACCTAATCAAGGTTTTCAAAATTATCAAGTAACTACACCCATCTTTGTGGACAGCAGGATCTATAATCCATCTAGATTGAAGGCAGAATGTTGAGGACAAGCATGAGGGATTCTGAAGTGAGAAAAACAACATTTTTGTGCTATTAACAGGTCTGTGTGTACACAGCCTGAATGCTCTAAGGCAGAATCTGTTATTGACTTTGCCAGCCATTTAGGCTGCAAAAGGCTGACACTTCCACACAGCTGCTTTGAGCTGTTTATACACTGTGAAAATGGGCTCTGTAACAACTGCTAGTGTGCAACCTCTGGTCTCCAAACAACAGACTTTTATCCACATAGATGGGCAATGATGTAATTTGGGACAATTCACAAAACCCTAAGCTTTTCATTCATTCAATGGGAGCTTTTCATTCCTGTTCATTTGGCATGTAGGATGAGCCATTCTGGTCAATTTGCAGTTGTGGACTATGCCAATCTTTATTTCTACCAAGCAGTATTCCAAAGGCTTGTTAAACTGATTTTTACCCCAGGCAAGTATAAACCTGTTTCCTTGGAAATATGTCCTATTGATATAAATAGAACACACTCCCCCTAAACAGTTCACCATAATAGTCATCAACTCAGTCCCATCAACTCAGTATATATAGCCTACATATACTGGTCAAATCCCACAAGAGATATTTTCATGCAGAATGAGGCCTCTTCATGCACAGCTGATCAGAATGGAGACACATATCCACATTACAGTGTTCAGTTGGGGCCCAATTAATTGCATGGATAGTGCTTTTGATATGCAGTGAAGATACAGCTATAAAGCAAGAGAAAAGTTTTCCTGACATATATTTGCATATCTCTCAGTGTGTGCAACTAGACCAGGCATCCCCAAACTGCGGCCCTCCAGATGTTTTGGCCTACAACTCCCATGATCCCTAACTTGCAGGACCAGTGGTCAGGGAAGATGGGAATTGTAGACCAAAACATCTGGAGGGCCGAATTTTGGGGATGCCTGAACTAGACCACCAGCTAAAGTGGGCAGTGGTTAGATATTAGAAGTGTGTGTGAAGTATGCATCTTGTCACCTTTTAATAGCTTTGGCAACCTGCTACCTGCCACGACTGCCCCACCCATTAGGCAAGGTGAGGTGAGGGAGCTGCCTCAGGCAGCAGGATCCATAGCAGCAACAGATTCTGCCTCTAAGGAATGCATCACCTGCTGTTGGTGGTGCTGCTGCTGCAGAAACGATGACCGTGGCTTGATCCTGGGAGCCCAGATCTGCCCCACTGCGGCCTCTGCAGCCTAAAACAGACAGCCCGCCTTGTGCTCTGGCACCTCCTCTTAAGCTTGCAAACCATTTTTCACCTGTTCGCTTATAACAGGCAAACTCTAATTCAAAACCAAAACTACTGGTCTTCTGTCTTTCTAACTATCCCCCATTTGTAGCTGCCACAGCCTTTGCTTTTCTGGTGGCCAATCTTGATGGGTCATGACTGTATTTCTTAATGGCTTATCTCTAAGTGATTCCCATATATATATATATATATATATATATATATATATATATATACACACACACACACACACACACACACACACATACATACACTGTGTTTCTATACAGCTAAATCGAACACCTGGCACCTTCTCTTAATACTCCAAGTATTGGTTAAATCCTAACATTTACTAAACCTAGGAAGCATGGGTGTCTTGCACCTACAAATTCTGGCACCTAAACCTATAACAATACTTAAACCAGGGGTTGGGAGCCTCAGGTGCAAGGGCTGAATGTTACTCTGCAGCCCCCCCATCTAACCCTTGGAACTCTTTCCCAGCCATACATATCATACCCTAAGTGTTTTTGTCTGGCTGGAATGTGTCCTTGAACTCGTGAGCATGATTATTGCTTGCCAGCATGGAGGACAGAAAAGTGTACAGTATGTAGAAATTAGCCTACAGTACAGACGTAAAATTAACATTTGTTGCTTTTACCACTGGCATGTCAGTTGCTCAGAAGGGAATGTGACATTGGGACTGAAAGACATTCTCCACCTCTGACCTAAGTAGTCATGAAAGGCCTCCCAATTCAAAGTTCTATTAACAGTGTAAAATGGACCCTTTGTTTCCTGCAGTACCCTGTGGGCTGACCACCTTGTGATTATGAATCAGTCGAGTAGCTTTGGGGTCTTTCACCAGAAAGAGACAGGTGGCACATGCTTATTTTAATGAATGGTACTCACATACCAAAAAAACTTCCTCTAATGTTTACTATCCGTATCTAAACTTTTTTTTTTGCAGAATTAATAATTAAAAGTTGTTTTTCTCCCACGCACATTTGAGCATCGTCTCCTTTGTCATTACAACATCCTCAAGCAATGAAGCAATCAAGATCTCAGCAATGCTGAATTATGTATGACTGATTGATCCGCAGGCTGCAGTAAGCAGCTGTAACACAAATAATGTCTGGTGTCAAAACAGTTAAAGTGATGCTATTGATCTGAGTGAGATACTGGACATTCCTGCAGTTCTGATAGATTCCTCCAATGGGTTGCCACTTGCTTAGGGGGAAGTGCAGGCTAGATAGGGACATTTAAGTATTCGTGCATTGATCAGAAAACATTTGTAACACATTGATTAACAAAGAACACTATAGGAAATAAATGGTGCTTGGGGAAAATTAGTTTGTGCACTGGAGCTTCATATGAATTCTGGGGAGGATGTTTGGGTGCGGAGGTAACTCTGGCCCTATGGCTTAATTGGGGCTGTAACTGTTCTTTTGCATACAGAGAAACTGGATATTTTGTTGTTGTTTAGTCGTTAATCGTGTCTGACTCTTTGTGACCCCATGGACCATAGCATGCCAGGCACTCCTGTCTTCCACTGCCTCCCACAGTTTGGTGAGACTCGTATTGGTAGCTTCGAGAATATTTAGGAAACAGTAAATGACTGAGAGCAAGAAAACAAATGAATATTCAAAGAAACTGTCAAAGGTTGAACCATCTACTATGAAAAATGTTATCCAAAGCAGTGGGTGATTTATAGTTATGGTTTTACATTAATTTAAGAACAAAGAAAAGAGATTGCACCCATTGTGGGGTGGAATGTAACAGGCAAATCCAGTGTATCTTTACAAAGGGGGAAATAGTTAATCAGAGCTACAATTCCCAGTACCCTTAACAAACTACAATCCCCAGGAATCTTTGGAGTGGGGATGTGCTTTAAAAGCATAATGTGTACCTTGTCAAAAACTGCATCAATTCTAAACACACCATTTCTATAGGAGCTGTGGCTGCAAGTACAGTTGGAGTCAAGTCGCTGGAGGAATCCAGTAATCACATTCTGAGAATAATGGATTAAATGATGCCTTACAAGATTGTTTTGAAGGCAGCCAAGACTGAAGTGGGATGGGGAGAGATGGAGGTCAAATATAATTTCTCATTCAGGTCTGAAGTTGTGAGGGTTAAAGACAGGCTCCCAAGGGGATAGTTTGAGCCAGTTCGTTTGCTGGTGGGAGTTGTTTTTAACATGGATTGTATTGAAATGTGTTCCAAAGTCAATAATAAATAAGATGAAAGTATCAGTGAAAATAAATGAAAGAAAGCTATCATCTATTTAATTAACCAGTTGACTCCCAAATAGAGAGAAATGTGTTCCGTCTGCATTTTGAAGGGGATCAATCTGATTCACCAGTCCAAGCGTTATATGCAGGTCAACTATGAAACGGATTGCAAACTTCCTTGTGTGTGTTTCATAAGGGAAATGTATTGAAAGCCATAGAAAAATGTGTATTTTAGGGAAATATTATGTACAAAATGTGTACTTCAATGGAATGTTTATACAACTTAATTGTGGGGGTTCTATGCATTATTTTTTAAGAATTAGTTTTTATTGGGGGTTTTGTGTTACAAAGCAAACAGATAAACAGGGAATGGTACATCTCTGGGGGGTTCTATGCTTGTAAAAAACTGCAAAATTGGGATAAAACAGAGTTGTTGTTGTTAGAATTTATAGACCGCCCTATAATTGCAGGAGAACATTTGAAACTGACAAGGAATGGAACCATATGGACTGAGTAATCAATTCCTACACACAAAATATCCACCCTGTCAAAGGGGAAAAATCACAACTAAGTAAAATAAATGCAAGAGAAATCAGAACATAGTGAACCTGTAAATATTTGCAGGGCAATCCTATGCATATTTATCTAAAATTAGTACGTCCAGCGAGTTTCATAGGGTTTACTCACAAGTGAGTGTAGACAGGATTTAAAAGTTTAGTTGAAAAACCAAGCCTAGGGGAATAGGATGAATTATATGTATTATACCAGATTAAGTGTGCAGTTTTGTACCTTGAAGAATACAGTGGTACCTTGGTTTAAGAACAGCCCTGTTTACGAACGATTCGGTTTATGAACTCTGCAAAACTGGAAGTAGTGTCCTGGTTTGCGAACTTTACCTCAGTCTAAGAACGGAATCTGAATGGTGGAAGGGCACCGAGGGTAGGAGACCTCATTAGGGAAAGCGCGCCTTGGTTTAAGAACGGTTTCAGTTTAAGAATGGACTTCCGGAACGGATTAAGTTGGTAAACCGATGTACCACTGTATACTTGTTTGTTGGCAAGGACTTAACAATGTCAAATCTAAGGAAGCCATTGTGGGGAAATATAGAAAGGCAGCAGGGGAGCCCAGGAGCTGCAGCCCCCCGGGTGGGCGGGTTAGCAGACAAGCATGGCTGGCTGCCACGATGCCCTCTTTATGGCTCAGCTGGAACAGGCAAAGACTGGGCCAGAAGCAAAACACCAGGGTGAAGACTTTTGTAGCCCCTCAGTGTCCCATCACTACGTAGGCTGAGAGCCAAGGGATGTAGGATGGTTTGGAACACCACAAGCAGTGTGTCAAGAGTGGGGGAAGCAGACAGGAGAGTGAGAGTAAGGGAGCTTGTTTGAGCAGAGAGAGAGAACTGGGACAAAAGATATGGGGGAACGTGTGCAAATGGAACAGGGATAACTAGACTAGAAGCCTCTAACCACAAGAGACAGGGGGAGAGTGGAAGGACAGTAAATAACTGACTGCTGCTATGTAAGATAGGCCTTGGTGGCAAGCCAGAGGGGTGTGTGTGTGTCAATCTACGATGTCTGCTGATAAACTGGGTCTTGCACTCCTTCAAGAAATAAGCACCCACCAGTTGAAGACTGAAGAAAAGGGAATTTGCTGACATTCTGAAGGCTTTCTTTAATAAATTTTGAAGAGTGTTTTTTTTAAAAAAAAGATCTATGTGATGTTCTTAGTCCTCCTACCCTCCCTGAAGTGCTGTATAAATAACAGAATCATAGTCATCTAGTACTAACCCATTCTGGTTATATGTTCAGTTTGATTGGCAGAGCTTTAAGTTTTCCATAGAATATTATCTGTTTTAAAAAGAAGTCCTTGTAGTTATGCTGATTCTCAGAGCTGTTTGCTAAAGCTGAAGACATAAAATAAAACTATGTATGCCAAAGATGAAATATGTGCCCAGCTCCAACATGTCGATTTAGTATATTGTGCAGCAGACTGTAGTATAGCTCATAACTTTATAAAGAGCCCTCAGATATTTTAAGAATGAAAGGCACTATGCAGTCAAACCTATATTTTCTTCATTGCCTCGGATGCCAGCGTTTGTCCATAGTAAGCTGTGGCTTTGCTAGTACAGCTTGTTGTGGTTTCTGAAGAGTATGTTCTGTACATCTAAATCTAGAATTTCTCTTTGACTGTACTTACTTTAACTATAGCTCTTCAGACAAAACACAGCAGCCTTTTTATCACAGAGCTCAGACAGAACGAAGGGTAAGTAGCAGCTGGGAAGGTTATCTTTTTTATGATTGCAGCAGATGTTCCAGTTTTTACAACACAAGCAAGAGGTTTAGTATCAGCCCTTCCAATGTTCCCAAACACAATTCCTGCCCCAAACATAAATTCATCTATGGGGTAACCAATATAATTAGCAAACCTGGTGCATCTGTAATACACATAGGTCAAGATCTGTGATCACACAGGAGTAAATTCCAGTGGAACCTACCTGCTGAGTAAGCATGCATGGGATATGACAGCCTTAGTGATGAAGGATGAGAGAAGATGAAGACCAGCACCTCCGTGTGATCTCACAATTTATTCATAGCTTAGAAAACCTAATGCAATAAATCTTTTACTTAACGTTATAGGTTGTGTCTAGATATGCGATATACAATTTAATAGAACTGAAATCCTGTGTATGTTTATGTGTTTAGCACCGTCAATTTGGCACTTACCAAAACAAAACACCTCTTATTCAGATTCGTTTCTTATGAATCCAGTGCTTAGCTCTTCCAGGGTGACTGCTTACACATTGCCAAAATAAAAGAAGACACAAATTTGCATATAATTTGCATGTGGCACCCTTAAAATTACCACAATTTTAACAGATTTTTTTAAATCAGAGCAGGTGACCTGCAGCCTGCTGTCCAAATGCAAGCTGTTGATGAGCAACTTCAAGGCCCCTGCCTTGAAGGGGGCTTTTTATGGTTCTTTTATCTATAAACTTTTATCTTTGAACTTTAAACTGGAGCTCATCCAATAGAGGATTGTCCTTGGTAAAGTTGGAAAATTTGTCAACCTAAATAGTATACGTTGAAGCAAAAATGGCATCAAGTCCCCCTCCCCTTTACACCCAGTTTCTGAACAGTATATTTGGTGCGAGGGAATAACACAGAAAAGGGCCACCACAGCACTTTCCATCCTGGCCAGAGTTGAGTGGTAGAACCTAGGAGGTGGTAGCTTCTCCACCATGGAATCTCCTCAGCCCATTCTCCCCCTCACTTTACCTTGCTCTGGTAATGTCAGAGCAAGCACTGTGAATTGGGCCTAGGAACAAACAGTTGGACAAATATAATTTTTTTGTGGTCCACTGGTTGCAAATGAAAAGTTTCAGTATGTAAAATGCATGAGATCATCAAAAGAGGGGGGGAAACCCAGAAAGCAAGAAGATTGTCTAAAGGGAATTACTATATTTAGACATTTTCAAACTTATTAGAGCCCTCTAATAAAATGATCAACTGAGACTGACCATCATCCTGTGATGGCATCTGACCATCCCTTTATTTAAAAAGAACCCATGACACAGATTAAGATGCTCCCAATACATTTTCCCCTATCTACTTTTTCCACCTTGTGCAGAATTCTATAAACCGCTATTATGTTTCCACCCACTTTGTGGAGTTCTCACCGAAACTCTTCACAGTCCCTTTTTGGTTTTAGTACCCTCAACAATACAGCGTCATCAGCAAACTTGGCTGCTTCTCTGCTCACACCTACCTCCACATCATTTACAGACATATTAAAAACACTGGTATCATTACAGATCTTTGGGGAACCCCACTTCCATTGTGAGAATTGTCCATTTATTATTGCTCCCAGTTTTCTGTTATTTGGTTACTGAGCCATAAGAGAACCTTTCCTCTCATCCCATAACTACTAAGTTTAATCAGGAGCCTTTGGTGTAAAAAAAAAAAAGGCCAGAAAGTTCTGAGTAAATATGTATATAGGGCGGTAGCAGATGGAATGGTGGGGTGGACTCAGCTACCTCACCTCCTGGCAGGTGAGCTGCTGCTGCTGCTTAGGTAAAGGTAAAGGGACCCCTGACCATTAGGTCCAGTCGTGACCGACTCTGGGGTTGCGCGCTCATCTCGCATTATTGGCCGAGGGAGCCGGCGTATAGCTTCCAGGTCATGTGGCCAGCATGACAAAGTCGCTTCTGGCAAACCAGAGCAGCACATGGAAACGCCGTTTACCTTCCCGCTGTAGCTATTTATCTACTTGCATTTTGACGTGCTTTCGAACTGCTAGGTTGGCAGGAGCTGGGACCAAGCAACGGGAGCTCACCCCGTCGCAGGGATTCGAACCGCCGACCTTCTGATCAGCAAGCCCTAGGCTCAGTGGTTTAACCACAGCGCCACCTGGGTCGCTGCTGCTGCTTACCGGGAGGTTAACAGTGGCCGCAAGATTGGTGCAGTGCAAATGTGCCAGCAGAGTCAACCCTCCACAATATCTTGCCCTTCTCCCTCCTGGTAAGCAGCAGCAACTCACCTGCTAGGAGGTCAGGTACACATCTCCACGCCACCATCCTGCCCACCACTGTGTAAAGGATCACAATATTCATATTGCGGAAATAAGACATTTTGGATGTAGAGCTGACATGTTTGGCTATCGCTAGGACCTTGGTGCGTAGCTGCTAAGAGGTTCTGTTCATGGAGTTTATGGGATGCTCCTGTCAGAGTGACTCACAATGTAAAGGTGGGGAGAGAGAAAAGGAACTCTACAATTGGCTTCTTTCTCCTTTTCTTTACAACTCTGTGAGCCTCCGATAAAAGCTGGCTCCCGGCAAGTATGAAATCAAGCCTCTGACTTCAGATGCGAAAGAATTTAGAAGGCCCTGCCGTGTCCCCCCCCCCCCACCTCCGCCCATGACTCAGAGCTTTCCAACTGAAATAATGTTTCCCAGCTGGCCAGGAACTTTGGGAAGGCGGCATCATTTTACCCTCTGCTTCAGAGACATGTCATGGACGGCAAAAAAAAAACCCACCAACATCCAAATGGCAGATTTATGATTGTATAGAACTTCAAGCACAACCGATGGTGAAACTGGATCCTTCAAACAGCTTTTGAGTAAGAAAAACTGGATCCAATGGACTGAAGTGAAAGCTGAAGAGGTAAAAAACGAGTCAGAAGTGTCTGTGTCCCTGAGTCTATGGGCTGATTCCCATGGAACATTTTTGTACACTTTGCCCTGCTGTACACATGGATGCACACATTTTTATGTACCGTACACAAATATAATGTGGGAATCAGCTCTATGACTACCCTGGATATACCTTTCTCAGGCTGCTGAGCAGTTTCCTACATCCAAGGCCCCCAGGCTTTCGTCGTTCCTGGGTCACAACGAGGGTCATTTTCTGGGTAGAACACGGGAACAGAGTTATTGTCATAGTGCCGGAGACGCAAAAGGAGCTTTCTCACAATGTCAGGATATTGTTCTGACAAGTCACTTCGTTCCTCAGGGTCATTAACAATATCATAGAGCCAAAGTTTCTTTGTTGGAGGGTCTGAAGACAGAGCCTTTGACTCATTAAATAAAGATGGCGGTGGAAACCAGTGGGAACAACCTATAAACAGGAACAGAGCAGATTAGAGTTTAGTTGGGACAGCATTAACCTCTTAATTTATTTCCAGCTTGTTCATAGATCTGACTTGTTCAATTTCAGAGAAGTGGAATTGAACTTGCAACATGGAATTTGTTTTTTTCCTATGGAGATTTGCCAGCTGACCAACAGAATACCCAGAAGATGAATTCGATGTTAGTAGGAAGAAGAGTTCCTAATATAAACAGCATGAAGCTCAGTCTGCAGTAGAGCTATTTGGCTGATGTTTGTTGCTCTTTTCTTGGTTTTGATACTACCACCCTCAACTCCTTTCTCTTATTGCACCTTTTGCACCTTTACATATTTTTTTTATAACGAACATTCAATGATCAGCGGGTGAACTTTGAGCAACAGGACACACACAAGTGGACAAACAGTGCCATCCTAGAAACAAGAGATTAATCTGCAAGAACACTGATTGACATATAGGAAATTATAGTACCAGCTGGATGCCTCAGCTGGAAAGCTGGGGTGCCTACCAACGAGTGAGCTTTCTAGCAGGTGTGCCTCTTACTGCTTCAAGTGACAAATTTGAATACAATGCTTCATACTATGTCAAAACAGATAGTGCATGTGGGAATGTTAGCACACTTTAAATAAATAAGTTACTTTTTCAGGCAGAACAGCCTAAACTCGTCATCTTCCCCACCTCTGTAAGATGCCCAGGAGGAAACGTCTATTGGTGGGCGGCCATACACATTTAACCAACCAACCAACCAACCAACTTTACTTTAAGGCTGAAGGGGAGGCAGTTCTTTCTGCGAAAGGGAGGAATCCCATAAAAAGTTACCTGGATTGCCTGTTAGTAGTTTCCATTTTCCATGTCGAATTGCAGCATGTATGGAGGTATTGAAAATTGAATCTTCCCAGGAAAAATAATTACTCTGTGATGAAGTTCTGTTGCTGAGACCTGCACCTAAGATCAAATAGGACACGAGTATTATATCCATTGTGAAATTATATTGTTCGTGTGTGGAACAGGTAAAAAGGTAAAGGACCCCTGGAAGGTCAAGTCCAGTCAAGGGAGACTGGGGTTGTGGCGCTCATCTCGCTTTCAGGCCGAGGTAGCTGGTGTTTGTCCACAGACAGCTTTCTGGGTCATGTGGCCAGCATGACTAAGCCACTTCTGGCGCAATGGAGGACCGTGGCGAGTGCCATAGCGCACTGAAACTTATTATGCATTTTAAACAAATACTGCGTAGCCCCCTCCCGGAAAAAGCATTGGATACCACCAAGACACTTCCCTCACAATGCCCGAATCAGTTTTAAAAACCTGCCAGGTTTTTAAAAATTAAGCACAGGTGAAACAAATATGTATGTATGTATGCGAGGTGCTTAAATATAACATTAAAAGGTGAGCAGTTGTGCCCGAAGCATAAGGTGTTTCTGGCAAGAGTGATGGTTGATTGAGCATTTGACTTGACAGACGATAGATCTGTCATGTAATTTTTAAGAATTGCACCTGTGTTGATTATTTAAAGAACATTTGTATATATTTACATGTTTAGACTTTGATTTCTTCTTTTACAGTGTTATTGTGTATTATTCTGTCTGTGTAGAGTACATGCATAAGTGAAGGGCGTGTGGATAGATGCCAACTGCAGAGAAGGCCCCCTCTTTAGGATAGAGTAGGAAGATTCAGAAAAGCCTTGTCTGTGTAGGCAGACTCATCTTTGCCTTTATTCCAGCAGAACAGAAAGCATGCCTGGTTGTCAGCGATGTGTGAGGCCTGAGAACACAGTGCAGCCTTTAATTTGGCCCTGCCAATAATGTAAATATTATAATGAACATGTGTTCCCAGGCCTCCAGCCTAATCAGATGGATGCAACCTGGGCTAGCCACAGTCCTAAGAATCTGCTAGAAAAAGGCACACACCAGCCACAGTTTATACAATGCTGAGTAACCATATTCTTTCCTGGTCTCACATAGGGGTGCTCAAAAGAGTTTGCTACTGTTTTTAATTTTTATTACTATAATTGTTTTATCATTATGTTATTGTTATTTTAGGAATGTTTCTGTCCTCTCTTTCCAGTTCACAAATTGAACCACTTAAAGTGACTTATGAAATAATAATAATAATAATAATAATAATAATAATAATAATAATAATAATATAATACTAATACCTACACACAATTACAATAAAAGATGCAGATAAAAAGCACCACAAATCAGTCAACCTATAAAAATGAAGTAAACCACCAGAAAACAAATATCCATCAAACAGGGAGGAAGTATGGGTCTCCCATGATAAGATGCTTCAGAGAGTGGGAGGAAACGCTCTCCCATGTCCCTACCTACTATGCCTACTAAGTTATATACAGTGGTACCTCGCAAGACAAATGCCTTGCGCAATGAAAAACTCGCAAGGCGAAAGCGTTTTGCGATCTTTTTGTTGACTCGCAAGACAATTTCCCCCCCTTTTTTTTCCTTTTGATTTGTTTAAATTGGAAAACCGCAAGACGAAATTTTCGCAATACAAAACGACTCGCGGAACGAATTAATTTCATCTTGCGAGGCATCACTGTACTAAGTTGTATAAGTGCACTTGAAAGTGCTGTAGCTCACCAAAGCCACCTCTACACAGATTCTCTCAGTAAGCCATACAGCAGCGGTGCATCATAGGTCATTGTTATTATCATCCTATACCGCAGTTGGAGGACTGACAAAGAGAGTGGGTTGTTTGCCTGAGGCCAGCTCAGGGTAAGTTGAGGTTTCCTCTTTCTGTCTGACAATAGGGAATTCATCCGCACCTTTAATGATACGTGCAGCATTTTATTAGGTGGTGAGTGAAGTCATTTATGAAGGCAAGCTCCTTTTTTAAGAAGCACCGATGATGAAACATTTCCATGAGATTTGATATGCTCTTTCAGAACAGCCACTTTCCCACACTGTTTATAAGTGTAAAATAAAGTCAGTCCAGCCCACTCTAAACTTCCAGGGGTTCAACTGTGCTGGTTTATGTTTTTCCTTGATCTCTGTAAATTTAATTACACTTTTAACAGTTTTCTTGCTCTACTTTCAGCATGGAACAAGAATGAAAGGAAAAGTCTGCTAGACACACGCTGAATTAGAAAATCGTTGAGGTAAAGGACTGCACATGGTATTTATTATCTAGGCTGGAAAATTCAAATCTTTCATCATTTTGTGTACATTCCATATGACTCGTTCCAAATTGATCCAAACTTTTGATTTTCAATTTATAAAAGCAAACATCACAGGCAATATATTGCAACGATAATTTATATGTAAAAGGTTTCAGAACAGACAATATCTGTTTTGTGTGGAAGTATAAGCAGAGAGAGAAATACATACAAACCAGAGGTTTAGCCTATTTATCTAAAAACAACTGAATTAAAAATCCTAATGCTTTCAGCCTAACTTTTCACCCCCAAAGTCAAAGTAAAGGTAACTACAGGTAACCCCCAATTTGTGCGAGGATTGTTTCCCGGGTCCTCACACGTGACAGCAGAGCATGTCTAAGCCAGCTCCACCCCCCTTTCTGGTCACTTCCAGGTCACAACAATGCATCAATTGGTTGTTGCCTGTACATTTGTTACCCTGCCTTGACTCTCCCATAATTTCTTAAGAAGAGCCCAGCTGTGTCAGGGCTGGAGTCAGGCATAGGTCAGCAATAAAACAATAAACCAGCCGAGGCCAATGAAATTATCTCTTCATTCAAGGAAACAAACCACAGTGGTCTCAGCAACTCTTTCCAGGAGGTCTTGCCCCCAATGAAGCAGTCGTGACAACCGAAGGTCTCCACCTCCACAGTTCCCAATAGGAATCCTCCTCTCCAGGGTCTTTCCCAAGCAGTCACAAACTGAATCTGCACACTCTGCTCTGTTCATTTCGGTTATCTGTGTGTTCTAGGAGATCAAGGGGGAGGGGAAGACTGAACCCAACTCCTCTCCAGTCCCTGCTTCTGCCTCGAGTCTGAACTGTTCTTGGCCACAGCCTCTTCCTGTTACCTCTTCAGCTTCTGACAGCTTCTCCTCCCAGTCTGTTCCTTTTCCCATTCATTGTCGTCAGAGATATGCTGCCTCTAAACCTGGAGCTTTCATGTAGCCGTAATTCCCTCTAATAGTGATCCCAGGTGGTTGAGCGCTGGTCAGTTTGGAAGCAAAAGGGGCCACCTCAAAATAGGGTTTCTACATACTTCAGAAACTCCCTTCCCCCTTCCTGAAAGTCCCCTGCCCTCTAAGAGGCTGCAGGGCATTCCTCTTAAAAAGTGGGGAGAGACATTTCCCACTTGACACGAAGAATTCCCAATGATAGACCTGTTTCCATAAATCTAATTTCGTTCGAAAACCGTCCATAGTCATCATCAGATCATGTGGCAGCAAGTTCCATCAATTTATTGTAGGAAGTGTGAAAAAGTACTTCTTTTGCTTGGTTTGGAATCACTCAACATTCATCTCCACTGGGTGACTCTAGATTTTAGTATTATGAGGAAGAGGGAAAACATATCTGTAACGGCTCTCCTCCCACGAACAAGACATAGTTTTATAGATCTCTGTCTTTGACCCATTTTAACTGTATTTTTTCTAAATTTCAATTTCTTCATAAATGTTGATCATAAGCTCCTGTGTACAGTTACTGTGTTTATATTAATGATTATATATTGCCATGCCCATTGCTAATAATATGGCAAAAGCATGAGAGTATAAACACGAGAGTGTGCAGGTTCTAGGAGAGGAGTTTGGGTTTTTTTTAATAAATGAATCAAGCCAAGCCTTAGGAAGAATGGTTGAGAGAGTTGGGAATGTTTAGCCTGGGGAAGAAGAGACTGAGAGGAGATACGATAGCCGTCTTCAAATATCCCAAGGGCTGTCACATGGAAGATGGATCAAGCTGGTTTTCTCCTGCCCCAAGGGCAGGACCTGAACCAATGGATTCAAGTTACAAGAAAAGAGATTGTGACCAAACATCACAAGAACCTTCTGACAGTAAGAGCTGTTTGACAGTGGAACAGACTCCCTTAGGAGGTTGTAGACTCTCCTTCCTTGGAGTTTTTAAAGCAGAGTTTGGATGGACATATGTCATGGATGCATTAGATGAGAGTCCTGCATTGCAGGAAGTTGGACTAGATCAGGCATCCCCAAACTTCGGCCCTCCAGACAGGGTGTACCCAGGATCAAAACTAGGGGGGGCAAGGGGCAGGGCCAAGGCACTGTAGGGGAGGGGCCACAAAGTGGGAACATGGGCGGGGCTACGGAGCCCAGGTGAAACTGACTCCGGTCTCACCTAGGCGCCGCGAAGCGGCGGCCGCAGCACACCCCCAAAAGCACGTTATTACCTAAGCATTTCTATATGTTCAAGTACGCATATCACCGCCATCCCCACCCCGGTGAGGACTTCCGTGCTCTGGGCAACTGCGCGGCAGGCAGGCATTCGAGAGGTACATCCTTGGCTCAGCCTAGCAGTGCTGTGACGAGAAATGCTTCGCCCGTCATCTGGCCAGCTGTGGAGGGTCCATGAAACCTTCCCCGGCAGAAAAGAGGCAACCCGATCCTAAGACGGGAACCGTCGCTGGATCAAAGCGCCCCCTTACAATAAAGCACCGGCAAGACTAGGGCAAGTGTCCCTCCCTCCCCTCCCAACATCCCACCTTCACAAGCCCGCCTGGCCCGCCTCTCAGCCCTTCCGAAACAGCAGATCGCCGGAGGCTGCAAAAGAGCAGCTGCGTGGGACCGAGAAGGTCGGGGATCTGCAGCCCCGCCCACCGCCCCTACCTTTGCCACTTGTTTTGGACTACAATTCCCATCATCCCTGACCACTGGTCCTGTTAGCTAGGGATCATGGGAGTTGTAGACCAAAACATCTGGAGGGCCAAAGTTTGGGGGTGCCTGGACTAGATGATTCTTGGGGTACCTTCCAACTCTACAATTCTATGATGCTATGAATCCCAAAGCAGTTTACAAGCAATATATAATAATAGCATTATGTAACATAATAGGACATCACAAATACAGCATAAATTAACAAACATAAATGGCAAACAGATCATGGCAGCGTCATTTATCTCCAGTTATTTTGTTGATGTGCCACAGTGAGCTAAGCCATGGTTTGGTTTAACATGCTGTCTAAATCCAAGCTCATAATTTAACTCTTGCAGACAAACCAAGAACCATAAGCCTAGATTCCGATGACACACAATAATAATAATAATAATAATAATAATAATAATAATAATAATAATTTATTATTATTATACCCTGCCCACCTGGCTGGGTTTCCCCAGCCACACTGGGTGGCTTCCAACAAAATATTAAAATACAATGATCTGTTAAACATTAAAAACTTCCCTAAACAGGGCTGCCTTCAGATGCTTTCTAAAAGCTTAGTTCAGTGTAGGTGGGGCAGAAAAACAACCCAGGAAGAGTGAAGTGGCTATGAACTCCTCTTCAGTAGCCTGTGTGCACATGCATTCATGCTAAGCCATGGTTTGGTTTAGCATGACATGCAGACCAGACCATCATGCATAAACAAGTATCTCCAATGGTTTTTTTTAAAAGAAATCTTCTGAGTTTATGTTTTAATCTTTGATGATTCAAAGGTTAAATTGCAGAGAAGTAAAAATGTAACAGTGAATTAAGTTTTATACAACTGCATAGGTAACACAGTTTTATAGAAGGCCCATTATTTATATTCCTCATGCTCATTCCCTTACTCCTTAAATTAAAGCTCCAGTAACCAGCGTCATTGGCAGAACCAAAAAGAGATGAGATATAAATAGGCAGTAGATGCATTTAAAAAAAGGTCCAGGAAAACTAACCAAATACATTCATTCTTTAGTCTGTGATTAAAATGATGAGAGAGAGAGAACCATGCTGAAAAAGTTTCCCCCCTCTTTCTCTCTGTATGGCAAGTGATCAAAGAGTACATAGCTTTGGTATAACACGGTATTTAGTAAAAGCCCAACCACAAAAGTTAAAGCATACTGTATTCCAGTGTATTTGTGGTGCGGACAGTACATTTTGGGGCCTGGTGGAGGAGACTGAAACCATGTAAATGTAATACTTAATTTGGAAGCAGACTCATGCCCAATCATTTATTCCACAATGCTTGTCATACGAGCTCAGTTTCCATAGGCAACATTTTTTGACTGCCACCCTTCGTTGACCATGAGCAAAAAAGAAAGTCTTTGCTCAGAGTGTGGGAGATGGCATGCATTGTGACTGCTAATGTATTACAACCAACCAAGTAGGGTTATTCATCAGCAACCACTGCTTTTCTTGCAGCCTGCTGTGCAGTCACAGCTATGGAACTGATCTGGCTAAGTCACAACACCCTAAGCAACCTGCACACCACACCCAGAGTCATTTCAAAAAGCCTCTTAAAGCAAGGAATGTGTGATTTGGGACTGGACACAGTTATAAGCGAACAACTTTGTGTGCACTGTTGTGACTTGTGTGTGCTCCCACAGATGGAAAACTGGCAAGGCATCCCATGCTGGGTGAATGTTAAGATTCTATTGAAAAGAAAACATAATACATTCCTGATAAAAGCAACAGTACATCTCTTATTTGCACACCAGTGAAGACTGCTACCCATTCAAGATCTTAGCCTGATCATCTCAACCCTTGGCTTTGTATAAGGCAGGCTCCCAAGTTCTTGAGTGTACAAAGCATATGATAAACCATTCTGTCCAATGGTTAAAAAATCCTATTACTGTCGTATCTTGGAAGTTGAACAGAATCCGTTCCAGAAGTCTGTTCAACTTCTGAAATGTTCAACTTCCAAAGCACAGCTTCTGATAGGTTGTAGGAAGCTCCTGCAGCCAATCAGAAGCCCTGTTGGATGTTCAGCTTCCAAAAGAATGTTCAAAAACCAGAACACTCACTTCTGGTTTTCGATCGTTCGGGAGCTGAAACGTTCGACTCCCAAGGCATTCAGGAGCCGAGGTACAACTGTATTATCACTAGCATTATGTTGCAAGCTCATATACATATATTACCATGAGCTGAAGCTTAGGCACATATTGTATAGAATGGTCTAAATATATCATAATAGGGGATCATAAAAGGAAATAAAGCAAGCTTGCAGTTATGCGGAAGTGAAGGACGAAAGAGAATGTGAAGGTAAAGATACAAACCTTTACTATTGGTGCAGCAATAAAACTGCTAGCACATTTGCAAAGCTAAGCAGGTTTCAGATTGCTTGGAGGACTGTGTGTTGAGATTCCTTCATTGCAGAGGGTTAGACAAGATAACATTCAGAGTCCCTTCCAACTCTACAATTCTGTGGTCTATGAAACACACAAACATCTAGAGACTATCTAGAACACACAAGTCTATATACAAGACACTTGGGGATGGTGGTCAAGGTTACCATCATTACCATGTTTGGAAAGCTAAAAACTGTATAAGCAGCATTGGGAAAGCAACTTTTGGGTAGTTTCTGGACCTGGACTCTGTTGGTTTACACCTGTGTTGGACTATCCATTACGACAGGATGACAGGTCACCTCTGACAGTGGAACGCTGTGCCTTTGGAAGCGCAACAAACTATTATTTTGAATTCTGCTTATTTGCTTGCATGAAGCTGTGTGTGCTTTCAATGAATCGTTAAATTGCAACCCTGTTGACTTGTCTTGACAGTACCAACTAGGGCTGAATAGAAGAATCTCCACCGGGAACCAGAGAAGGTAAAGTGGATAGGCAGCTGTAAGATACCTCCACTCTAGGCCTGGAGCCAAATACCCTAAGAATGAAATAAAATCCCACAAGAGAGAACTCTTATGTGACTGGTTCTGAATCCAGTAAATGATGCAGGTGTGGAAGCCTGCTTCTGCATGCATGTTACGTGTAGAATCACATGGGCATTGATGACGGCACAACAAAAGTTTAAGAGCTCTCAGATTGTATGGAAGATTTCTTGAGAAACTCATAAGAAACTGCAAAGTTCATGGAAATAAATGCAGGCCTCAATATATGCATGATAAATAATAATAATAATAATAATAATAATAATAATAATAATAATAATAATAATATACTTATACCCCGCCCATCTGGCTGGGTTTCCTCAGCCACTCTGGGCGGCTTCCAACAGAAATATTAAAATACAATCATTTACAAAGGCACTCCAAGGCTTCAGCCACCCAAGGTTATTAAAGATGGGGATTTGTTATGCAGATTCTGAGTATAGTGAACAGAAAACGTAACTGTTTACATTTGTTATAACCCATATGAAAGAAAATGGATTTGGACTAGAAAAAATGAGAAGTTACTTTAAGAGGTGCTGCAGAACTTTAAGGAGGGCATGCCTATACCAGACTCTCAAGACACAGGCTTGCATTTATTCTCCCTTGCCTCAATAAACTTTTTTTTTAAGCTGAAAGTATACATTTTGTTCCTTTGTGTATGGAAATATGAGCAAAAGCAAGAGGTATGAACAGGATAAAAAAATTAAATACATTGTTCCACTAGGTAATTAAAAACATTCAAATATGGTGCTCATTTAAGCTGCAGATAATGTAAACAAAAAGCCTTGCACGTACAAGCAGTGAGGAAGAGGCACAGCTAGCTTGGACTGGTTTATTTTCCAAGAGGCAGCCTGCTAACATATAAAAAGTAAAACATTTCATGAAGGGTCTCTCTCAACCCCACACAGCCTCCAACACTGCATATTCCATGGAAGGAAAGTGGTCCCTTTGAGGTACTCAGTCTTCCTTTATGTCAGAGAAGACTCTGCAGGCGTTGCTGGACTACAGTTCCCATTATCCCCTGACCATTAGCCGTTCTGGCTGGGGCTGATGGGAGTTGGAGTCCAACAGCATCTGGAGGGCCACAGCTCCCACACTCTATGTGGGCTACTATACCAAATCTATTGGGGATGCTGCAGCATTAATGAAGTGGCCTTGCGACAGAATCCTGCTCCACCTGGCCCAGTATTATCTGTTCTGATTGGCAATACATCCCTACAGTTT
Organism: Zootoca vivipara; assembly: GCF_965207765.1. NCBI lineage: Eukaryota > Metazoa > Chordata > Lepidosauria > Squamata > Lacertidae > Zootoca > Zootoca vivipara. Next base: position 35,421,837 of record NC_142593.1, read on the forward strand.
TAAGAAGGTTTTAAGATCCCCAGTGGTGAAAAACTAATGAACCTTCAGATATTGTTGGACTTCAACTTTCGCAAACCTCCCCAGTCATGGCTACTGAGTCAAGAGTGATGGGAGCTATCCGGCAGCATCCAGAGGACTAGAGGTCCCCCCATTTCAACTGGAGGTATTGGCAGCAGAACCAATAATTTCTGCCTTTTAAGCATGCACTCTACCCCCACAGTCCTTCTTACAAAGCCTTATAGGTATACTGTACCTACCTATAACCCTAGGAGAGACAAGAGGTACTTCTTGTTTTCAAGATGGGACTGAAACTGCCTTGGTCGCACTGGTTGATGATCTCCGGCAGGCTAGGGACAAAGGTGAGAGCTGTTTCCTAGTCCTGCTGGATCTCTCAGCGGCTTTTGACACCATTGACCATAACATCCTTCTGGAGCGTCTAGAGGGGTTGGGAGCTGGGGGCACTGTCATACAGTGGTTCCGCTCCTTCCTCCTGGGCCGTGTTCAGAAAGTGGTGGTGGGGGATGAGTGTTCAGACCCCTGGGCTCCCACTTGTGGGGTGCCTCAGGGTTCTGTCCTCTCCCCCATGCTTTTTAACATCTACATGCAGCCGCTGGGAAAGATCATCAGGGGGTTTGGGCTGAGTGTTCATCAGTATGTGGATGATACCCAGCTCTACCTCTTTTTCAAATCAGAACCACTGAAGGCAGTGAAGGTCCTGTGTGAGTGCCTGGAGGCAGCTGGAGGATGGATGGCGGCTAACAGATTGAGGTTGAATCCTGACAAGACAGAAGTACTGTTTGTGGGGGACAGGAATCGGACAGGTGTGGAGGACTCCCTGGTCCTGAATGGAGTAACTGTGCCCCTGAAGGACTAGGTGCACAGCCTGGGAGTCATTTTGGACTCACAGCTGTCCATGGACGCGCAGGTCAATTCTGTGTCCAGGGCAGCTGTCTATCAGCTCCATCTGGTACGCAGGTTGAGACTCTACCTGCCTGCAGACTGTCTCACCAGAGTGGTGCATGGTCTAATTATCTCTCGCTTGGACTGCTGCAATGCGCTCTATGTGGGGCTACCTTTGAAGGTGACTCAGAAACTACAACTAATCCAGAATGCGGCAGCTAGACTGGTGACTGGGAGCGGCCCCCAAGACCACATAACACTGGTCTTGAAAGATCTACATTGGCTCCCAGTATGTTTCCGAGCACAATTCAAAGTGTTGGTGCTGACCTTTAAAGCCCTAAATGGCCTCGGTCCAGTATACCTGAAGGAGCGTCTCCACCTCCATCGTTCTGCCCGGACACTGAGGTCTAGCACTGAGGGCCTTCTGGTGGTTCCCTCATTGCGAGAAGCCAGAGGGCCTTCTCGGTAGTGGCGCCCGCCCTGTGGAACGCCCTCCCATCAGATGTCAACGAGAAAAACAACTACCAGACTTTTAGAAGACATCTGAAGGCAGTCCTGTTTAGGGAGGCTTTTAATGTTTAATAGATCACTGTGTTTTATTTTTCTGTTGGAAGCAGAAAAATGTTATTATTATTCATGGTCTTCACAAAGCCTTATAAGCAACTTGCTAGAAGCAAGCTATAAATGAATGTTTATTGCATGGCTCGTTGTTTTGACTGGGTCACAGAAACCTTGTTAGTTTGAGGTACAAGCTTTTTACAGATAAGGATGGAACATTGGGATTTTGTAGGGAAAGTCCTATGTTTTGGTGGTGACACTAAGTCTGTACAGCTCAGCGTGTTTTATACTTGCCATCCTTATCAGAATTTTCTTTTAAAAACAGCAAAATGAGAAGTAGACCTTGTTAAACTAATCTTACATCTTGAAGTCCATCCCACAAAGTGGCCTTTCACTTTCACTTCAACACAGATCTCTTGCAGTAGATCCTTGTGGTTCCTTATCAAGTTTGATGCCACACTTTATGAGAGTTTTCTTTTTCCTCCTCTCCGCTGTTGCTCATTTTTAGCTAAGCCAAGTGCGTACTCCTGGTTCAAAATGGTGGTTTCTAGTATCAACACCTTCTCCTGCATCTCTAACCACAAGTTGTAGAGGACCCCACTAAAGCTGCAAAAGAGCTAACAGTCACCTCAGTGTAGGCCATGCACCAGGCCTACCACATTTTGCGACCTATCGTATCAAAATTTTAAAATACATATATCGCCAACCATGTATTGTAGCTTGCCAGGTGCCAGCTCCTCTCCCATTTCTTTGTAGTTTAAGACAGCAAACCTAACAAGCTCTTCCTCCATTGACTCTGCTGGTGGGCTGCCTCTAGATTTCTTAGCCACCTTTCCATAGCTCAAGGCATCAAACATAAAAATCAAAACTGAAATAAAAGATCCACCAGAAATAAAACAACGGTCCCAATCTGTCGGGGTTGGGCTACAGAAAGGATCTGAGGGGAGCCGGGAATTGTGGAGCAAGCCAAAAGTCAGGTGCAAAGGGCAAACTAGGAGAGAGGAATGGGGCAGTACTCAGGAAGACCTTCTTGCTCAAGCAAGGATCAGTTGGAAGAGGACTCCCTTTATGCTTCTTCCTACCCAGAAATATTTAGTGGACAGCCTGGGTGGATAGAGTCAGTCCTGAAGGTTCTTCAGTACCTAGGCTGCCACCTGCAGTTCAGTGGTTCACCACACAGGGCAGCTACACACAGATCCCAACAGCTCTTTACAAAAGCATACGGTAGAAAAAATGGGATCTGACAGAACTGCCAAACCAAAGGGACAAGAAAGGAGAGCCAAGTACATGGGCTGAATAGTAAATTATAATTAGCTACACATTAGAGGTTCTTTTTTCTCATTACAGTCAAGCTAAATGCCAAATGAGTGAGTGCACACAGCCCCTTCTGAAACTTTACAGCAAGGAAGAACTATTCATCTGAGGGCTAGTAGCTATTGATAAGCCTGAACCCCCATGAACCTATTTAATCTTACAAGAACATATAAACCTGAATAGATGACCAGTTCTCAACATACGTTGTGCCTTAAGTCATATTCATGTATTATATGTATTATGTATGTATTATGGTGCTGGAGGAGACTCTTGAGAGTCCCATGGACTGCAAGAAAATCAAACCTATCCCTTCTGAAGGAAATCAGCCCTGAGTGCTCACTGGAAGGACAGATCCTGAAGCTGAGGCTCCAATACTTTGGCCACCTCATGAGAAGAGAAGACTGCCTGGAAAAGACCCTGATGTTGGGAAAGATTGAGGGCACAAGGAGAAGGGGACGGCAGAGAACAAGATGGTTGGAGAGTGTTCTCAAAGCTACCAACATGAGTCTGACCAAACTGCGGGAGGCAGTGGAAGACAGAAGTGCCTGGCGTGCTCTGGTCCATGGGGTCACAAAGAGTCGGACACGACTAAACGACTAAACAACAACAAAGTCATATTCATATACAAAATACAATTCCCTCACTTATATTTTAAAACTACACTTGGAAACAGAGGTTGGGGCAGTGGATCAGCTAGTGGCCATTGGGGGAAAGGCAGAGAGGGTGGCAGTAGGTGGAGCCAGAACCAATGGCAGGCTCTTCCTGGATCCCTCCTCCATCCTCCTCCATGCTGAGGGAAACACCAAGATTAAGGAGCAGGAAGGTGGCCGGCATTACCACCCCCAGGACTGAATGTAAGAAGGCAGGTGGGGGAGCTGGCCAAGGACAGACTCAGGTTGGTGGTACATTGCCCCATTTGCCTTTATAGATGACCCTCCACTGGTTTGGGGGGAGCCACAGTGCCCCATTTGGCTTTACAGACCAGTGTCCACTGGTTGGGGGTGGGGGTGGCAGGACAAGGGGGCTCCCTCTGGAATTGAGTTCATGGATAAACTGTGCTGCTATTGCTCCTATAAAGCTGACTTCAAGGGCCTGCATCACGTTTCTATGTCTGCCAAAATAGCCAAAAAGACTAATGGATATTTAAATGAATGAATGAATGAATAAAGCTGTTTAAGATCTGTGCATCATACTTTCTTCTCTTCTCGAATACCGGTGGCCAAGGAGAAATGCCCCCAAAGAATGCTTTAAGACTCTTGGTCCCATGACTATCTGGGTTCCACGTTGTGTTTGCTGTCACAGACATCTCCAACAGAAATGCAGTTCTGCTGAAACATTTAAAAACTAAAAGGAAAGATTTTTTTTTATAAAAACAAAAAACGTTGTGCTTGTAAAATAATTGCTTCCAGAATGTTTCCACTCATTAGTTCAAGATTTCAGTAGTGCCCTGCCAACAATGGTTTTCCTGTTCCAGTTACATCTGTACAAAAAGATGGAATATTCATCCTTTATTCCTCCTTCTCGTATGTCAAATACATTTCTTAAAAGAAGTTTTAAAAACTTGAAGTAGACGAAGAGTCTACCCAGACATGCTGTTTCTGATGCAACACTGTCCACCTGTGGGACTGGACCAATCCAGAGCTTTGGAATGGTGCAATCCTACAGCAGGACGGGCTAATGGATCACACAACATTGAAAAGTGGTGCCCTCTCAAAATTTACCTGCAATCATAATATGTCCACACCAGGGATAAAGCTTCTAGCTTAACCTCACCCTGAGATACTAGATTCAGGTAGGTAGCTATGTTGGTCTGATCCAGTTGAAATAAATTTTAAAAATTAAAAAATTGTCCAGTAGCACCTTAGAAACCAACTAAGTTTGTTCTGGGTATAAGCTTTTGTGTGCATGCACACTTCTTCAGATACCTATCTGAAAGTATCTGAAGAAGTGTGTATGCACACGAAAGCTTATACCCAGAGCAAACTTAGTTGGTCTCTAAGGTGCTACTGGACATTTTTTTAAAATATTTTTTTTATTTCACCCTGCAATGTTAGCTTTCCAAGTACAGGAAAATGTTGACATGGGGATGCTTACATGAATTTGGACGTGGCGTATGTTATGTATTAGGTTAACTGCAGTATTCCTTCTGGCCACCGTGGCTGCAGTTCTTACCCTGCTCACTGTGGCTGCAGTTCTCACTCAGGTCCACAGCGGGTGTTATGTATTAACTGCAGTATTCCTTCTGGCCACCATGGCTGCAGTTCTTACCCTGCCCACTGTGGCTGCAGTTCTCACTCAGGTCCACAACATGCAAATGAAGGATTGAGAGTGCTGTTCACGGATTGGGTAGCTAGGGGAAGTTTGTTACTGTTGCAAGTTACTGAGTACTATATAAGCCAGTTGGCTAAGCTGCTGTTTCAGTCTGGACTCAGAGCTAGAATAAAGAGCTGGTTTGTTTTGAGAGCTGTGTCTTCATCCTTCTTACCCACTATTTTACAGCGTAGTCTTGTTAATAGGACTGTATCAGCTGCCCTTTTGAATGTGGATTTCTATACTTATCAGTAACACTGAGGTTCAGTCTCTGAAGTGAGAGCTAACAACACTTTTAGAAGCAGAAATTAACCAGTCTGGGAAGCACAACACTGCCATCACTCCTGCCAGGGCACTGCCTGCTCACCACACTGTCTTTGTAATGAACCCAGTCTACAATGGAGAAAGCGGCAGGATCAATACAGAGCCATTTCAGGGAGAATCCAGCTAACACTTCCCAACCGCACATGGCTTTTTGCTTTCACAAAGGAACTCACCCCCACATGTGCACAGTACCTTCCCTAAATCTATTCTGGAGCATCGGGGAAGGCCCAGAACAGATTTAGGGGGTCATATGGAAGAAGAGGGGGAAAGTTTCACTGCAGAAGCATGAATCTTTGTGCTGATGGAACAAGTTACATGCAACCCATTGTTTTCATCAGCATGCATTCTGTGTCCACATGTCAGCAACATGATGCCATTCTGCCTCCTGCCTCCCACAGTTCAAATTTTCCAGGCAGAGACAATCACAGATGCCCAAGCGTGAGATATTACAGAATTTGTCAGCCTAATTCCTGCTCAACAAGAATAGCTAGGAAGCATTATTAACCTAAAAAAAAAACCAACAACCTAAGGAACAGTCAAGCACAACCCCTACAAAAAAGGGAGGGGATCCCATTTTTTAATTTATTCCATTTTTATTAGATTAAACTACTTATATCCCACTTTTCCTTATACAATTCAAAGTAGCTAGTGAGAGAAAGAATATGATACAAGAAAAACAAAAAAGTAAGATAAAGGAACCAAAATAACAAGCCATCAAATAAAAGCAATTAAAAGAAGCAGCTATTAAAACATAATAAAGAGTCAGGTACCAGTTAAGACCTAAGCAGTAGAAACCAGCCACTGAAGGCAAAAAGCCTCCCTAAACGCAAGAACATGAGAAAAGCTTGCTGGATCAGGCCAGTGGCCCACCTAGTCCAGCATCCTGTTCTCACAGTGGCCAATCACATGCCTGTGGGAAGCCTTGGCTCAGTATACCTGAAGGAGCGTCTCCACTCCCATCGTTCAGACAAGACACTGACGGCACCCCTATTTAGGGAAGTTCTTTTAATGTTTGATGTTTTATCATGTTTTTAATATTCTGTTGGGAGCCACCCAGAGTGGTTGGGGAAACCCAGCTAGATAGGCGGGATATAAATAATAAATTATTATTATTATTATTGGGGCAGTGTGGCAAAGTATAGCACAAACTGCAAGGGCTGAATGTGCACTGAAAGATATGCACATCTTGCCTCCACTGTTAGAGGCAATGTGCCTCTGAATACCCCCTGCTGGGAATTGAGTGTTGTTGCACTCATGCCCTGCTGGCAGACTTCCCCACAGGCCTCTGGTTGGCCACTGTGAGAACAGGATGTCAGACCTTTGGCCTGAACCATCCGGGCTCTTCATGTTTCCTTACGTTTTTTTACAATACTATAGATCTGACGTTCACCATTTTGCACCAGGGCAGATGTAGAGAGCTTCAGTGACAGCACGGGGAGGGAGGGAAGCTTTAGGAACAAAGAGTAATACAGATGGTTCCCAGACCAGAAAGGTTTGTGTTTGTTTTTCACTAATTTTTCTGTCGTTTTCTAAATCATGATATATGAAAACAATTATTTCCCCTGAAGGAGGAGGAGGATGCTGAAATGTCAAGGGCTCCTTCAGGCTCCACTGTGATAATGAATTATTGGAGAAATAAAAAAAATTTTTTGCTACTTCAGTGAAGAAAGACATTTTGTGACCTTTTGCGGCTTTATGGCGATAATGAATTTTCTGCAGAACTCAGACACTTTCAGTTACTCTATTAAAATAAGAATGCTTGAGGAATGGCTGTGACCTTGACCTTTGAAAAATTAATGGAATACTGATTTTGAAGGAACTGATGAAAATCTAGTTATCTAGACTCTTATTTATTACTGTCACCCTAACAATGCCCACATATATATGATAAATATATATATATTTTAAACCAAGCAATGTTCTTCAACCATCTTAACATATCAGTTGAATTATTAACTTCAGATACCAGTCATCTAATCACCCTTCTACATGCTGATTGTATCAGCTTTATACAAAGATGTTTTGGTTCAAGATGAGAGCCAGTGTGGTGTAGTGGTTAAGAGCGGTAGACTTGTAATCTGGGGAACCGGGTTTGCGTCTCTGCTCCTCCACATGCAGCTGCTGGGTGACCTTGGGCTAGTCACACTTCTCTGAAGTCTCTCAGCCCCACCCACCTCACAGGGTGTCTGTTGTGGGGGAGGAGGGGAAAGGAGATTGTTAGCCGCTTTGAGACTCCTTAGGGTAATGATAAAGCGGGATATCAAATCCAAACTCTTCTACTCTTCTTTACAAGGAAGAAAAGAAACAGTAGAAGGCTGGACTCGCTAAGCTCCAGATCTTGGCTTAGGTGCTAACTCTTTGCTCCTTTCACAGAAGGAGCAAGCCATTCAAGAGTTCCACTCACAGAATGCTTCCTTCCAGGAGCAGGACTCTTTCTGTGAGCACAACTCTCCTTCCGTAAACTGGGCAAAAAGTTAAGATCCAAGATACTGTCTTCTAATGACATCTGAAGCATAAAATAATCAGGTTTTGCCATGAGCTCTAACATACCCAATTCCCTTTATTTTTTAAAAGAGACCAATTAAAGAGAGCATTCTAGTTATTACGCAATACCTGTATGTTGCCAAAGCTTTAAAAGTTTTTCCCCAATGCTTCCCCCCCCCAAAAAAAACAGAGGATTTGGAAAAAAGTAGATTTCATTTCAATGCTTTGTAACATCCTGAAACAAATGTAAGACAAAAAGGAAATCAATCTTTTCATAAGGCAAAAAACCCTCAAGTTTGCGTGGACAGTGTCATTATATAGCTTAGTCACTAGGTGGCACAAGACTTGGGAGTTTCATGTTGCTATCCTGCCTTTGTTAAAAGAGACAAAAAGGTTCTTGTCTAGCTTCCAGATACAGGCGCAGTACTTGTTCAGCAAAATATATATTGTAAATATATGAGTAAATTGAACTGCCTCATACAGAATCAAGACTTGGTTCATCTAACCCACCCCTGTCTGAAAATGGTTCTCCAGGGTTCTAGGCGGGGGGGGGGGGTCTTCTCTACTCCCTAAGACTCTTGCAATGGAGACACTTTGAATTAACATGGGAGCTTTTGCATGCAAAGCATGTGCTCCAGCCATACAACTAAACTACAGGTCCTCCCCTCCAATCTTCTATTTTGTAAAAAAAACCAAAGAACTATGTGAACTAATGGGAAAAGGAAATGTGGCTAATTAAATTAATTTTAATTTTCAGTAAAGTACAGTATCTAAATACAATATTTTGAAGGAAATGTCTGGTTAGGATGGAAAAGATGGGAATTAGATTGGCTATTAAGGATAATGGGCAAGGAAAACTAATGAGGGATATTTATATTTTATTGATATAAAACCTACTAATGGATTCTTTTTTTAACTTAGGGTCTGTTCTTCTACTTGGGCTATGTGTCTTCATTTTTCAATTGCAGAAAGGAAACAAAAACAGTAGGTTCATTGGTTATCTGGCAGACTGACATTAATGGCTGAATTCCATATGGTGGATCACAAGCTGTAGAGCAGGCATCCCCAAACTGCGGCCCTCCAGATGTTTTGGCCTACAACTCCCATGATCCCTAGCTAACAGGACCAGTGGTCGGGGAAGATGGGAATTGTAGTCCAAAACATCTGGAGGGCCGAAGTTTGGGGATGCCTGCTGTAGAGGCATAATCTATCTGATTGCCAATTTTAGGGCTGAACCAAACTGCATTTTATCGAAAGCTGCTTCTTTCCAGTAGGACTTCATATCCAAGTACTGTATCTGGATACAGGATAATCTTCCTGGGAGTTTGAGACCAAATGACATGTATATATGTTGCAGCCATTATCTTTCTAAGGTTTCAAATTCACCAAGTCAGCAGCAGGAAAAGATCATATCAAAATGGTGGGATTTGTTAACACACTTATTTTTTTAAGTTTCAAATAATGTCAGGTGTTAGCTGTGCATGAACATAAAGGGCAAAGCCATTTTTATTCCTTTAGAGGAAGCACACCCACACATTTATGGACCCACAAAAACAGTACACACCATCTACTTACACTGAGTGTTTGTTCTCTCTATGCAAATTCATATTTTCCCAATGGTGAAAAGAAATATGAATGGCACAAATCAATTTGGCTGTGTAATAAGTCAAAGAATCTTTTTAGCCCTGGTGAAAAATGGGGCCCCTAGGAGTTAACTGTCCCATAATAAAGACAAATTCTTCTGGTGTTCCTTGCAGACGCAATATATAATGTCACTGGAATTCAAAGGTGATTTATTATAAACCAAATATCCACACACCATAAAGTATTACTTAAAAATGATACGGGCAATTCCATCATAAATTATGGCACCAATTCAATAGAGCACAGATATTGTGCAGGTATCCTCAAATGTGACATACAATTTTGTAGAACAATGTAGAAAACTTTGCTAGACTGCACAGTCCGCACTCTGCTAGAAAGGAATGCCAGTGAAAGGCAATCATGGATGGCAATGGTGGTTGTTGAAAGTGACAGCATACCACCAGGACTGGAATGTGGCACACGGTATAATTCACAAGTCACAGAATCCCACTGCGATCAGAAGAGAACTCTATGCATTTAGTGGTAAGGTTCATAGCACTCACAAACGCCTTCACGGATCAAATAAACCAGCTCACACACCCTGCCATCAGCTGCTCAGTCAAACTGAAAGCCAAGCTGTGCATTGGGGCTATGAAACTATGGATAGTTAAAGCTCTCTATTGTTATTTTTAATCAGGGAGCTTTTAATATTGCACATGTACCTTTAACACTGTTTCTGTGCATATAATAAATTATTATGAATTAAATGAGTGCTGGATGGTTGTCAGATACATACGGTACCAAAGTATGGCTGTTCCATGCAGCTATTTGTTTCGGCAGTTATTAGTAGAATGCACCAAGTAATGTCCTTACAAATGTCAGATTTTGATTAAATTGGCTCAGACTAAGTGCCTCTTAATTTCTATGCTCTATGTGCTTGCCTTCAAGCAAGCACAACCATAACACAACTACCACCAGTAGGCAAGCAGGCCATTGTATTTCAGTTTTTCCATTTGCAGAATGTATAGGATTTTGAGCAATGGTGAAAGAGCTTTACACTGACATCTCTCTACCTAACAACACTTAAAAAAACAAAACAAATAACAAGTTTGGAAGTCAGCCCTTTGAATCATTTGATAAAACCCTGCCTTTTTCTCTCCAAGATGATAAAAAGAATATCTGTCTTGCCAAGGTGGTGAATATCTCATGTTTTATTAATGAATGACCATGACAAATAAGGAAATATATTGGCAGACTTTGGCTAACAACCCTTAGTTCCAATGGTTCCATTACTTTCTCTAGGTCATTCAGTTCAGATTCTGAAAAATAACAATTGCCTACAATAGGATACAGAGCTTCAGTGCTGCTATGAGACAGGGCTTCAAGCATTGGCTATGTGGTCAGGAATATGTTTGGTTTAGCAGTTAAGGGAATTTTGACTCAAAGCCAGTTGGCTTTTAATTCAGCTGAATCACCGAAACTTGATGAAATGCCATAAGACTATCTAAAAGAAAGCAGAGGCTTCACAATGGAAGGGCTGACATCATCCTCACTTGGAGAGCTGTTTTTAAAGAAACGATGCAAAGTTATAACAAATGTGTATGATATTGTACATTTCGCAATACTTTTCCCAGTGCACATAAGTGCACTTAATTTGAAACATATACCTATTATGTGGTTTTATTCTTTTATATGGCAAATTCAATTAACATATTCATTAGGGAATTACATGCTTTTTTAAATTAAGTGTTCCGTTTGAAATTTCATATGAAAATATTAAGCAGAATGCCAAGTGAATATGCAAAGGTAGGTTATTGATTCAGGGAAGGAAGTGATTTGTGTGTCTCTAGACACTGACTCCTTATTCAGTGTGGCATTGCTGAGTCTCAGGTGGGCACATGTCCACAAGTGATAGCATGTGTTTAGCATGGCTTATTTCCTCCAGAAATGTACCAAGGCATTTTTAAAACTTTGAAAAGTAGTTTGGCTCAGACTATTGGAGAGAGAAAAGGAGGCTCAACGAACCCTGATAAGCAGCATGTACAATAACTGCTATTTATAAGGCACAAACCAATTGGAAGATCTCCTGCACCAGTTCCACTGAAAGCACTATGCCTTGGCACAGCTCCTATTCTTTCTCAATGGAGCTCCTACAGGAGAACCTTCCAATTAATTACAGTCTGGCGCTGTGGGTTAAACCACAGAGCCTAGGGCTTGCCGATTGGAAGGTTGGCAGTTTGAATCCCCACGATGGGGTGAACTCCCATTGCTCGGTCCCAGCTCCTGCCAACCTAGCAGTTTGAAAGCACGTCAAAGTGCAAGTAGATAAATAGGTACCGCTACAGCGGGAAGGTAAACGGCGTTTCCGTGTGCTGCTTTGGTTCGCCAGAAGCGGCTTAGTCATGCTGGCCACATGACCTGGAAGCTGTACGCCGGCTCCCTTGGCCAATAATGCGAGATGAGCGCGCAACCCCAGAGTCGGTCACGACTGGACCTAATGGTCAGGGGTCCCTTTACCTTTACTTTACCTTTATCATGCTCCAGCAGGTGCCCTTAGGTAATAGGATCCCAATTCAAGAAAGTCCAAGTCTCCTGCCCAAAAAATTCACCAAGAAATTATTATATGGGGGCCCAGCAGTGACCAAACAAGCCAAGGTCAAACACAGTGTATCAGTCCAAGAGGTAACCCAGAGGCAAGGTCAAGCAACAGTCAACACAGCAAGAAAGTGAAACAAGGTTCAGGCACAAGAAGCCAGAGACCTGTGTCTTTTCCAGCACCTGGAAGGTTCAGGACGTAGCCAGTGTGGTGTACTGGTTACCAAGAAGAGTTGCTGTGCTCGTTAGGCCTTACACTACTAAGCAGCCCTTGTTTGTTCTAATAAAGAGTTAACTTCACTTACTCTGTCTGATTTATTGCTGACCCGCTCCTGACAGTGAGTCTCTCTGTGGAAGATCCTTTGAGGGGATCCTCAGTCCTGGTGGTTCCAGGGTGTTGTGTTTGTTTGTTTGTTCCTATGGATTTCTCCTGTGCATTTACAGGTTCCTACACTCCTGAGTCAGCAGAGCAGAATGAAACTGCCATTGTCACATCTAGTTTGACCCTCAAAAGCAGACATAGTGCATAGAAGTCAATATCTCTGAACGCAACATACATATATCATAGTTGTGCACTTCCCATCTTATTACAGTATGTTCTTTCTTCACCGCCTCCCTACTGTTCAGAAATGGGCAGAAACATCAAAGGAAAAGGTGCAAGTTATTCCAAGAGTGGTTAGCAACACTTATGCTCATTAAATTGTTCCCAGATCTATCATTTTCTGTCTGTGGTGAGCTTGAATCTACATGTATTCTATTTGGCACAAATTATCTTCCTTCCAGAAATCTGCCATTGCAATTGTGGAGGCCAAGTCTGTGTTGAGACAGTGATTTTTGGGTGTTTTCATAATCTGAAAATAGGTTGACTAATCTGAGGACTATGACCATAAAGTATGCTTCTAATAGCCTGAGTTGCTCCTAATATGTTTTCCAAAAAGAGTCTTAAAAAAAAACCTGCTAAATTATTATGGCTAAAATTAGAACAATAAAGTGTGTAATTCAAAGCAACTGGTCCCTTCAATTTTCAGCCAAAGCAGCCTTCAAAACTTTCGATCTACTAAATTGAATGCAGCCTACCTGCCATGTATGTGCTCCCAGAAGGGAACTGAGAAAGTTGCAATTTTCAGTACCAGTCTGGGGCTGCAAAAAACAAACAAAACGGGGCTACCATGGTCCTGGCAGGCCACCATACATACATGGTTGGTGAGTTGCATTTGACTAGAAAGATTACAAGTCGAGGCGAAAATTTGAAGGTAGAATTATTTTTCAGTTTTAAAAAGAGCTCCACAGATATTTTTAAAGGCACAAATTAACCAGAGTACAATGTGTTTGTCTCAGTTCAACAGGAGTCAATACTGGCACAGACTGTAGCTGTGCACATATTTCCCTGTACGAAAAAGACTCACCCAGGACAGACTTTTCCCAAGACACTCTCAACCATCTGTTTGGTGAGAAGGCAGAATCAAAGCCTCCATTTTCTTTTGCACAGACAGAGGGCCAGTGCAAAAGAACCTAGGGAGCTGCCTTAAAGTGTGCCAAACCATTGTTACCTACACTCAATATTGCCTACACTGGCTGGCAGTGACTCTCCAGGATTTCAAACCACGTTCTCCCCCAACCGTACTGAGAGATACTGGGGAATGAACCTAGGACCTTCTGTATGCATAGCCGAGGGTCTGCCACTAAGCTATGGCCCTCACTATGGCACTGAGATCCAGATGCCATGTACAAAGCTGTTTTCTTTCCTCATGACTAGGGTTCATGAATGTGAGAAGCAGCCATGCTTACCTGGCGTTCCCAGCAATGCATCCTCACTGTGCCAGACTAGCCCTTCCTGGTAAGATGGAGTGGCACCCATGCTGGCAAACCAGGTAAGTGCTGCTGGCCACTCATTGTGTAAGCTCTGGTAGCTTTACATGCGAGAAATTTCTCAAAGCAGAGTTAACAAATAATGCAGAGAATCCCTATCATAGGAGGTATTGTTGTAAAAGTGTCAAAAAATCCCAGTGAATACAAGTCTCGGGCCCGACTGCTCCTACATTCTCCTGCAGTAAGAAAAAGGTGGAATGGATTGCCTGGGTAGCAGATGTTGATGCAAGAGAACCTAGACAAAGGATGTCAGCTGGGTGCATAAATAAAGATGATGCATTTTTGTGATGTTTCGCTGAGTTGCTGCTTTTCTTAAGTGTCAAGGGCTGTATGAATGCTATTCATACAGAAACTCTCATTGCCTTGAGATATACTGTATTGCTCAAAATTGGGACAGGGAGGTATAGGGAAGAAACACCCACCCACAACCACCCCTACCTCATATGCCAAAATGGCTTCGAAGCTGTTTACAACAATGAAATCACTGTAAACTGTAAACTCATCTGGGTTCAACGAGCACCACAGAATATGGATTCCAGAAGAGTAGCTGCGTCAGAAAGTGACATTCATAATGGGAACCAATAGACAGGATTCTGTTGAGAGAAGCTGGCACAGCCAGGATTTGCCACAGCCAGCTCGGAGTAATGACCCAGCCAATAATAGAACATGTACTCATGTTGCTTCTGTACAGAAAAGAAGCTGCTTTAGGCAGGTACCAAACCCAAAATTACTGCATAACTTCCAAACTTTTAGGTGGTACAGCAAAACACTTCCTGAAGGCCGTTCCTTCTGGCTTGGAACCCGTCCCTTTCTTACTCTCAGAGGTAGAAGAGCAACAGTTCATGGTAGAGCAGCCACTTTGCTGGAAGAAGGTCTCAGGTTTGATCCCTGGTACCTCTAGGTGGGGCTGGAAGAGACCCCTGTCTGAAATCCTAAAGATCTGCTGACAGTCAATGTAGACAATACTCTGAAGGCACATGATGCAACAACCTAGATGAAGCTAAGAAGATCTGGGTCTGGTCAGGGCAGTGTCATATTTACGTATAAGCTAAACAAGCTATAGCTTAGGGCCCCACTCTCTTGCCCCCCCAATATACTTCTTCTTAATTGTATTTCACTATTAATATACTTCTTAATTGTGTTTCAGTTCAACAATTGCTTTGATAAAATACATATTTTTGTTATGTGCAAATGGCTTTAGATACCTATTAGGTCCATAAATTACCATATAGCATATATTCAACACAAAAAACAGCAACAATTTGTTGCTGACAAAGGACAGCTGGACATAAAAAGGGCCCTCAACAAACCTAAATCTGGCCCTAGGTCAGGGTATGGATGGGAGACTGCTTACAATCTCTATGGATGCCATATTGCATTCTACAGAAGGGGGAAAGGTGGGATATAAACACAATACACGAAATAGGGAAAAATTCAAGTCACAAATGACTCATTTGGAGCTTTTGTCAGGGAACCAGCCAGCAATAAATCACATGGAGTATGTGAGGTTAACTCTTTATTAGAAGAAACAAGGCTTGCTCAGGGGAGCCAGGCCTAACGAGCACACTAACTCTTCTCAGTAAGTCTTGCCTACCGAGGCAGCTGTGGAGGCTGAAGATTCCCACCTTCCCACAGCTGTCTAAGACTCCTCCTCCTCTAGGTCCTTCCCAAACAATCTGAGACTCTCTTGATGAGTCTGTCTCTGCTCCTCCCTCTTTATACCTCTTCTGGTTCTGGGAGACATGGGGAGAAGGGAATTTGTCACAGCAAGAGTGGGAGATACCTTGGCTCATCTCTGCCTCTTGGCCTCCCTCTTCTCCTGCTCCAGCTTTTGCACTTCTCTCTGCCACAGACTGTCCCTGCTCACTAAACCCTTTTATCTGTTCAGCTTCCGACACCTCCTCTTCCCAGGCTTCTCCCTTCATTGCCCCACCACCAACCCCTGGCTCTGAGCCTCCTCCCCTTGGGGGTTCCCTAGCTGGTGCCTCCCACCATTCCTCTGTGTCAGTTTTCTTGGAACAGCAGCTGTCACCTGCAGCAAGCTATTTTAAGACAGCCGTTGCAAAACACAGCACCCAAAGAACCCAAAGAAGGCCCCCATACAGCCAAGGGAAGCTGTGTAGCATGTGGCTTCCAGGCCATGCAGAGTGTGCCAGCAAGTCCCACCTGGCAAAACTTCATAAAACTTTGTGCAGAACTAGAAGGGCTAAAATGCATGCTTGGAGGCTGTATGACTTAGGAGGGTGTATGTTTTTTGTCCTGGCCATGAGCCACACTTCATTTTATTTCTGCCTTCTCTCCTCACTCTCTCGCACACACATGCACAACTGCTTGTCCCCTGTGCCACTTGTCTTCAATTGCTACAGGCAAAAGGGCAGGAAAGAACTCGAAGCCCAGGCTCCCACAGAGTGCAACCCCAGCCCATCTTTTGCTTCCTCGACTTTCAACTTGGCGGGGGGTGGGGGAGCCTGAAAGGGACCATGCAAGGCCCCAGGCAGAGTCACAAAGCCTGGGGAGAACCACGCGAGGAGGGCTGCCATCTGTGGTTTTGGACACCCCTTTGTTATTACATAGTAATTTCATTAAGGAACTTAGAGAGAGTGTAAAAAGGATATGTTCCAATGAAAATCTTCTTAAACAATCCCCACATTGAAAAGCTTAGTCTCTGGCAAAATAACAAAAAGGAAAAGGGGGAAAAATAGCTGGGCAGAGTTGTAAAACAGACAGTGCTTAAGTGGAGAAGCAGAATTGGCAAAGTTTCCCATCTCTCACGATTACAACATGAAAGCAGCCATGGGACTAGGAACTTCACAGCCACGTAGGAACTAGTCTCTCTCTCTCTCTCTCTATCTGCTAGGTCAACAACAGAGCTTTATTGTACGAGAAAACGGCATGTGCATGTATATCCCCAACTATCGGAAGATAACCGCCACTTTTCAGGGCTGGGGGCATTTTGGTCCTTGGCATGGTGCCTCACCATGTACCTGGAACATGTGGTTATCTGTCAACAGCTCTACACTCTGGGCTGCATTATGATTTACATATGAGCAACTTTGGAGCACGGGAGAACACAACAGACTCTGGGAATGATTTAGAGTGTAGTTAACCGTGCTCTGAAGATGAGATCACTGCAACACTTCATGGCATAGCGTCAGAATGGCTGGTGTCCAGCCTGATTCAAATTCTTCACCCAGAGAGAAAAATAAAAACTACGTTGATAGGGGAACCCCACCCCCACCCCCCAACTGGGCCTCAAGGACCTGTCCAAAAGTTCCAGGAATTAATAACGGTAGACTCACATGGAGACGGATCCACAAAAATCGGGTCTATGTTATGAAGCAGCTCCGTTCTGGGGGAAGGTTCGCCTTCACTAGAATAAAGTTTATTAGGAAAGGCATTAAATTTCTTTCTACAGTTTAACAGAATCCCAGCCCAGCTATTTCAATCATTCCTTTTGCGATTCTCTCAAGAAGAAAGGGAGTCTGTTAACTAATTAAGTGTGCAAAGCTACTCAGAAATTTAAACAGGATATTGTTTGTCCTGTACCAAAATCAAGCCAGAAGAAGAAAAGAAGAATTGGGAGCACACTTTCCTTTGAAGCTCTGCCTCCTGGTTTCATGGTTACCATCACATGATTGACAAGTGGGTGGCCCTTCCCACCTAGGGAAGTGATCCGTGGTGGTGGGGAGTTCGGGCTGGATTCAGTTCCCCAACCCTGAACTAAGTTACACTCAGAGTAATCAGGAGCCCAATTAATTTTAGTTATGCATTTCAGGAATGCGTACATTGGCGAAATCCAACATTGGGGAAGTGGGCTTTTATTCAGCCATCAGGACTTCGCTTTTTCCTCTCTCCTCCCCACCCTGAAGCTCCTGTGGCCCCACAAAATCTGCTGAAGAGAGCCAATCAACCAGAGAAGATTTGGGGTGCATAAGGAGGGTGAAGGAGGGGAAGAGGAAGTCCCATTGCACAAGTGGAAGTCCGTTCTGCTTGGACATGGCCACTATTAGATGTTACACATGGTTTGTCTTCACACAAAGTGGAAACTCAAAGGATTTGCATTAATGGGTTGTATCCAATGTTAGTCATACAGAGAGCAGACCCGATGAAATTAATGGGCATGACTAACATAGGCCCATTAATTTAAACTGGTCTACTCTGAGTGGAACTTAGTTCAGAGAAGGGGAAAGTGAGCCAGATTGAACTTCCCACCACCAACTTCCCACTTGGATAGATGTGCAGGGCCACCTACCAGTCAATAGTCCAATGTAAACATGAGGCCAGAAGGCAGAACACCAAAGGAAAGTCCACTCCCAATTCTTCCTTTACATATGTGTAGTTACAGGTAGGTAGCCGTGTTGGTCTGCCATAGTCGAAACAAAATAAAAAAATTCCTTCCAGTAGCACCTTAGAGACCAACTAAGTTTGTCATTGGTATGAGCTTTCGTGGTATCTGAAGAAGTGTGCATGCACATGAAAGCTCATACCAATAACAAACTTAGTTGGTCTCTAAGGTGCTACTGGAAGGATTTTTTTTACATATGTGGTTTGATTTCAAGTCATGCCTACAAACAAAAACTGTTCCTTTCAGGTGTGGCTTGAGCTATGGCTTTGCAGATCCTTTGGACCTTGTCTTGAAATCAAGCCAGGGCTACAAAGAACAATCTTCTTTTTAGCTACCCAATAGTTATAAAACACTGTAAGTCAATGCAAGATATTTAGAAAACATTTACCACACAATTAAACAAGAAGACATATAACTAGCAATAAAAATAATGTAAAACAAAATGGTTCTCACTTGCTTTCTGAGGGTGATGCCCAATGTTAATCATATTCAGAGTAGACTCACTTAAAATCATGGGACTTAGGCTCATTTATTTCAATTGGCCTGTTCTAAGTATGACTTATTTGGCTCTCAGCCAAAATGACTAAAGGTAGGAGCTCAGGAGGCCTTTTGGGGGGAAGTGTTTCAAAGGGTTGTGTCCAATGCTAGTGCTACTCAGAGTAGACCCACTGAAGTTAATGGGCATGACTAACTTTGGTTCATTAATGTAAATGGATCTACTCTGATTAGAAAGCATTTGGATACAACATACCGGTAATGTTGCAGCACCCTAACGAAAAATACAGTTGCCTAAGTCAACAAATTTGTCCTCATGGGAAATGGATCAGGGCCTCTCTCCATTTTATGGGAGAAGGGTGTCATGTGGGGGGGATGCTGTACAAAGTACCCAGCACCCTAGATATATAGGGCTTTGTGCAACATAATTAATACCTTGAATTATGCCTGGAAACTGACAGGTAGTCAGTGCAAACAGCAGGGAGCAGGTTTTTAATGCCCCCTGCATTCACCAAGAGGGGGGTGAAAACATTTTGTACTAGCTGCAGCTAGAAAAAATAACTTTCTAAAGGAAATTGAGTGCTATGCTTTCAACTTTATCAAGAATGCCTTGTCCAACCAAAACCCTGGTTGGTCTGCAGCACTTGGGAAAGTTCACAGAATCAGATTGCTGGAGAATACCCAATGGTTCCTGCAGTACAACCCTTTGTTCCAACACAGGAAGGTATTCAATATCCACAACATCTCTGGAGATGCCTGTCCAACCAGATAGAATAATAAAAACATCACCCCAGGCAGGCAAAAATAGTTTAAATAGCTCTAATAGAAAGCTGTTGTAAGGAACTGATGCATGACAGAGTCAAGCAAGGAGGAGACTGTGGTCAATTCCATGTACTTTGTCTGTTGCAAAACTGTAATTACTGCAGATGTTTTTTCTTCCATGGGGGGTCTACCAGTAATTCTGTGCACCCTTGTACTTTTAAAACTCAGACAGCTTAATCCAATCTATTAAAAACCCAGCCATTATAGTTTCAATAAAATACCCCTGCTGAAACTATGCAAGACTGCAAACCGCTTTCTGCATTGCTGATAGCTTAATGAAGCAATTATCACCTCTCTCCATCTTGTTTACTCAGTGATATTGAAAACCAGTTACTTTTCAACCATGCAAGAATGTATCTGTTTACACTGTTAAAACACCCAGCACTCTGGGGAATTCTGGTTAGATTGCAAAGGGGGGGGGAGGAAATTCTACAGGGAAAATTTAGGTGAAAACTTGCCCATGAGTAATTTGACTTAATCAGACTATTGGCAGGAAAGTTTTTGATGTATTACATAGTGGACATGCATCAGGGTTGCATTAATTTTTCTGTTATAAACAGCTAGGTTATCATTCATTTAATCAAATCCACTTATAGCAGCAAACACTCAAGTGATAAATTATTTCTCAGGACCTTCTCATGAGTTACATGGATTTTTGAACATAAGAAAACAAGGCGTCATACAAAATGTTTGCTGCTTGAGTCTGCTAGCTTGATTAAGTTTACTTGCCCCACTTCGGTTAGTTAATAAATCCATTAAAAGAAAATCCGATCACATTTTGAAAGACGTTTACTTTAAAAAAAACACCATGGCAAACAAGAATTTTGGCCCCAGCAACATCTTGGTTGCCCATAATGCACCATTGGGGGGGGGGGGGGAGAGAGATAAATTCCAATAAAACAAAGGTTACCTGATTGTTCTCCATACATCAAAACCATCTAAAGGCTTTGTGCCATTTGTAGACCCTCCAGCGAGCTTCACCAGGGTTGGCAGCCAATCAGAAATATGGATAAGGTCATGACTTTCCACTCCCTTCCGTTTCAGTAAAGGACTTGCAACAAATCCAGCTCCTCTCACTCCGCCTTCCCACAGTGTCCATTTTCTTCCTCTTAATGGCCAGTTATTTCCACCTGCCAGCGTTTGGCCCCCATTATCTGAAACATATTAAGCGGTAAGTATGGAGAAACCCTGTATTTATTTATTTATTTATTTATTTATTTATTTATTTATTTATTAAAAAAGCTTTATACATCTCCTTCATTGGAGTTTTCAAAGGAGAGGCTGGATGGCCACCTGTCATGGCTGCGTTAGTTGAGATTCCTGCTCTGTAGGTGGTTGGACTGGGTGATCCCCTTCCAACTCTACAATTTTATAATTCTATTATTCAGATGGTAGCAGTAGCAAATGGTGGTGTGCGGTGGCAGTGTTTATTCGACCTCCTGACAGATGGGTCACTGCTGTTTACTGGGAGGAAGAATGGAAAGACCACGGCAATGTGGACCAGGTCAGCAATGTGAAAACACACTTGCAGAACCAATATGGTGCTCCAGGTGTGTGTTTGCACAGTGTCAACCTCCTTGTTGCATTCCCACCCCACTTCTTTCTCTTAGTAAACACCAGTGACCCTGCTGCTGGGAGGTCAGGCAAGCACCATTGCCCCACATCATCATCTGCTACAGGGTTGCTGAGGTTTTTTTTATTAGACAACATTTCATAGCTAACATATCTGACTAACATTTATAAACAAGGTGTAGAGCACTGTATCTTAATAAGGAGTGCCCATAATTTAGTGGCAAAGAACAAGAACTGGCAACTCAGGTTAAAGTGTCAGGTAGCAGGTACTGGGGGAAATTCCTGACTGACTTTGGAGACCCACTGCCAATCAGAGTAGACAATATTGGGTTAGAGATGGACCAATGACATTCCTCAGCGTATGCATTACAACTATCATCATCACCATTATACTTCTTTATTCATTACACGTATATACCTCCAAGGTTCCCCCTCCCTATTTAATCTTCACAACAACCTTGTGAGGTAGGCCAGGCTGAGAAAAAGGGACTGGCCCAAGGGCACCCAATGAGTTTCATGGTTGAGTGGGGATTCAAACTCTGGTCTCCCAGGTCATAGTCTAACACTCTCACTGTTACATCCCACTGGTTCTTATCTAATGCATAATTTGAATGGTTTCACTTTGAAATGTGTATTTATTAAAAGAAATTTTTCACTTCCAAGATCCCAGCACTCCCATCTTTTTATAAGGGATCCTGTTAAGGGATCCTATTCACTTGTGATATACCTCCCACTGGGAGAGAATTCTACCTGCTTCTGGCTCTGCACTGCTCTACTTTCAAGTTTTATAAACATCAGTAAATACAGTTTCCCTTTGTTACTGGAGAAAAATCACACAGTAATGAAGGGTTCTGTTGCAATTTAATGCTCATTAAACAGGGAGAGTAAAGACCAATATTATTTTGTTCTGAAGTGGGTGGGTTGTGAGTAGGGCTGCAATAGTTGATCCACTGATTGATTCATCAATTCTAAAACCTTTTAATTGACTGAAAAGGTGTTCCTAATTCACTGGGCAGCAGACACTGATATACATTCTTAAAACCTATTATTTATGTGACTTATGAATGTGCAGGCTTCAAGTATCATTTAAAACAAGCATTCTCTCTAACACAAGAGAAATGCCTCTTCTATGGTAACACCATATACACACTTATATACACACATTGTCTAGACAAAAAGGTTGGATCCAGAGCTGCCTTTCTGCAAATCATCAACAGCCTAAGGTCTTCCACCCAGCAACCTTCAGGATCCTATGCACCATCATTATGTCACAAAGGAGAAAGAAATCTTGTAAGAACATCCTCTTTACTTTACTGCCTTGTGTATGAAATCCAGAAAATAAACACAGAAAGAGGCCTTTGAGATTCTTCTACCATTTACAGGATTTGATCTACAAGAGGTGGTGCTCTCTGGACCAAAAATACAGTGGCACCTCGGGTTACAGACGCTTCAGGTTACAGACTCCACTAACCCAGAAATAGTACCTCGGGTTAAGAACTTTGCTTCAGGATGAGAACAGAAATTGCATGGCGGCAGCAGCGGGAGGCTCCATTAGCTAAAACGGTACCTCAGATTAAGAACAGTTTCAGGTCAAGAACAGACCTTCAGAACGAATTAAGTTCTTAACCCGAGGTACCACTGTATAGAAATGGAAGACCTAGTCCTGGATCACCACCACCTTATCAAGTTTGGCAAGTAATGAATGTGTAGCTCGTTCTGTTGGTAGAACAGATTTTTGATACTTTTTTTGGAGGTTCACTTCTTTAACATGTAATCTTGCAACCTAAACGTTGGCTTCCAGGACTTGACAACTATATTGATCAGTGCTTCTGGTACAGATTTGTACTATAACCATGCAACAAGTACAACATGGCTTATTTCTGACCAGTTTTCTATACATGCTTGGCAATATGTGAGTCCACCAGACATCCTGGATTGTCCTGAAACTTTAAACTCATGAAGAAATTGGAGTCCAGGGCCAAAGGATTAACAATATCAAAGTCATTTCAGGCAAAATGATTGATAATGTTTTAGTCCTATCAGATTTATTGTAATGCAAGGGTAAGAACCCATTTCAGGACAACAGCCTCATGAATATTCTTGTTTTCTCATCACTTGATGATTCTGAGCTGAGTGAGCAAGCCTCCTCCATTGAAAAGGATTGTGCCTGATATCGAGTGATGTGAAAAATCTGGTGGTGGTGATTTGATGACTGACACACTTGTATGAGCCATTATGTGACATGTCCAGCCACCAAGTTAAAAACAAGTATGGGTAAACCAATCAGGAGTACTTTGATAGACTAGTCTACAAAAGTAAGTGTCTTGCAGGTTCTGATCCAGTGTCTGCAACATTTGCAGTGGGTCCCCATGGAGGCAGAAGCTTCTCATTCACCTCTATGAAGATGAAATACATTGGGTTGTATCCAGACTGAGTTAGTGCACTTGGATCCCATTAAAATCAATGAGAAAACCACACACACCTCCATTTCTATTTATTTCAGTGAGAATGAAATGCAACTAACATGGCTGTGGCTTAGTGGAAGAGCACAGTGTTCTGCATGCAGAAAGGTCTGAGGTCTATTTCATGACATCTCCAGACAAGGAAAAACTCCTGTGTGAAACCTTAGTGAGCAGCTGCCAGTCAGCACAGCCAGTATGGAGGCAGACGGACCAATGAACTTACTTAGTACAGCACACATTCCTAGGCCAATGGAAATGCCAATGAGCACATGGAACATTTCCCTCTACTGGGGTGTGTGTGTCTGTGTGCCCAATAATGCTGAACATGGCCCCAAAGTTTATTGTGCTTAATGGCATCTCAGGGCTTGAAGGGCAAGTGTATCTGAAGCGGTAAGTACATTAACAGGACAGCTAAACACGAACAATTTCATTACGCTTTGTAAACCAAATTGACATAATTCCTTTTGATGTGGCTCCTTAGATCTATGGGAGATTAACCAATTTGTGCTTCAGGCACGTGTGCCAGTCCCAAACATTTTCACCTCACACAAGCATATAAAGGGGGGGGGGGAACCTCCTATATGTCAAGTGTGTCCTACACATGTTTACTAAATGCATAACTGCAATTAAAGACACGAGTGGATGCTTCTGCAATGGAGCTCCAATCTTCTGAGCTTCAATCAGCAGCTGGATTGGAAATCCAAGTCAGCTGATTTTCCTGATGATTAGAAGAAAAATACCAGACATGTAGAAGGCTGCATGATGGAATTACCTCCAAAGTCTGGATGACTAAAATAATACAGTGATCAACTTTATCCCACTGCAGTTCCCCTTTTCTTATTTCTTTTGTTTCCTCCAAATCTAGGGAAACAGTCCATATGGCAAACTTTTCAGCACATAATTAAATTATCTGCACTGCTTGTAGGAAGTTTCTTCCACCCTTCTCTCCAATCTTCACCTAAGAGCAACAGATTTCTTTTCATTTCCTCTACAACAAGGCACTGAAAGTGGGAACTCAGGCAGTTTATGTAGAATTTTGGCTGAAAAAATCATTATTCATGAACTTTGGACAGATGTTTCTCATGTCCCTAGAACTGCTTCAGAATTGCTTTATTAGTACAAGGTTTTTGAGAATCAGGACCTTGATTCAATTTTAGCCTTGCTAAAGATCTTATATGAATCAATAAAGCAGAAAAGCAGCCCCCTTTCTGCTCAGTTCCATCTGAAGACTTGCCAGATATCCTGGTACAGTGTGAGCCCATGAAGCTACAGGCAAGACAATGATAACTAGTATAAACTGGCTTATCAGCATGAACATCTTTTAAGAACTGCAAGGCAGCAAAATAATGAATGCTTGACCTGGAATAAACCAACATTACTAAATCAGCAAGAATCTGAAGAGCTCATGAAACAATCTTTGTGCTCTCTTCCTATGATCCAGTGCCATGTGCATACATGGATATCACAACAAGCTAAGAATATTCAGAGGTACATATTTAAAATTGGGGGTCTTAAAAACCACAAACTAGAATTGTAAAATTGGTTTCTAAACTGGGTTGCAGACTGTTTCTCTCTTTTAAACACACACACACACACACCACCCCACCATACATGAAGTAAAAAGGAAGTTCTTTTCCAAAATAATTGCTGGTGGTCAAGATGCCATTAGCTGGGTAATCACCTTGATATTTTACACTAGATTCAAGATGACAGGCCATAATAAAATGCCAATGAGAGCAGGTAAGAAAGCTTCAAAGGTGTCTTAGAGAACGTGAAGCATGCCTGCTCACATTAGGAAAAGGAGCCATGCTTAGCTAGGTCACTGTTGTGTTTACTGACATAATCCCCATGAATTCCTCATTGTGTGCCCCTGAAGTAATTTGATCCTATTCCCTGTTATTTGAAATACAAATAGCTTACAATTCTAAGCTTCTCTTCACAATGGTGGATGAAGAAAAAACAAAAGCAAGTGTTAACTAACCTATAAAGCTAAATCCAAATACAGCAGTCAAGAAATCTTAATCTGGGTAGCTGCATCATGTAAATGATTGCTTAACCACCTATTAAATTTATTCTGTCCGTCTCTATTCTAGATGAAAGGATTGCCTTGCTGGAACTTTGCAAGATCCATTTCAGCCTAGCATTAGCTTTTCCACACAGATCAGCAAAGGTATACACTTGGCATGACTGTGACCATTGTTATTGTTGTTGTTTTTTGACCCTGGAATCTGGTAACAATGGAAATGTACCGCCATTGAGCACAGCCGTTCCACTAAGCTAACAACCATTGGAAGATCCTTCAAAGATTTGCCTAGCACAGGGATGGGGAAATCTGTAACCTTTCATTTGTTGTTGGGACTATGGGTCCCATCAGCCCAGCCAGCAAGGCCAATGGGCAGAGATGATGGGAGTTGTAGTCCAGTAACACCTGCCAACCTAGCAGTTCGAAAGCGCGTCAAAGTGCAAGTAGATAAATAGGTACCGCTACAGCGGGAAGGTAAACGGCATTTCTGTGTGCTGCTCTGGTTCGCCAGAAGTAGCTCTGTCATGCTGGCCACATGACCTGGAAGCTGTATGCCGGCTCCCTTGGCCGATAACGCGAGATGAGCGCCGCAACCCCAGAGTCGGTTACGACTGGACCTAATGGTCAGGGGTCCCTTTACCTTTACCTAACACCTGGAGAATCACAGGTGATCTAGCCCTTTTATAAGAAATCACAAACCAAATCATTTTGTGTGCGGACAGGCTTTTGATTCAGCGGATGCCTTTGCTAACAGAAGAAGGGAGTAAGATCTCTGTGTCCCCTAGAAATCTGCTCCAGAGAGTTAAGGGCCCCTATCATGGATGGTGGCACAGAGATCTGAAGAAGGAATCTCCAGGAACTGCCTCACCTCCTCTACTGTTAGTGGAGCCTTCCAATAGATCAAAGACTCCTCAGCTAACAGAAGGATTCCTTCCCTTTGCAGAACAGAACAGGTGGATACTGCAACCCCATCTAACCAAGCAACCATCACCCTGTTTTGAAGTAGTGAAAACCAAAAGTTAACTGTGCATTCATGTAGGGCTTGGTGTCGACTGTAGGAGTCCCTCTCAGTACAAAGTATTATTAGTAAATGACCTTCAAATCATCCCAACTTTATACTACTGTGTTGACTATTGTGTCAATTAAACATAGTGGAGTGCATGAACGTAATTATGAGTTATTGTCCCGTCCCATCCCGTCCCACCACTTATTTCAGTGTTCCTGTTTTAATACAGAACCAAACCAAGAAGCCTTCTCATTTTAATAAACAAAGCAACAGAAGTAATAAAAAATTGATTTCTTCTACTTCAAGCTATTCCAAGAATAAGAGATGCTGACACATGATTTCTGTCACCTGAGAGTAATTCAGTATGGACTATGTGCACACAATGTTCAGAGGAAAATAAAATATGGTGACTCAAGAGAGCTGAATTTTTCAATTATAATAGCAGCTAAGGTAAGGTTACTTTGCTCTGGAAAATAGCAAGTAAAAAGCCATTTCTGAGCACAAAGTCTCCTCCTAAAAATATTCCTGAATGTGCTCCTGAGATAAAAATGAACAGTCTGCAGGATTAACAAAAGGATGCATGTATCTCAGCCCTAAACACATAGCCTAGGACAGTGGTTCCCAACAGGTGGTCCGGGGACCCCCAGGGGTCCGCGAGCTATGCCAGAGGGGTCCGCAAGGTGCTATTAGAATAAAAAATATATTAAATATATTTTGTATGATAACAGATTTTTTGTTTTGGCCGCTTCCTGCATGAGCAGAGTCTAGCGCAAAACTAGAATTAGATAGAGGCAGTAGTTCTGCTGTATGCCGTTAGGTGGCGCTTTACAGACACTACTGTTTTGCAAAGAGGCAGCGCGCGCATTCTACTAACGCTCACCTCCTCAAGATGCTTTGCGCGCGTCAGCTTAATTTGTGCGCTACTGCGCAGGTACCCTGACTTCTCCATTCCCCTCCCTCCTCCCTGGCATGCGCTGCCTCTTTGCAAAACAGTAGTGTTTGTAAACAAAACGTTGTTTTTCGCGGAAGCTACAGTTCGCGTAGTTAAAAATGGACCGTTGGTTAAAAAGTGGTTCGTTAAAACGACAAAGGCCTACAGATGAAGAAGAAGATAATGCATTTGATGTTCAAGCAAGTAAGTCAGTGACTCTCGAACCGATCTTGTCAGTGTCCATTGAACCTAAATCGTAACTGTAAAAAACGTATAAATATAAAATATAAAAAGACTCTTAATTTGGCTCTCACTTTTTAATTTTAGGATTAGGAATTAATGGGGGTCCTTGTCACAATAGCGGCTCGAGGTCCTCGAGAAAATTTTGTTGGGAATCCATGGCCTAGGAAGAACCAGCAAGTAAAATAAAGAATGAGGTTTGTAGCAACTCCAAATATCACCACATCCACTATATTCATTTCTATATAACTGTAAAAATAAGCTCCCACATATGTGCAAAATATACTTTCCAAATGCAACCTTGTTTTCCTTCTGTCACATTCCTGCACAAGGTCTTGAACAAAGCAAATGGCTGTCCCACATAGTTAAGCTTGTTTTTGTTTTAATGTAGAATATCTGCAGATGCCAACCATTTTCTTGGATGGAAGATCCACCGGTTTCACTGGAACTTGCTTCAATGCAAGTTTATTTAGGAACGTAGCCAAAAACCTATGTCTACTGAATGGAATACTGAATTCTGAGGGTCAAAACCTGCTAAAATGTGGCTGGAACATTTATGTGTTCTTATTCAGAGAAGGAAGTTTATTTTGAATGCCCAGTTTGGGCATCCTCTTATGCCTTTTGAAGCAGTGTGTTCTTTTGGGAAAGGATATACTCATCTGGGTTTTTTTGGTTTTATTTTATTTTTTTAAGTTAAGGACCTAATTGAGATGTATATTTGTAATGCCTTCAAAAGGGCCATGGAGGAAATGAGGCCATTACTGCTGCACTTTCCCAGATGTTGTCTAAGAACTTCAGAAAGTCGAATATCACAATCTTAACACACTCTAAGCTGCGTGGAAAACACTTTTACAGTCAGAAATGTAAAATCTACTGAAGTACAGTCATACCTCGGTTTAAGTACGCTTCGGTTTGAGTACTTTCAGTTTAAGTACTCTGCGGACCCGTCTGGAATGGATTAATCCACTTTCCATTACTTTCAATGGGAAAGTTCGCTTCAGGTTAAGTACGCTTCAGGTTAAGTACAGACTTCCGGAACCAATTGTGTACTTAAACCGAGGTACCACTGTAGAGGCATAAGGGTGATTATTATCAAGACTGATGCATATGAGGGAGGCTGCTTTTAAACATCATTATAGATAACAGAAGGTTTTCCCCTATTTTTTCCCCCAGGAAAAAAACAACACACAAGATCTTGAGGAAATGAGCAGGGATTCCTATTAAGGTTGCCAGCTATATGAGAACGCTGCCTTGAAAATAAAGTGCTCTCCAAGAATACGCTCTCTGGCACAGCGGCACTGTGAAGGAGAGAGGAAATGATCTATGCATATTAACGCTTTGTGTCATGCCTTTCTTGTTTGGGGACGGCTGCATTTGGTCAACCAGATTACCTTGCTCTCCTCTCCTTCCTCCTCAGTTTATTTGAGGTGGACGGCTGTGGCTGCACATTGTCGCTTATCTTGCACAAAATAAACAGAACAATCTGGAGCTAATTTAAGCGGTTTACCATATCAGGATATGGCTGGGAAAGGCTTTAAGGCGGGGAGTGGGGAGGGAGGGCTCAAGGCGAACAATAGCTCTGTGAAGCTGAACAGCACTGAGCACAGGAAGGCTCTGCAGACAGCCTGGCAGACAGCTGTCAGCCATTCCAATAACAATCCCTGCAGCCAATGAAAACTGGCCAGCATCTAAAGCCCCCCAAACCAACCCAGGAACACCAACAATAAAAACAAAGGATTAAACATTTCAGCATTAGTGGCATGAGTGACATGGCTGTAGCTCAGCGTCAGGGAATTGCTCAGCTGCTAGTGTGGTGCTGTTTTTCTCCTGCAACGATTCTCAAATAAAGAGCAGCTGTAATTACAGTACCATATCTTGTAAAGCACAGGCCAAAACCCAAGGAAGTGGCTTTATTTAGTGTGAACTATAACTCCAGTCAGCAGATCAGACCTATTTACATCTGCTTTTCAAATCAGTTCCCTTCTCTGATGCCAGGAGTGGCATGTATGTATGTATGTATGTATGTATGTATGTATGTATGTATGTATGTATGTATTTAAAAACCCCATCTCTAAACAACAGGATAACACAAAATGAGAAATTTAATCCACGTGGTCCAATTTTCTACAGACCACGACAGGAAAACAACAGATCAATGTTGTTGGTCCAAAATTTATTATCCTCTTGTATGACTCCAAGTATAATATTGGCCAGCACATTCTACTTTATTATTCCAAATAGCTATGAAATGGCTCAATTTCTCCATAAAACAATTATCCACCCGCCTGCCTCCTTTTACTCTAATGACATTGGTCTCTCTCTCTCTCTCTCTCTCTCACACACACACACACACACACACACACACACACACAATCTCTAAGTCCTCTAACTGCCAGTCTGTGATGGCGGGATGGGTTTATTTTTTTCTATTTCTAGTATATGGCCATTCGTGCTGCTATTAACAAATGGATAATCATTTCCATCTCTTCACAAAGATCTAAATAACTCACAAAAACAGAACAATGCAGCCAATGGACCTAGTGGTAAAACATAACCCATCATATCATTGATTTTATAAAGGATTTAATTCTAAAAATTTATAATCTTGGAACTTGTTCAACAAATATGATCTATATACATTCCCGGAACACTGCAGTTCCAACAGTCATATCCTTGTTAATTGTCACCAGGACAGTATCCATGATGTTTCTCCAGTATTTGGCCAAAGCTTGCTCTATCAAATTTACTTTGCTTTATGACAGTAGATAATAGTAGTAGCTGTTGTTGTTGTGAGGGATTTGTTCCTGCCTAGTATATAGGTCGTCCCCCCCCCCCTGTAGTGGGGGCATTGAAGTGAGCTCCTTCTTCCAAACCTTCAGCAAGCAGGAAGTTCTCTAACAGGAAGTCCATCACAAAAAAGAAGGGAGGATGCAACATACAGATACCGCCTACTTTTATAAGCTTCTGTGTACAAAGATCTCAGCTCACACTGGGGGTTCCATGCATGATGAGATTGATTGGTTTTAGCTAGTAATGGTCCGTTATTTATGAAATTTCTAACTATCAAGATATTTTTGATACTGCTTCTGAAGTATTCCATATATCAATTAAATTAAGAACACAATAGCTCAGTTGGTAGAGCATAGATCAGCCAGTAGAGCATGAGACTCTTAATCTCAGAGTCGTGGGTTCGAGCCCCACATTGGGGAAAAGATTCCTGCATTGCAGAAGGTTGAACCAGATATCCCTCACAGTCCCTTCCAAAGCTAGAATGATTCTATAAGAGCAGTGCTGCTGTGTCAGGCCAGTGACCCATCTAGTCCAGTATCCAGTTCTCACACAGGCCCATGGAAAACCTACAAGTACAACCTGAGCACAACAGCACTCTCAAATTCTGATCTATAAACGCTTAGCTTAAACATTTGTGATGTTTCTTGAATGCTGGTGAGAAATTGTTGTTGTTAATGTTAGTGAGAAATGTTGAAGTGCTTCCACGTTGCAACACATCGTCTCAAATCAAGCTATTGCATGAAAAAGGACATGCTTTGAGAGGTGAGACAATAAGGCCTATCCTCCCCACTGACCTTGGCTGGAACCAAATGCCACTTGGTTTTCTCCTGCCCTATCCCTTCAGAAGTGCTTTATTTTGTGGTGTTCCACTTGGTTCTTATGCAACCTTAATGCAACGGGTGGAAATTGCTGGTCCCTGGATATGCATCATTTCTTATTTCCTCCTTTTATCATGTAACTTATATGGCAATCTATTATATAAATGTAGCAAATCAGTGAATGATTGAATGAAGCTCCCTAACTATTCAGGCACTTGCAGTCATCTTTCTACTTTTGAATTTTTTTCAGATCATACCAAAAAATCATGGGTGTCTAACTTGGCCAGTTCACCGCAGAATTCTACTAGTGTGCTATTTATATTAATCATCTGTGAAAGCAAAGCAGAAGGCTTGAGAGTTAACATTTGTTCCTTGTTTTGCCAATTGATTAGTGTCTTTCAGAATGTGCTAACAGCTTTTAGCAATTTTTAGGATGGGAGACTTGCTGGGGTGGGTGGGTGGATGGCAGCCTTGACAAGATGGCAAAAGCAGAGTTGATAGGAAATCTCAGCTGAAAGCTAACCCTGGAACATGTAGTACTGGACAATACCTTGCACAGCAGGGAACCTGACTGGATTGGATAAGTATTGTTCAACCCTCAAGTAGACTGTGTCTCCATAAACTTAAAAGGATTTTAAATCATCTTTGTAGCCTGCCAATTTTTTGCAAGTTCTGAGAGATGTGTAGGGCAGATGGTTAAGTACAGAGCAAAGAGAAGCATATCCTCAGAATAAAGCTGTGCATTGTGGATGTGTGAAAGCCATCTTTTCATTTACACACACACCCCTGCAAAAGCATATATGCAATCCTAACAAAATGCATGTAAATAACTCCTATGGTATCACATGCACACAGCTGGGCTCATTTCACTTCACTATATTCATTCAAAAGCACAGATCTCTTTCTCTGAATCATGTGGCTTTTTGTTGCATGGTTATCATAGCAATCTTCTCAACAGACATGTCCAGGACACATAATCACAGATTTGAAGAACACGTCAAGGCTTTTGACAGACTTAGATAGAATTGCCTGCAAGCCAAAGATACACACTACAAAGATCTACACTAGCTAGAACAGGCTTCCTCTACCTCGGCCCTCCAGATGTTTTTGGCCTACAACTCCCATGATCCCTAGCTAGCAGGACCAGTGGTCAGGGATGATGGGAATTGTAGTCTCAAAACATCTGGAGGGCCGAGGTTGAGGACGCCTGCTCTAGAAGCTGTGGCTAGTTACTATCCCACCCTCCAAAAGCATTTATATACCTGTCAGTTGTTCCTATTGGCTGTTAAGGAGCATATATGCCCTATGTGATAGCAGTACACTGTAGTGGCCAGCTTGTTGCATCCCATGCCTCTGCTTCTACATGCAGTTACATGCAGCAATGTAGACATTCGTGGCACCTTTTCACATGCCAATTCATCTAGGTGTGAAGCAAGCCCTACATGTAAGCTTGGTTTATAAAGATAAACTGTATTGTCTTCATTAAAGAAATAAAGAGCGGGCCATGTGTGTGCATCAACTTTTTGCTTGTTTATCACAAGTAGTTTGGGATGTTGTTTGTGACATTGTGCACAGACGCGGGTACCAGTGCAGCTTGGCCTAAGCCATGGGACCTGATTAATCAAACAAGAGCACACAACCAGCTTTTGAGCAGCGGTGACAGATCGGCTTGTACTATGTCAAGAAAAAGACAGGCTATTAATTAACTAGAAAATCATTTGTCGGTTTTAAGATTTCAGCAGGCTTGTCGCAAGTCCTAACATTTCACTGTCTTATTCTGCACCATTTATGGAACCTGTGAAATTATGCAGAACAATAAAAGGCGAAGCTGTTTCCATGCAGGAGAAAAACAAAATAGCTTCTCAGGGAATTATAAAAACATTTAGAAACTAAGGCATCCTTGTAGAAGGATATGCCAAATGTAGTATTTATTAATACAACTGACATATTACAGAGGTGGTGGCCAGAATTCTATAGTTAATAAAGAACGTGACAGACATATTTACTAAACATATATCTGAAACACATTTGCTCGGAAGAGTCCAAGTTTCCATTTCAGTGTAAGTTACTTTGGGACAAACCTTTTTAGGGGCCTAACTACACATTACACAGACATGCATGTAACAAAACCTCAAATACCCTTATACCCTTTCTTCAGAGGGATCAAAACTGATTTTGAGGAAGGGAGTGATTAGGAGCAGAGAACCAGTGGGGGGTGGGGGGGAGGCGTGTTTATCCCTTTTTCCTATCTGTTGTTTCCCTGGTCTAAAAAACCTCATTCCTAAAGGAACAAATAGGGGATCATATCTGCACATAGTGAGGCCCTAATAATCTATTTGATGAAGTTTAAGCTTCCAGGAACTCCTAACCTCCAGTAGGGTGGAGACACCTATCAAGCCAAAATGGATCTACATGGTTTTCTGACTGTTCTGAGTAAGTCCCCATTGCCTCAAAGTCCTGGTTGATCTCTGGATTAGAGAAGCAACTTGGACAGATGACACAATTGCTCCTGAGAGCATCCTCTTTCTGTGGACGAAGGCACATTTTGGTTTTCCAGGGAGCTCAGGGTAATGAAACAACAGGGTGCCTAGAGTGAAGGTGGGGCGGACGCACCCAAAATTGGCATAAGTAGAGCTCCTATTAAGCCCTGCAGATCAGATTGAGGGGGTGCCAGGCTCCATGGGTTGGAGAAGGGGGAAGATCTCATTGCACAAGCAGACCTTGCTTCATATATGCAACAACTTAGTTGAAACCCACCCACAATTTTGTTCCAAACAATGTTGGGCAGCAACCGAGCAGAATCAGATAGCATTTATTTTTTTCTTTTAAGTAGAGAAGAAGAGCCTTGATGGATCAGACCAAGGGCCAATATCATACAGAAGATGAATATGCATCCACAGCAGCCTGGTGCATATGTAACAGTAAACCAGAATTAAACCAAGTATGGCTTACTGGAAATGAACAAGCATGCTGGTGTACACTGTTCAAATCACACACACCCTATACCTTTTGCCATGTCAGGGGAAAAACAAAACCAGACTGCCGGCTTAGCTTTCCATGTGAACCATGGTTTGTTGTTGGTTTGCCCTTGTGGTTGTCTGGAGTGAAACAAAACACAAGGACTAGTTTGCATGTACAGTCATAAAGGTTTAAGTACGCTTCGGTTTGAGTACTTTCAGTTTAAGTACTCCACAGACCCATCTGTAATGGATAAATCCACTTTCCATTACTTTCAATGGGAAAGTTCGCTTTAGGTTAAGTACACTTCAGGTTAAGTACGGACTTCCAGAACCAATTACACTCATACTTTGGGTTAAGTACGCTTCAGGTTGAGTACTCCATGGACCCGTCTGGAACGGATTAATCCACTTCCCATTACTTTCAATGGGAAAGTTCGCTTCAGGTTAAGTACAGACTTCCGGAACCAATTGTGTACTTAAACAGTGGTACCTCTTAAACAGTGGTAGCTCCGGTCGGATCCTGAGGTTTCCGCAACTGGAGGGACCACTTCTGCGCATGCGCGTGGGGCGGTACACCACTTCTGCACATGCGTGTGTGGTGAAACCCGGAAAAATACTTCCGGGTTTGCTGCGTTCGCATCCTGAAGGATACACAACCGGAGGTGTGCGTATCCAGAGGTATCACTGCAATACTAAGTCAGCACTCTCATCTGTTTCCTCCCAGTGCAACAAAGGGAAAAGGAGGAGGGCAGAGACAGTATGAGTCGCATGTACTAGTGTGCTTGCTCATTCCTGGTAATCCATACTTCGTTTAACTCTGGCTTACTGTTTTGTGCAAACATGGCCAATAAGTAATATGCCAATATATTACTATCAACCAACTAGCAGAAAGAGGCACACTGCATCTGGAATCCCTCTGTGGAAAAAAGGAACCAAGTCTGAACTATCTATATTAGGAACAATAAAAGAGAGACTAAATATGTCAAGAATTATAGAGGGTGGTGCTGATATGGAATGTCTGAAACATTTAGTTATTAAAAAGGCATGAGGCTGAGGACTGGATTGAAGCAAGGGGCAAGCCTACAAGCAGCTCTTCTGTACACTTCAGCTTGGATGAAGCATTTAGAACCGGCTGCCAAAGATAGCAATAAAAGCACGTCATTTCCCCCCATTATTAGTTTTTTTATTGTGTGGGTGAATCCTTCCAGTGCTTATGAAAGGGGTGGATTAATAGTATTTACTACAGCTATGCAGCCTCTATGAAAGCTCCAATTCATAGCTCAACCAAGCAAGTTGATTTCTGACCTCTGGCATTCCCATTGAACTGGACTCTTGAACTTATGCACCAAACAATTTAAGACTGTGTGTGTGTGTGCGCGCGCGCGCACGTGCGTGTGTGCGCACACACAGATGTGTGTGTATGCTGTCTATAATCACTTGCAGAATGGGCCTCTCTATACTCCCACTGATGCCAGACATTTAACGAATACATCAAAGACCTACACTGTGCACAAGCAGCTCAAGGTATGTATCTGCGAAGACCGCTGTCCTCAGTTTGAACTCCAAAGCTCCTCCCCAGTCACACATATTAAGAATCAATTCATCATTTCAAATCTTAATCTGGTTGCATAGGATCTGTAGAACACTGCAGTCCTCTCTAGGGGCAAACAATATGGATCTTTGTAGGGTCCCAGGCATACATCAACTAATTGCTAGTTGGTAATGAATAAAATGGAAACTCAGCTTCATTCTGCAGAACAGTGATCCCCCCCCCAGTCCACTATATTTACACACAGTAGCATTTTAGTGTCTTTACACCAAAGCAGCAAAAGGCTGTTGTCTTCTGAAATTTGCACATTAAACTACTTACATTCTTATAGGTTGTTTTAAAACAATGCCACCATAATTTTATTATACCTTTTGTTATACTGGTATCATTCAGCTGAAATTGAACCAACTCAGGATTAGACTCATGCATATTTCACTATATTACGGTATTTATTTAGATTAATAGCCCAACCAAACCCGAGTGGAGTTTTTTAAGAGGAGTAAAAAACAAAGAGGACTCAGAGCAAAATAAAAAGAAGTCCCTTTTCCAACTTATCTCTGAACTCCAAAGGCCATCTCAAAGAGTAGGCTATGTTTCAGAAAGAGCTACCAACATGAGTTTGACCAAACTGCGGGAGGCAGTGGAAGACAGGAGTGCCTGGCGTGCTATGGTCCATGGGGTCACGAAGAGTCAGACACGGCTAAACAACAACAACAATAGAGAAGTAGGTTCTATGGCTCTATCAGATCCCAATTCATATCTTTCCTCAACCATAAGGTGACTGTAAGATACCCAAAGTCTCTCTGCGACAGTTGCACAATCCCCTGCAATATGGAGATAATCACGCTAGCCTTCCACAGATGGCTACTGTGAGGGTTATTGGGACAAGGTATGTGTAGCTCTTTGTGAACAACTTAAAACTGGTACTATACAAGTGTTACACTTGTCTGGGTGTGGGTGAGGGGCAAAAGGAAATGTAATTCTATGCATGTCTGTTACACTTTTATCCAACCCCAAGCAGCTCATGGGTTCGCCCAATTATGTCCTCACAACAACCCTGTGAGGTAAAAGCTGGGCTGAGACACAGCGATTGCCTCAAGGCCATGCAAGTGAGCTTCACAGTTGAGTGGGGATTTGAACTTGGGTTCGGCAGTCGTAGCCTGACGCTAGTCTAATCGTTATACTGCATCAGCTCTTGTTGTCACAGGACCAAATTACTCTCTGGCATTTCCACCTGCAGAAGAAGGCCCAACACAAACACTCTCCAGGATGCCAAATAGGAACAGGATGTTGATTAGTTTGTAGCAGCCGTTGGCGGAGGGGGACGTACACAGATTGTTTTGTTTGCCGCCCTTGGGAGGAACACTGTGACAAAGGCTGATAACTCCTAGTGTTAGCGGTAAAAAGGGCCACACTTTGAACCAACAATGCACGGTGGAAATAAATTAGTATGTGGGCTCTATCAAACATCATTGTTACAAGAGAAGCCCTACTTCGCATCTTATGGCGCCCTCTTGTGGCAATGATCAGGTACAACAGAGACACCCTTCCCCATCATTTTATTTTTCTGCCTGGAACAGGTAAGTCTGTTGAATTTCTGCCTATCAAGCCACCGTTTAGCCTCTGTTAGGTGGAAGCCTCACTTATTGCTTCCCACACTTTCCGGTATTTAGCACTAAAACAGAAGCATGTTTACTATAATATTTGACTGCGTGGGTACACAATAAGAAGCCACGACAAACAGCAGGCTAAGGGCCATAGCTCAGTGGCACAGACAGCATCTGCTTGGCATGCAGATGGTCCCAGGCTCAATCTGTGGCATCTGTGCGAGCCTCACACAAGGATCCAGTTCCCCACTTCAGAACTCCTGCCCCTGCTCCAGCACACGGAAACTGCCACTGCAATTTTGGCTACAAGTAGGATTAATTGCAGTAGTATTTATCAATGTAAATGCTGCAAATTGCCCTATCAAATCAAGACTGCAACAAAGCAAAACAACTTGGGTCTTTTTTCCCCAGGTGTTGTACAAAGAAGAAGCACATGTGTTCTTTGGTTGCAGGGTCTCACCGATGCAGCCTTAGCTCTGGACTGCTTTTCTTCTCAAGGGGTCACCAACGTGGTGCCCACAAATCTTTCTTAGCCCCCTCCAACTGCCCTTGCTGACAGAAGCATTCTGTTGTAGCCAACAGAATGGGTAGCTGTGCGTTTGGATTGCAGGGATGGTTTATTAAGAGTTTTATGGGGGGTTTTCTTTGGGGGGGGGGGTTACATTCCTTACACAGATACCAAGTAAGCCTTTAGCATTCTTTCCCAATCCCAATCTCCATTTCCCCTGCTAGATAATCAGCTTAATAGCCAATAGAAAATTGCCAATAATATGTGCATATATCTAATTGTTAATCTTACCTGTAGAAAATATTAGAACCGTGTTGTTCCAAAGGCCGTACTTCTTCAGGGCTGCTGTGACATTTCCCACAGCTTCATCCATGATGGACACCATTCCTGCATATTTGCGTCTCTTATTGTCTTTGATAAAAGAATATGGCTCTATGTATTTCTCAGGTACTTGAAGAGGCTCGTGGACTGATTGCAGAGCAAGGTAGAGAAAGAGAGGCTGTCGCAGAAAAGGCACAACACCAAAAAAAAGGGACCGCATCATTAAATGCCATAATCAGCATAATCCTGGCTGATAAGCTTCCAGCTGCAGCTACTGGCTTCCTTCCTGCCTTCTGTCTTCAGTTCTCAAGGATAAAAGAATATTTAATTGAAGACATCCCCATTTTTTATGATGTTGCCAGACTGCACTGGCCCCAGCCAGAATGGCCAGCAGTCAAGGATGATGAGAGTTGCAGTCCAACAACATCTGGAGGGCCATAAGCTGATCTAGCTCCAGGCAGACCTTCAAATTCAATTTTTGCTTTCATTAGAGAAGTCTAGAAATATTTAAGAGCGGGGCACACCAGTAATTGGGTCAGACATGCTACATTAGTGGTGTGGGACAGGGAGTACAATTTGTGTAATCTGCCTGAGACATCTTTTAAAGATGAAACTTTCTTTTCTCAGTTTTTCCTGCGCCACTAAGGCTGGACTTCTCCCTGTTAGTACCTTATGGTATTGTATTGTATTGTATTGTACTGCATCTTTGATTTCTTTTTGTGGTTTACATTGATAGTTTTTACTGCTTATTGCTTTGAGATGTTTAACATTAAGTGGTTTAGATGAATATTTAATAATAATGTTAATATTTAACATTACAGTGGTACCTTGGTTCTCAAACTTAATCTGTTCCGGAAGTCCGTTTCAAAACCAAAGCGTTCCAAAACCAAGGTGCGCTTTCCCATAGACAGTAATGCAAAACTATCTAACGAGACCATTGAGCCATAAAATGAAAGCAATAATCAATGTAAAGTAAAGGTAAAGGTACCCCTGACCGTTAGGTCCAGTCATGGATGACTCAGGGATTGCGGCGCTCATCTCACTTTACTGGACGAGGGAGCCGGCGTTTGTCCGCAGACAGCTTCCGGGTCATGTGGCCAGCATGACTAAGCCGCTTCTGGTGAACCAGAGCAGCACACGGAAATGCCATTTACCTTCCTGCCAGAGCGGTATCCATTTATCTACTTACACTTTGATGTGCTTTCAAACTGCTAGGTTGGCAGGAGCTGGGACCGAGCAATGGGAGTTCACCCCGTCGTGGGGATTCAAACTGCCAACCTTCCAATCGGCAAGCCCTAGACTCTGTGGTTTAGACCACAGCGCCACCTGCATCCCTAATAATCAATGTACTGTACTATAAAATAAATAAGACAGTATTGTAGATGATAAAAATATTTTTTTCTTACCTACACTGATGATAGTCATTTTTTGGATGGGGGGCTTTTATCCATTTCCGCAGTCATACAATCTGTGTATCTGAAGAAGTGTGCATGCACACGAAAGCTCATACCAAAATAAAAACTTAGTTGGTCTTTAAGGTGCTACTGAAGGAATTTTTTTTATTTTGAATCAATCAATCAGTAGCTGAACTGGGTTCCACACAGTCACAAAAACAAATTAACCGAAAAAGCCACAAAAACGCAAATTAAATATCAAAAACAAAAGCGCCAAACTTAATCCATTCTGGAAGTCTGTTTGACTTCTGAAATGTTCAAAAAACAAGGCGCAGCTTCTGATTGGTGCAGGTGCCCCAGAAATACCGGTAACAGTCGACAGCCGCATCAGACGTTCAGCTTCCAAAAAATGTTCAAAAACACTTACTTCCAGGTTTTCGGCATTTGAGAACCAAGGTACCACTGTACTGATATTTAATAATAGTATCTAATTGATCACCCGGTTTAACAATGTATTGATATTAATAATATCAATGCAATATTACAAACATATATGGTTTTCTACCAAGGGCAGCATACATAACATATATGGTTTTCTACCTAAAGGCAGCATACATAAGGTTATTCCAACTTTATCTCTACACCAACCTTAGGTAATGAGAGACCTAAGAGGGATGTGGCAGAGGCATACATGGAAATCCTTTGCAGGTGAAGTCGGTTCCACTGAGTTAAAGGGGGTTGTTTACCAGACCACCATGTATAGGATTGCAGCCACAGTGACTGCCACAGGGAGCCAGTGAACGAAGAAGGAACTGGACCCATGCAACCATCAAGCACAACACTATTCACAGCATCACACTGGCAGCCACAGGTGACACAAGCAAATAGCACTGGAACAAGTTTTGCCGCCAAGATTTAAACAAACTAATATTACAGTATTTTGAAGCTGCTCTATCAAATTTCTCATACAAGAAGCAGAAAAACCGAAGAATGTGTTTGAGAAATTGAATTCAGTTTCTTTCTGATCTTTTTGTAGGACAGCCCTGTCAAGGTTTCCCCCTAATACATTGTTAAATTCCCTTACGACTATAATGGGACTAAGAACAGGTAGCTGCACCAAAGCGTCTGATCATAAATGCATCAAAATGTATTAATTCCAACTTTATATTTTAAGAAAGAGAATTGTACCTTCTCAGCCTGGTGGTTAGCTATAAGATCTACTGCTCTTTTTGCAAACACATTAGTAGAGTACATGTCTTTAAATCCATCTGCAACTTTTTCTCCCTCTCGAAAATCAAGAGCACATCGAGTTACGTTCTTTGCTTCGATGGCCACACAGCGCTCGTGAGAATAGTAATCTTCACTTCCAAGAAGGTAACCTAAAAGAGAGAGAGATTAATTCTCTCTTTTTATGTATTCAATAAATTTATGTATTTATGTATTATGTATTACATTTCTCTTTCCAGCCTTCCTCTCAAAGGAGCCCCAAGGAAGCAAACATCAAAATGTTTAAACAATACAATTTAAAATAAAACATATTTAAAACATTAGCAAACAAATAAAAAAAATTTAAAAACTTTTAGAGTATCCAAACCATTT
Source organism: Zootoca vivipara (assembly GCF_965207765.1). Classification (NCBI taxonomy): domain Eukaryota; kingdom Metazoa; phylum Chordata; class Lepidosauria; order Squamata; family Lacertidae; genus Zootoca; species Zootoca vivipara. Next base: position 35,463,217 of record NC_142593.1, read on the forward strand.
AAAAACAATCACATACCCTCAAAGCTGCAAATTTCATGCTTGCCATGGTCAGTATCCTTCAGCCTGGATAAACAGGAATGTTTTTAAATTGATATTGAAAGCCAATAATGAGAGAGAGAGATATGCCTCACCAGGGAAGGGAGGGCATTCCACAAATCGTGTCCTCCCTCAAAGAGGGCACGCGTTGCGGTGCGACCTGGCAACCAAACCCTGTGTTGTGGGTGGGTACGATTGGATAGCCACAACACCCTATTGGTAGGTCCCTTGATGCTGGGTTGAATCAAGCCAATGAGACGCTAGTCAAACTGATCAAGGGACCTATATATGCCTATGCACGTGACCCAGAGCTTCCTCTTTTGGTCAGTGCATCGGAACACCCGCCCACCTCTCCCATTTTTAGGGCTTGTGTGCTTGACCTTGCTATGCCGTCGTGTGTTGTTGGGACAGGGGCATGGCAGGAATTTTCCCCACTTGGCTGATTGGCTGGTGCCATCTGGGTTTCGCCTGCCATGTAGCAAATTGTCACAATTTGTAAGGTTGCGGATAGGCTCTGGTCCAGGTGATAGGGATGGGGGAACGCTCTCGCCATCCTTATGTGAAGGGTATTCCGTTAAAGGAATACAGGGACTCAATGGTTTGGTCAACCTTGAGAGGGGTTGTGCCCATGCCTGAGTCCAGGGGGACATCTGGGTGGTGAACATAGCATGTCCCCGGCTTTTTTTTCTATGCTGGAATGCCTGTGACAATTTCAGTAGGAGAGTCTTTAAAAGCAGAATGTCAGTAAGATTCGGAGCTCCCTTTGTAGGTCAGTAAAAAGGAGGAATTTACCTGGTCTGGTACACCTGGGGGAGGGGGCAGAATACCAGGACTAAATAGGATTGTTTTTATAAAACAAGTCAACAAATCATTTGGCAAACTCTCTCATCCACACCATTAAAAAACTAAAAACAAAAACCATTATACATCTGCTTCCATGCTTGCATGGTTAATAGGAGTCCAATGGCACTTTTAAATTGGCAAGTGCATGAGAGATTTTGAAACTGAAATTATGGAATGTCAAAGATGAAAAGCCACAGCAGCCAAGATGGTTTGAAAAAACAAAAGAAAACAAAAACCCTATAATAATTCTTGCAGCTGAAGCTAGAATTACTAAGCTATTTATATGTTGCAAAGAGTATTTTTCATGCAAGCTATTCAAACATTTCCAATCTCCTGCTGACACCAACTGGTGAGTTAGACAGTCTCTCCAGAATAAATGATCCCCATTTCCAAACAGAACAAAAGGATTTCCAAATAAAATCTTTCTACAGCTAGCTTACCACGAATTAGTGCCGTTTAACAGACACAAATACACACATCTGGATTGACACCAATGGATAATAAGAGTTAATAGGCAGCTCCTCCGGTTTTCAGTCACAAGGAGCAAACGAAAGTCCTATATTTCTTTATTATATTTAACAAAATATTTATGCCACTTGATTTTAAATAATTTAGAGATTTTATTACAAACAAAAACAGAATTATCAATAAAAGGTAGGCAAAAAGAGATATTAAACATTCAAAGATAATTAAAATTAGCAGTGTACCAATGCCATGATATAGCATGGGTTACACCCTCAGTTACCTAAACATGGCCTTTGAAGTTTCCACTTTTTAATTTTTTTCCTGGAATTCCACCTGACAACACTGAAACAACACTGTGTAAGGAGCTTGTGTTAACTGTGAAAAGTGCACATTTCTATACAGAAGGGGAAATCCTACAATGCATTTTGTTGTCTTTCAAAATTGTATTAGGGGGAACCCCTCAATTTGACCATTAGGGCTATTGTACCCAAGTCTTTCCTAGTCTTCGCCAGGTTCAGATCCTACCATCTTAAATTCCCTCACCCAGTTCTATTATCAGTTTGCAATCAACATGTGACATCCAGTGTTACAGAAGGAGACTTCTGTTTATGCAATGGGGCTTGCCCTTTTCCTCTTCCTTCTGCCCCCATGCTCCTTCAATAGATTTTTAGGGCATGCAGGAGGCTGCAGTTGGGGCAGGGAGGAATCTGGTCCACTAACTGAGCCTCTTCGGCTGGATTCTGTTGTTAAGCTTAGCCCCAAGGCTTTTGCACCATGCCCAGACATTTCCTACCTCTTTCCCCTTTTAAAAAACTTAAAATTTTGTGGTTTCTAACTTGCTTATTAAGCAGTTTTCCCTGACGGTCAGCCTAAATCTGTACATACCGGTATAAATTAGCATCTGCAAATGTTATGCAAATTTGTGTCACGGTCCTGTGCCTTTAGCCTTTTAAGGATTTAGCAATGCCCTTGGCTGGATTGCACCCAAGATTTTCATTATAATTCATAACTCGTATGCATGGCCATCCATAATAGTAAAATGATGGAACAAACCAAGAACAAAGACATATGGACCCCAAAGACAGCCAACAAGAGCCAAGTAAAAAGCAGGCAACTTCTGCTCCATTTTGGCGTTTTATGTACAAGCATGTGACAATATTGTTTCTGGGAGACAGAGATATTTCCTGTACCATAAATGTGTTCCATACACATTTTTGCTTATTTCTGAATGGAAGGCAGAAGAAAAATCAAATCTATTCAGTATTTCATACATTCCACGCATTTACACTGTATACTTTTATTTTTCTTATGTGAGTTTCAGGGAGTTTCATTTCACTCAATCCACCATACAGAACTCATCATTTCAACTCATCCCACCCAACCCTTCACATCCAGAAAATCCCATGCCACAGAGAGGTTATAAGTTGGCAGGTCTCTGAAAGCTCATACCAATAACAAACTTAGTTGGGCTCTAAGGTGCTACTGGAAGGAATTTTTTGTTGTTGTTGTTTCGAAGTTGGACATAACTCAGTGATAGAACACAAGCTCTAATTCCCCACCTTAAGTTTTCTGAATGCAGAGTCCTTCAGCTGTGATTCTTGTTCTGGTATCACAGATACAAATCAGTGATGCAATTCAATGCCTCCATGGTCACAAGAGGCCACTGCAACAACTTTTGAGAAATCATATCTTAGAGGCAGAATAAGGCGACATCCCTGATGCATCAGACTTCTGTACTCGGTAGAAATTAGCACCTTATGCCTTTGCCCTCCTCATGCTGTTACACCATCCCCCAAAGCCTCCAAAGCAGCTTCCCCCAATCTGGTACCATCCAGGTGTTTTCAACTACAGCTGCCATCATCCTGGCCCAATGACTGGCCATGCTCCTAGATGGGCTAATTGGGATTTGAAGCCCAAAACATCTGGAAGCCATTAGGTTGGGAAATGCTGCTTTAAGGAAAATGTTAGCCATGGTGGCTAAGTTAGAAACATCAGAGGTATAACTTAGCCATCATAGCTAACATTTTCCTTAAAGCAGTGTTTCCCAGTTGCTGGGAATCACAAGTGGGGAGACCGCTGTTGTGTTCAGGTCCTGTTTTCAGGCTTTCCACAGATATCTGGTTGGCCACAGGATGCTGGGCTAGATCAGCCACTGGGATGAACCAGCAGGCTCATCTGATGTCTTTACTAAGCCAGAACAGATTATTGAATGCTGGAGCATCCAATGAAAACGAAGGAGGAATAAAGTAAATGTCACTTACCAAGGTAAGTATCAAATCCTCTGCGGGTTGGAAGGCATTCGTTTCTGTACATTCCTAAATGCCACTTTCCCACCATGTGGGTAACATATCCTGCCTCTTTAAGTAGCTCAGGCAGGAGTTTTTCATCCAGTGGGACACAGCTGGGCTGACACGGCCAAATTATCTCATGCTGTAAACCTGTATGGATCTAATGAAAACAAGTGTACCTTACACATCGGTTACAGCATAAATTTCTGGTGCTCAGGCAGCGCTATGTGCACAGCAACATGTTCACATTTAGAGGAAAACAAATCTAACATTCCCATATCAGTAATGAAACTTTAAATACATCACATCTTAGAAATACTGAAAAAGAAGCAGCACTGTGCGCAGGGTGGGAAATCACTTAAAAGTAATTGGTGTACATTTGAATTCAAATGAAAGGAAGCAAAACACAGAACGGCCATGTCTATCAGATAGGAGTTATGGGGGGGAAAGGTACCTGGTGCGACTTGAAAAGGGAGCTGTCACCCAACTGAAGGATACTCAACAGTGCCATTCTAATAAATGTTTTCTTAGAAGCAAGCTCCACTCTGCTCAGTGGGGCTTACTCCCTGGTCAGTGTCCTCATGGAGGACCACGATATCTCAAGGAGTGCCTCTCTCCATATGAACGAACCCAGACCCTGCAATCACCACCTGAGACCCTTCTTCAAGTGCCTCCTCCATGAGAGGTTCAGAGGGTGGCAACTCAAGAATAGGACTTTCCTGTGGTGGCTCTCCACCTGTGGTGGCTCTCCCCAGGGAGGCTCACCTGGCGCCTTTATTACATAACTTTAGGCACAGAATGCTGGACTAGATGGACCTTTGGCCTGATTCAGAGGGCTCCTCCCCTATGTACTGTAAGAGTTTGGATTTGATATCCCGCTTTATCCCTACCCGAAGGAGTCTCAAAGCAGCTAACATTCTCCTTTCCCTTCCTCCCCCACAACAAACACTCTGTGAGGTGAGTGGGGCTGAGAGACTTCAGAGAAGTGTGACTAGCCCAAGGTCACCCAGCAGCTGCATGTGGAGGAATGGAGACGCGAACCCGGTTCCCCAGTCTACCGCTCTTAACCACAACACCACACTGGCTCTGCTTCCACATTCTTGCTTCCCCCTACCCCTTTCTCCACTGTGCTTTGACTGAAATTGGCCCCAAGGGGGTCTGGAGAACAGAACAGCACATGGAAGGAAATGAGGGTACATTCTGTCTGGCAAGCTGATATGCTTGTGGAGATGGAACATCAGTAATTGTGCAATGTTGACTTGCACCCATTGAAAGAAAGAGCACAAAAGGGTATGAATGTCTGCATAGACTGGGGCCCACAGAAAGTTACTCAACCTCAGGAAAACCTTTGCAGCCCGAAGGTCGGATTCAGAATTTGCCCACCCTCTGCAGGCTGCTGTTGACAGGTGGGCAAGGCCACTCACATGTCAATCACCTGGCATTATATGACAGCAGGCAATTCTAATTTCAAGCTGGTGGCAGGCACAGGTTTCTCTCAGATCTTAGTGCTTGTAATGCTTAGTGCTAAGATGGGAGACAATAGATCCCTTATCTCCAGCTTTGCCCTTAGTGCTTAGATTGGAGATGACAGAGCTTTGCTTCTGACATCGTATGATCACAGATGGGCACAGTTTGCTTCAAATGGTGTTAACAACCAAATTAGACCTGAGGTATGGTGGCTCCCCCATGTTGCTGTAGGCCACCACTGCTTTCAGTCATGAAGAGGGAATGAAGTTTTATGGCCTTCCTAAAGTTGGAATCTAATTATTATCCGAAACAGAATCTCGTGATCATGAAATCTGTCACATGCAGGACTATTAAAACATTCTGTTCCCTAACACTTTGCGTTCAACTCCTCCATCAAAAGCCACGTACACCTGTACAACATTACAACATACACTTGTGAAATGTTTTGTGCTTCTCTCAAAGTCCTCCCCAAAGTTGCAAGATTCAATTAAATGCAAAATCTGTTTCCAGCTTCCGAACCGCAAACCACAGAAATGACATATACTTGTATCTCATTTTTCCAGTCATGGTTTCATTAAGCTATTTTGGAAGGCAGTTCTTAAAAGAGGAATACCAAATGTATCATAATTAGCCAAAATTATATCATCTAGCAAAATGAGGAGATTTTTGCCAGCCAAACATAATAATCAGAAGAGTCAGTGAGCTTGAAGATTACCCAAATGGAGGATTCTAGCTGGCTTTAGAAACCAAGAAACAAGGGAGCTACTGAAACTGAACATAAACATAAAATGGAAATATAATCTGAAAAGAAAATTCACTGTTATTGCCAGAAAGCCCAAATGCATTATTTGACTTCCTTTACGGATGACCCACCAACCATCTAGAGACAGCAAAGATGAGTTTCATGAACAGCCAGATTTATTAAAAATTCTAAAGAAAGCAAAGCATTAATTTACATACCTTTGCGTGGCTCTCTCAAGTAAAAATCACTGTCAAATATGTATTGCACATATTGCGTTTTTTTTAAAAAAAACACTATGGAGGTGCTCTAGTCTTCTAGTTTTATAATACTTGTGAGAAGGTTAATATGAAAACCTTTCAAAACTGTCACATGCAACTCTGAACGGTGATCTAACAACAGATTTACAGTATGATCAAGTGTAAGGAAGGAATAGCAGAAGACTAACATTAATAAGATCACAGGATTCATCTTTCTTTAGGTGATTTTTGAAAATGGCTATGAAGTGGGAACCAAGCAAGACATATTTTCCATTGGGCTCTTTTCATGTAAAAAGTATTTTAAACTGTTTCAAAATCGTCAACTGTTTCCCGCAAAATCTGTAGCCCGCCCTACCAGCAATGGAAATGGAGTGCCGTTTGCTAGGGAGGGTGAAAAGCACCTGGCAGAAGGTTTTCATGAGCAACTGACGGGGGCAGTCAGTATCACTTGCCAATGCAGTAAAATATAAAATTCCATTTCTGATTGGAAAGCAGATGGCCAGGCTGAATTGACATAGGTGGCTTCCTTTCAGGAAATAAAAAGGTCTTAAAATATATCTGAAACTATAGACCGGGGGGAGGGGTGATCAACAGAGGAATGGCTAAAACCCCAGACTGTTTTTTTACTACTAATATTTTAAATTAGCTCCCCCCCCTTTCTATATCAACACAACCAAAACAAAGAGGTGAACTAAAGAGAGAGAGAGAGCACACAAAGGCTCCTTAGAGAGAGGAGAGAAAGATCTCTGTTCTTACCTTGTCCTCAATCCCCAGGTTTTCAATTTATGGACAGACTGGCTGAAATAGCAATAGCTCAAAGTAGCCATGTGCTCCCATAAAAGAACAAAAGGGGAGCCTAGCTGGATCAAGCCAAATGTCTATCTAGTCGAGCCTCCCATTCTCACTGTGGCCACCTAGATGCTCATGGGAAGAATATTCAGCTATAGAGCATCCAGCTCATGTGATGGGAGAGGCTAACACTGGGTGCGGTGGGGTGGTGGCGGGGGCCACCCCAAAGGGAAGGGACCAAAGGGAAGACACCAAATGGATCTGTCCTTTGGGGGACATCACAAGGTTTTGTTGACTTGTTGTTTTAAGCTAGGCTTATATAAAAATATGGAGTTGTATAACTCCACATTTTTCTGCAACCACCTAGCTTGTATGAGTTGTGTAGAATGTTTATCATCTGCTGGTAGGGAAAGTAGTGGAGGGAGAATGGAAATTGCTTCATGTTCCAGGTGAGGACCTGTTGCCATTGATCTCGTTCCTTTGGGTGGGAGACAGGAGGGAAATGAGTGTTGTATGCCAGGTTTGTAGCACATTTCTATTCTTTCTTCTTCAGGCTCTGGCTACTATAATGTGGGTTTCATGCATATTTTGTCTGCTGGCTTCAGGAAGATAGAATTGGTTTCTACCCCAAGGGAGAGCCTGTTGGTAGAATCTGTCCCCCTGTGTGAGAGACAGGAATTAAATGTGTACATCATAGGTGAGCAAGATTAGGAGCTTTTTTCCCTGTTTCATGCTGCAGGGCTGATTGGTGTTGCTAATACACTGGAACCTCGGTTTACAAACACCTCGGTTTACGAACGCTGCAGACACATCTGGAACAAAATTCACTTTCCATTACTTTCAATGGGAAAGTTCGCTTCAGTTTATGTACGCTTCAGTTTATGAACAGACTTCCGGAACCAATTGTGTTCATAAACTGAGGTACCACTGTATATATATATCCAACATGACTGATTTATTTTGTGGTTTTTGCTATTTTATATCATTTTTATTCTATTACTGCATTTATTGTATTTTATTGCCTATTTCTTTTCTATTAGGGAGCGCCCCCTGTTTGTTAATGTTCTGTTCTTGTTGTGAGCCAGTTTGAGCTCAGCTTGGCTGTTGGAAATGCAGCATGCAAATATTAAAGCGGGACCTGGATGTAACCAGGGCCGTCTTAAGCATATCTGGCACCCTGGCGCCGTGGCGCGAAGATCCCTCCGGTGCCCCCCCGCCCCATTCCCCAGCGTGGCTATCTGGCGGGCGCAGCAGTGTGGCGCCCCCCTGGCAGCCCGGTGCCCTGCGCCACCCAGTCTTGCCATAGGGCCAGCCCTGGATGTAACAGCTCTCCCCCCCAACTGTGATTGCTTGCAACTAGTGTTCAGTGGCATCATGCTTCAAAGAGTGGACATGGAACACAGAACATCCTTGTGAAGAAACCACTACCCTATACTTAAAACGAAAGAGGAAATAAAATTGCCCTCTGGGTCACCATTAGGAAATATGAGGTGGCCACCTTTCTTTTCAGCCTGGGAGCAAATCAGGAAGGTCAGCTGTGCCCTCCAGGGCCTCATCCAGATATACCAGTACCAGCTCTGCTTCCCTTGCTATCATAGCAATGGCCACTAGCTATTGTTACAAAAGCAGAAGTCTAAGACATCTCCACATATCATGAAATAACTGGGTCACCAAAGCCCAGTCAGGATAGAATAGGCTGGGGTCACAGCAGGGGCAGATGAAGATCAAAGGGCCGGAAGCAGAAGACATGGTCCAAGGCAAGCAATCTGCATTGTTGTTCCCAGTCCGATTAGGTAATCCAAGGAAGCTGAAGCAAAGGGTATGTAGAACCAGCCAGGCCCCTATTGATTTCTCGGGTCACCCGGTCATGACTGGTGAAAAAAGCTGCATATCCAGTATAAGGAACCATATTGCTGCTGCAAAACATTTCCCCAAATGTCCCAGTAGCAGAGTCTCTGATGGCTTACAAGGTCTAAATAGGACAGATCCTATCTAGATAATATTTTGTTTTTAAAGCCTACTGAAATAGGAAAAATACAGGAGCAGATAAGGAGAACATCTTGTCAAATATTTAGCCGCTGGCTTCAAAGGCTGTAAAGAGTGAGGAACGGCAGGGAGAAAAGCAAAGTAGGTTATGGATCACAGACAAAACAAACCACAATTTGTGAAAGGCCTATATCTAAAAGAAACAACTGCATAATGAATTCAGCAAATGGGTTTTAAAAAGAGAAACATGTATTACATTCATTTCTTTATGAAAATAACACTAAGGCACCTGTACTACTAAGAATGGTGAATTAATACTAAAGATCAGGGGGAGAGGGCGAAGGAAGTGGTTTTGTGGTTAGTCTTGAAGATGGAGACACTGCTGGCCTTTTCATGACAGCCTGCAAAACCCTTTTGCAGGCTGTGTCCCTGAGTTGCAATATTAACAAAGTAAGAGAAATATTTGAGAAATAGCAACTTAGTACTCATGAATACATTTTTTAAAAGCAATGTTGTATCTCATGTTAACTATTACCTGCTCCTGTATCTGCTACAGTAACTGTACTTGGATCTGAATTTACAGCTGTAAAGCATTGCATAACCCTTGTAAAAATAAATAAATCTTGACGTATGGGCTAATAAACCCCCAAAGTTGGGGGGGGGAATAGAAGCTCCACAGCAGAGATAGTTGCAAGTAGTGTGGTGTAGTGGTTAAGAGCGGTAGACTCGTAATCTGGGGAACCAGGTTTGCGTCTCCGCTCCTCCACATGCAGCTGCTGGGTGACCTTGGGCTAGTCACACTTCTCTGAAGTCTCTCAGCCCCACCCACCTCACAGGGTGTCTGTTGTGGGGGAGGAGGGGAAAGGAGATTGTTAGCCGCTTTGAGACTCCTTCGGGTAGTGATAAAGCGGGATATCAAATCCAAACTACTTCTACTTCTTCTTCTTCTTCTTCTTGTAAAGGTTGTGCATGCAACTACCTAGCAATCAGATGCTGGACATCTAACTCAGCACTAGCTGCATTGGCTGTTGGAGACTTTCCAGCGTTTCAGATAGGGAACTCCCTCAGTCCTGCCTAGAAATACCAGGGACTGAACTTGGACTATTCTGAAAGCAGAGCAGCTGCTCTAATATTGAGCTGCAGGCCCACCTTAAGCTATAGAGCTTTCCAGAGTGTGAAAGAGATGGGGCATAGTTTAAGTTCTCCTTTTCTCAAATTGGTCATGGATGAATGAATTAACTGCAAGTAGCATACAGAGTCCTATGAACAACTCTATTGTCATAATAAATCAAAGGCTCCACTCCTTCTTTCTTTATGTGTGCCATCTGTCAATCTACGTATATAGCTAATGCTGCCAGGGCCATGTGTTTGGAGAAGGCAGGGGGCTAGAATTGATCTCCTTCATCACCAGTCAAATGACTAGTTGTGACAAGCACCTTAATCAGGCTTATGTTCTCAATTTATAGGTGGGCTTGCAATCTTGTATAAGGAAGGGTGTGCTTTAAACAATGTTCATTGCCCTGTTTTGCACATAACACTAGGGCATGGTTTATTAAACCATGGCACAGCATTATGTGTGAACACTGCCCAGCAGCTGAACTTTGGTTTGTCTATTGCCTACAAAACCATAATCTGAAACCACAGTTGTTGGGCTCATAGCTTGGTTTCTTTTGAACATGGCAAATGGAGCACTTTTCCTTAACCACAATTTATATGACCACCCAAGCTCACCAAACTACAAAGGCAGGAGACAGGAGCAGCTGGAAAACTGGCTAACAGTAGCAGCTGGAAAACAAACCAAACTTTGAAGACTTTTGGTTTGTTTGATAATCTGTGGGGCAACTCATGGTTTTTAAAACAAAGCAGAGCTTCAGCATGGTTTATCATTACGTCCAAATGAAGCCACCTCTGAATGCTGGCAGGTTTTCGGTGTCCTAGGCAGGGGGCTTTCACATCAGTTGCTTCCTGATTCTTTTAAATAAAGAAGGCAGGGATTGAACCTGGGACCTTGTGGATGCAAAGCATGCCCTCTGTCGCTTAACTAAAGTTCCTCCTCACTGCTGCTAAAGAATGAGATACAGTCCCAGAACTAATTCTCCAGGTTGCCTAAAAATGGCTTAATAGTGTCCACCAGCCTGTGGTAGGACTGGCTAACAGTAGCATCTGCTTGTGTAAGCGGTTTCTGTTGCCAGCAGGATAGGGTAAAGGAGCGTGAGTGTTGCAGCACTTTAGAATTCAATCGGTTTGCTACAATATGGGCTTCTGCAAGAAATGCCACCAGTTGCAACATTTCTTTTGCTTTCTCCCTGCACCCCTGCCCCAAATCCAAACACCAGGCTTCCTAGCAGAGTGATTGGCACACATCCACTTTATCAGATTATCCCAGAATCATAGGCAGCAGGAAACACCCACAAATAGAAAGTCAGTTAGATCAGAGGCAGCTGATGAAACTTGAGGAGAGAAGGCTAAGTTTTAATCAGCTGTTTCCTTTCTCAGCTCTGCTGATAAAATGTTTCATTCATGATGCTGACATGCAAACAGAAAGGGGCTTTATGGCTCCTCCTTCCCTTAAAAATATATGTTGTGCACTGGAAAACGCTGCTTGCTGATATGCAAAAATAAAGTAGGCCTATATTCGTTATTACAAGTTGCTTTCCCTAACAGGTTACAGAAGTTTACAAAAGACACAATCCTGCCCTCTTACTGAAATGCATATTAAACAGCCACTAGAGGTCTCCCCAAACCAGATAATTATCTATTCCTATGGTATCTTCGCACTAGGAAAACAACACCAGGAATTCGTCATGCATTTTTGCAAGATACAGTATATCATTGGGCTAAACCATACAGGGCATACGGGCGGGAAGGGAAATACTGGCCCTCTCAATGTTAAGCGCTAATAACTTTTAAAAGAAAACTAGAAAACACGTTGCCCAGAAATACGACCCCCAAACCTCAACCTTCTTTCAGATGTTCCGTCAGCTCTGATAGGAAATTGGCCTGACTCGTTTGACTGTAGCTCGTCACGTTGCTGGACAGACACAAACACACGTGACGCGCTGCACGAATGAAGAGAGCTCTCATGATTTTGGCGTGACTTTCAAATCAGGCCCCCCAAAAATACACATCCCTGATAATTAAGATGGGTCAATACGCAAAGACCTCAGCATTTCCTAAGTTTTAGAAAGCACTCATTTGAACTGCAACCACGAGGGCTAGAAAGTTAGGCTTAGATTCTCACAGGAATCCACCGACAGCAACGCAGAGATGCTGGGGCGGGAAGACAGAAGCAACTATACTCCAAGCCCTTCGCGTGGGCAAGTCCAACTCATAGCTGTCAAGTTCTCCCTTTTTTTAAGGGAAATTCCCTTATGCTGAATAGGCTTCCTCGCGAGAAAAGGGAAAACTTGACAGCTATGGTCCAACCCGGCCGCGTTTCCCCGCCTACCTGGTACCTGCCGGTGAGCAGCTGGCTGCGCGACGGGGTGCACAGCGGCTGCGTGTAGTAGCTCTCCAGGCGCACGCCGCCCGCCCCCAGCGCGTCCAGGGTCGGGGTGCGGATTTCGGAGCCGTGCCAGCTGACGTCGCCCCAGCCCAGGTCGTCGGCCAACACGAACACCAAGTTGACGGGCTGCCGATGCGCAGCGCTCGGGCACATGCGCGCCAAGCACAGCAGCAGCAGCAGCAGCCCAGGGAGCGAGCAGCGCCCGAACAACAGCCGCTGGAGCATCTCTAAGTCCTTCGCCAGCCCCAGCAGGAACAAACAGGGAGGAAGGGCAGAGGGACCTGCAAGTCTGCCTACGAGGGCAAATGGTCCGCCCACCCTGGTGGCAGCCAATCAGAGTCAGCTCCGCCCCCCCCCCCGGAGATAATGAAACAGGAACCACCAGCCTGCCAGTCTCCCTCTCCTCCCCAGCCTGCGTCTGTCCAGAGAGGGCTTAAAGAAGTACATAGCGGTACATGGTCCGGGGTTAGGGGTGGAAGGGGATGCCCCAGGGGTGATCCGCTGGAGCTGCCTCATCTTTCTGGTGCCTTCCCTAGGCTTATGATAATGTTTCATTCTCTTGGTAATTGTGCTGGCTAAAATGTGCATCTCATGAATGGGCTTCCGTTAGTAATGTTTTATTTTGAAATCTCGTAAGGGAATGTTTCAGCTGAAGTGCAAGAGCCATAAAAAAGAAATCATCTGCCAAAAAAAATGGAACTATTAAAGCAGAACTCAGCAGTATGAACGGCCTTGCAACCCAATCCTTTGCCTTAGCCCAGGGGCCAGCAAACGTTTTCAGCAGGGGGCCGGTCCACTCTCCCTCAGACCTTGTGGAGGGGTCGGAATATATATATGTATATATATATGTTTGTGTGTGTGTGTGTGTGTGTGTGTATGTATATGTGATATATATATATATATATATATATATATATATATATATATATATAGGGATGATGAACGAATTCCTATGCCCCACAAATAACCCAGAGATGCATTTTAAATAAAAGTACACGTTCTAGCTACTCATGTAAAAACATGCTGATTCCCGGACCATCCGCGGGCTGGATTTAGAAGGCGATTGGGCCGGATCTTGCCCCCGGGCCTTAGTTTTCCTACCCAGGCCTTAGCCACTGTGCTGAGCTGCAGTGTTAGGAGTGAGGATTACAGGCCCTACTGGAAACCATGACTGTCATCTGTTGGCTGGGGAGCCCAAGGTTATTAGGACAGTTAAAGACAAAACCTGTAATTCAGGCTTAGGTAAATCTAGTGACTGCAAATGGGTGAAGGAGGGAAGCCATAATTTAAGAACTCTTACAAGTGTGCTCTGGACGTCCTGAACCCATGTTGAGAACAGCAAAAATGGAAGAATAACAAGGTTTATTATTGAAGAAAACACTAAAGTAGCAGGTGCTTGTCTCATATGGATCTGGTGTTTATAAAGCTGGCTTAGAAGCATAGGAATCTTGTTTTATTTTAATCATTTCTATTCTGTTTCACATTGCATGAGGAAAGAAAATCTCTAAGCAGTTTACAGCATATCTTACAACATCAAATACAAATATTACAAAATACCAGAAAAGAACATTACAAATAACAATCATACACAAAAATGTAATAATGATCCACATTTAAAGCAGCACCATTAACAGTGAAACAAAATATCAACATCAGTAAACGTTACAAGTAAAAAATCAAAGACAAAAGTACAATCAGAATTCACATATTAAAGCATCATTTGCTAAGCAAAATAACTAAGGAGATAGCTGTGCCTACACTTTCTTTCACAATAGCATCTCCCCCAAATAGGAAACGCCCACATGCAAATCTCACTCTCAACCATTCCCACCAACCACACCCTTAACACACTTTATCTCCAGCCAACCACTTGTCACAAAGTGAATTTCTCGTTTGTGAAGAATCTATGGCAGCATTAAACAGCTTGAGACCCAGATCATTCGCCTACCTCCACCTACGTCAGTACAATGCCAAAGAAACAGCAACATGGCCACTTCCTTCTTGCCTTACTCTTTACTGATTCAGTCACTTTTTGGGAGTTTAATTACCACCTAATAATGCATTGCTCATTTTCTTCTACTAGGTTGATAAATTCATCAATACAAACTTAAAGGGGGTGGCAGCCTCCGAGTACTCTCTGGGCTACTTTCTTCAGGGTTGACTCCACCACCCACCCAATAGTCTGCCAAACTGCAGCAGCACTTTCATCTGATCTGTGGGCTATGATGCAAGTGAGTTAGCCACAGCAGTTTTCACTCTCCTCCTCCGGACCAAGGACAAGATATACTTCCCCTTCACATTTCAGCAAATTTGTATGCTTGTCTGTGTTCCTCTCTTTCATTTAACAATCAGTTATAGCACAGCCCAATTATCAGAAACTGATTTATCCTATGCTACTTCAGGCAATCTTCTTAACAATGTAAGTCTCACTGTATATATTAGCAGGTGACATGTGGACACTGAGGGGTACCAACTGGATTTTATTTTTTGTGAGTTTTAAAAGGATAACAAGAATAGAAGTCTTCTACTAGTGGGGGGGGGGAGAGACAGCAGGAGGCCAAGATCATTCTCCCTATAGGACTGCTTCAATCGGGTAAGAAAAAGGAAGTATAGTGGTACCTCAGGTTACAAACACTTCAGGTTACAGACTCCACTAACCTGGAAGTAGTACCTCAAGTTAAGAACTTTACGTCAGGATGAGAACAGAAATTGAGGGATGGCAGCAGGAGGCCCCATTAGCTAAAGTGGTGCTTCAGGTTAAGAACAGTTTCAGGTTAAGAACGGACCTCCGGAACAAATTAAGTTCGTAACCAGAGGTACCACTGCACAGCTAGGAGTCTGGGGCCTTATATTTGCTTGCTGTTCTATCTTGTTCTGGGCTGCTCCTCACTACACTAGGCCTATTGGACCTGGAAACCTGACAGCTAGGGATCTGAGACTACTGTAAAAAAAAGGTAAAGGGACCCCTGACCATTAGGTCCAGTCGTGACCGACTCTGGGGTTGCATGCTCCTCTCGCATTATTGGCCGAGGGAGCCGGCGTATAGCTTCCAGGTCATGTGGCCAGCATGACAAAGCTGCTTCTGGCAAACCAGAGCAGCACATAGAAACACTGTTTACCTTCCCGCCGGAGCGGTACCTATTTATCTACTTGCACTTTGACGTGCTTTCGAACTGCTAGGTTGGCAGGAGCTGGGACCAAGCAACGGGAGCTCACCCCGTCACAGGGATTCGAACCACCGACCTTCTGATCAGCAAGCCCTAGGCTCAGTGATTTAACCCACAGCGCCACCTGGGTGTATTAATCAGAGGCTATTTTGATGAGACTGCACTATTATTGTATTGTATATAAAAATAATTCTTTGTGGGGTTAGATGTGCTGCCCAGTGTAACCATTCTTACTGAAATATTTGCAAACTTAAACCAGGCATAGGCAAACTCGGCCCTCCAGATGTTTTGAGGCTACAAGTCCCACCATCCCTGACCACTGGTCCTATTAGCTAGGGCTGATGGGAGCTGTAGTCCCAAAACATCTGGAGGGCCGAGTTTGCCTATGCCTGACTTTAACTTTAGGAAACCGGTTAAGAATAAAAAGTAAGGTATCTCTGCATTTTCTTGCGTTAACTTGTGTCGGTTAGTGTGCAACAAGTTAAGTAATCTAGGCATGTCAACAGCATTTCTCAAGGATAACTGCTAAAGCTACCTTTCTTACAAAACCACTGAATTACAATCTCCATCTGCTTAAAAAATTGGCGACATGAAAACATGAACAAGGGCTTTAAAAAAAACTATATTGCTTTAAAAGGAAAAAGTACCGGTATATGAATTTTAATAATGCAAGGAACAAAAATATATGATATTCATCAGGAATTGCAAACATGTATGAACATACATTTTATGATTATCCAGCGAGTGAAATTGCACCAATAAATAATTTATATAAAAGGCCTGATCTGTTCTACACACAAACATACCCTGAATTATAATGTACCCTTTTAAGAGGTTTTATCTGTAAACTGCTTTGGGAACCAATCCTGGCATGTTATAATAAATAAATAATCTGTATAGGACTCAACAAAGCACAGGCTTTAATCTGGGGTAGGGTGTGTATGTGTACCTTCCGTAGTAGCATGTATTCAAAGTGCTGTGTGCAAGCTACTCATACTCCAAGAACAAGTAGCCCACTCATGTGGTGTAGGAAGACCAGTACCACCATGACAACCTTCTCCAACACTGTGCCCTCCACATACATCTCATCCCCACTCCCTATTTTAAATTTAGCTCTATGAGTTCCACATCGATTCACCATTTTTCATATGTCCCCTAGAAGATTCAACAGTAATTTACTGTGAATTTCTCCTAATGTATACATAAAGGTAAAGGGACCCCTGACCATTAGGTCCAGTCGTGACTGACTCTGGGGTTGCAGCGCTCATCTCGCGTTATTGGCCGAGGGAGCCGGCGTACAGCTTCCAGGTCATGTGGCTAGCATGACAAAGCCGCTTGTGGAGAACCAGAGCAGCGCACGGAAACGGCATTTACCTTCCCACTTGGAGCGGTACCTATTTATCTACCTACTTGCACTTTGACGTGCTTTCGAATTGCTAGGTTGCAGGAGCTGGGACCGAGCAACGGGAGCTCAACCCGTCGCAGGGATTTGAACCGCCGACCTTCTGATCAGCAAGCCCTAGGCTCTGTGGTTTAACCCACAGCTCCACCTGCATCCCTAATGTATACATATGTGTATGCAATTTTGCCTAATAAAGTATGCACAATTTGGCAAAGCAATTTCCCCTATTTTTCTATGTTATTCTCACAGATATATGCATTTTTATACACACTTAACCTTAGTATATGCATTTTTGTATACACGATTTGGTTGGAAAAAAATGCCCCCCAAATTGGAGAATTATGCATTTCAAAGGATAGCTATCTTTTGGTTTGTGCAGTGTGCAGAAAGTGCAAATGAGATAAGTTCACCTTTAAATATAAACTGAATTGAGAGGTGAAACTGTTTGGGGAAGTTTTTAATGTGTGACATTTTAATGTATTTTAATCTTTGTTGGAAGCCGCCCAGAGTGGCTGGGGAAACCCAGCTGGCTGGGCGGGGTACAAATAATAATAATATATTATTATTATTATTATTATTATTATTATTATTATTATTATTATTCTAAGTAAGTTTCTGATTGGTTACCTAGACCCTTGCTTCAGATATGGAACTTACCGTATTTCACCACTGCACCAACCTAGCTAGAAGGCTGACTTTCACTGCTTTCAAATTCCCATCAATTCATGGGCTTATAGCCTCAATACTTTGCTCTCCTTTGTGATCAGACCATCATTTCTACATAGATTTGCCACATGCTCTGTAGCCCAGGACTCCTGCCACTTGCTCAATCATACTGCAACAATCCCATTTTTTTACAACATACTCAAGACTGTTGCTGCTGCTATTTACTGATTTGGTATACATTATTTTCAAGAACTAATGTGTATAAGTAACAGTGGTTTCTTAAATTGTTCCTTATTCTTAATGATTAGTAAACATAAAATATTATTTTGTTGCATATTTCATGTGTAATTTGCATTCAACTCAAATGAAATACACTAATCAAGTATTGACTCTTAATATTGATGAATTAAACGCCTGCCTCTTTATATTTTAGCACTTCCACCCTTCTTCTGAAGCCGCGTTCTTGTTGGCTCAGTCATAACCAATGGTTCCTGGATAATAGTTGCTTGATAATTTTTGCCTAGTAGTTCAACTTCCAGTTTCTGTCCAACTTTACTGAGTTCCACAGGGACATATGCAAAAGCCAGACTCTGCCGAGTGCTGTAGCTGTAACATCCAGATGTGGTGTTGCCAATAACCTGGAAAATTACCCAAATATCACAAAGGTTTTAGTGCATGGAAGCCTACACAATTGATGTAGGTTGTATTATTCAATAAAACAGTCAGTATGTTAGAAAATCAAACACATGACTGCACGTCACATAGTTATCTTGTCTGCTTCAACCAAAAAAAGGCTGGGAGCGTCTCAACACAGAGAATAATTTGTGCCCTGGAAAAAGATATTGCACATGCATCACCTGTTCTTGAGTAGCAACACAGCTCGACTGCTGCATACAAACCTACCCTAGAAACTTACACTACAGCATAAAAATATATCACATTCCTCAAGTAATAAATACAGTTTTTAGAATATTCCCCACTCTAAAGAAATAATACAGGAAATTGAATGCAGACTTCCAAAAAATAGCAAGGAGAGACAAGAGGGCCTTCTTAAACGAGCAATGCAAAGAAATAGAGGAAAACAACAGAATGGGAAAAAGCAGAGAAAATTGGAGATATGAAAGGAAGATTTCATACAAAGATTACCATAATAAAGGTCAAAAGTGGAAAGGACCTAACAGAAGCAGAAGACATCAAGAAGAGGTGGCAAGAATACACAGAGGAATTATACCAGAAAGATATGGAGGTCTCGTACACCCCAGGTAGTGTGGTTGCTGACCTTGAGCCAGACATCATGGAAAGTGAAGTCAAATGGATCTTAGAAAGCACTGCTAATAACAAGGCCAGTAGAAGTGATGATATTCCCGCTGAACTATTTACAATTTTAAAAGATGATGCTGTTAAGGTGCTACACTCAATATGCCAGCAAGTTTGGAAAACTCAGCAGTGGCCAGAGGATTGGAGGAGATCAGTCTTCACCACAATCCCAAAGAAGGGCAGTGCCAAAGAATGCTCCAACTACCGCACAATTGCGCTCATTTCACACGCTAGCAAGGTTATGCTTAAAATTCTACAAGGCAGGCTTAAGCAGTATGTGGACCAAGAACTCCCAGAAGGGCAAGCTGGATTTCGAAGGGGCAGAGGAACTAGAGACCAAATTGCAAACATGCGCTGGATTACGGAGAAAGTTAGAGAGTTCCAGAAAAACATCTACTTCTGCTTCACTGACTATGCAAAAGCCTTTGACTGTGTCGACCACAGCAAACTATGGCAAGCTCTTAAAGAAATGGGAGTGCCTGATCACCTCTGTCTCCTGAGAAATCTCTATGTGGGACAAGAAGCTACAGTTAGAACTGGATACGGAATAACTGATTGGTTCAAAATTGGGAAAGGAGTACGACAAGGTTGTATATTGTCTCCCTGCTTATTTAACTTATATGCAGAATTCATCATGCAAAAGGCTGGACTGGATGACTACCAAGCCGGAATAAAGATCAACAACCTCAGATATGCTGATGACACAACCTTGATGGCAGAAAGTGAGGAGGAATTAAAGAACCTTTTAATGAGAGTGAAAGAGGAGAGCACAAAATATGGTTTGAAGCTCAACATCAAAAAAACTAAGATCATGGCCACTGGTCCCATCACCTCCTGGCAAATAGAAGGGGAAGAAATTGAGGCAGTGAGAGATTTTACTTTCTTGGGTTCCATGATCACTGCAGATGGTGACAGCAGTTACGAAATTAAAAGATGCCTGCTTCTTGGGAGAAAAGCAATGACAAACCTAGACAGCATCTTAAAAAGCAGAAACATCACCTTGCCAACAAAGGTCCGTATAGTTAAAGCTATGGTTTTCCTAGTAGTGATGTATGGAAGTGAGAGCTGGACCATAAAGAAGGTTGATCGCCAAATAATTGATGCTTTTGAATTATGGTGCTGGGGGAGACTCTTGAGACTCCCACGGACTGCAAGAAGATCAAACCTATCCATTCTTAAGGAAATCAGCCCTGAGTGCTCACTGGAAGGACAGATCCTGAAGCTGAAGCTCCAATACTTTGGCCACCTCATGAGAAGAGAAGACTCCCTGGAAAAGACCCTGATGTTGGGAAAGATTGAGGGCACAAGGAGAAGGGGATGACAGAGGACGAGATGGTTGGACAGTGTTCTCGAAGCTACGAACATGAGTTTGACCAAACTGCGGGAGGCAGTGCAAGACAGGAGTGCCTGGCGTGCTATGGTCCATGGGGTCACGAAGAGTCGGACACGACTAAACAGCTAAACAACAACAAAGAAATAACTTTCATTTATATAACTGAAAGCTATTGATATGGACACATGCAGATGAATCTAAAAGATGACTCAATACTGTAATAAATTTTCCATTTCTAATTTCTTAGAGATATTAAATTAAATCATACTCAGAGGAGACCCACTTGAGTTATTAAAGTCCATTGATCTGAATACATCTCAAAGTATTAATTCTCTTTGGAAATTTGACACCTGAAGGTGGCACAATCTTTGTGTGAACACAGGTCTTCAACCTTTTTGGACCTGGAACCCTCCTTTAACCCAAAAATGCAACTGAGGACCCACATCTTAACTTTTTTTTACCATACATTTGCATGAAGGTAGTGCTGCTATTGTGACCTACTTAGGTCAGGAAGCATTTTCTCCCTGCTTTCCTGTTTCCTCCCAGCCTCTCCCTTCCTCCTGAATTATAAACTGTGTCCAATTTCAGCAGGCTGTTTTATCTTGTCTGCTTGAAAGCCGGGTGGACCGGAGTCCTGATTCTGTTTCAAAGTAGAGGGAGGGGAGCACAAAGTACATCAGGACAGTCCTCATCAGTCCTTTACATAATCTTTGGGTCCAAGTTGCTTAGAGCTCTGAGAATTAACACAAGAACGAACCTCGAACCTGGCCCAGTAACAAATTCCTTTTGTTGTGAGAAGCCCAGCAGAGGACTGTGAGAACTGCCACTGGTAGAAATTGCAAATGGGTGGCATTTTTAATATGTTACAGCAAAAATAAAAACGTATGTCATTTCACATGTGTGTATTTCCTTGTGCAAACATATGCTGGTGTTTGCAACCATTTTAAAACTGTATGCAAACTATCTTTTGTTCATTTTGAAATATGGATGGGAGCACAATATGTTCTAAAAAAAACTTTGCTTCAGTTTCTTGAAGCAAAATCTATGCTACTTGCCTTGTTATTATACCAGACACTTTCATTTCCCTCTGGATCAACATTATCAGTTTCCAAGGTGAGATATACAAGTTGCCGTTCAAGCCCCTTTTCTTTTATCTGCTTCAGTGCTTGCTTTCCTATGAAGTCTGCTGGCTGGGAAAAAAAAGATAATGATGATAAATGATTAGTCAGGCTCTGTGACAGGGTTATGGATGCAAGCATTTAAATTTGCCTTCACTTGTTTTTCCATCCATTATTAAGCTTTAGATAAAAGTACAAATTAAATCAAACCATTGGGCTTTTTGAATGTTACTTCATCTTGCTCACAATGTGGGTATGTTCAGTTATTTTACCTCATATTTGTCTACATTTGTAACCTTTAAGCACTATACATTCTGATCATATACCTTTAAAAATATTATGCTGAAAAGAGCTCAAGCTTCCTCTTGGCTACCTACATGGGGAAGTAGCAGCAGAGACATTTACAGAAAATTATTGCAAGAAAGCCCACATCCACTTTCCCTTCCTCCCGATCCCACAAAAGATAGCAACAGCAGACATTTATCTGGTAAACTACTTTGTGCATTCCAAAGCTATTGCAGTAGCTTATGCTATGTGCAAATACTTTGCATGCAGAAAACCCCAGGCTTTGCCTGAGGTATCTCTCTCAAGTTAAAAAGACAGGGCCGGCCCTACGGCCAGGCTGGGTGGCGCAGGGCACCACGGTGCCAGCCCGCCAGGTGGGCGCCGTGAGCTGCGCCCGCCCGCTGACCAGCCGGTCTGCCGCGCAGCTGCGCCCATGGCAACCACGCTGTGCCTGTCCGCCCGCCGCGCAGCAGCGTCTGTGGCAGCCGCGCTGCGCCCGCCCGCCCACCGTGCTGGGAAATGGGGGGGGCGCCGGAGGGATCCGGCGCACCACGGCGCCAGGGGCGCTTAAGACGGCCCTGTAAAAAGACGAGAGGTAACAGTTGTGGGAAAGACTCTTGCATGTGTGTATGAACTACTGACAACTAGACCAAAAGTCTGAGGTTGTGTGCACATTAACTCACTGGTAGCACAAAATCCAAAACCATTCATGTTTGTCTTCAACATGCTGATTCCAATCAAGATTGATGATTCTAGATCCTGCCACCTACTTAGGGTGGGTGGAGTTACTTGATAAGTGTTTCAAAACCATCACCTTGCTTAGGTGAGGCACGCCGTTTTCTCTCAGCACGTTCCCCAGGAGAAGTTGTGATTGTGCTTTTGGTATACAGCCACCCACAACTTCATTGGTAACTGGTATGGATGCATCCCCCCACCATTGCTGGGACCGCCTACATATTACTTGGGGTAATACAGAATCAATCTGCAATGAGCCTTTATTTTCAGAATGAAACCAGTTTCTCAAGAAGTGCTTTTCAGGGGCAAAATATGCAACAGATCAAGATAGTATGTGTACGGAGAGAAAACAAAGCGTTTCCATTGATTCTAGAATAGAATGCTGTGTGTATACAGAACTGCAATTGGCTGCAGTAGCTGAGTATCATCAAACAGGCTTACTTAGGCCTATCAACCCTGGCCTCAAGCTTGGATCCTGTGTCTGCTATCAGTAGCAGTAAAAAGGTAAAGGTAAAGGGACCCCTGACCATTAGGTCCAGTCGTGACCGACTCTGGGGTTGCGCGCTCATCTCGCATTATTGGCCAAGGGAGCCGACGTATAGCTTCCAGGTCATGTGGCCAGCATGACAAAGCCGCTTCTGGCAAACCAGAGCAGCACATGGAAACGCCGTTTACCTTCCCGCTGTAGCAGTTCCTATTTATCTACTTGCATTTTGATGTGCTTTCGAACTGCTAGGTTGGCAGGAGCTGGGACCAAGCAACGGGAGCTCACCCCGTCACAGGGATTCGAACCGCCGACCTTCTGATCAGCAAGCCCTAGGCTCAGTGATTTAACCACAGCCAAATCAACTTTTCATTCCTCCTCTGGACTCAACCTTCAGTTTAGATTCTTCCCTTGCTTCTGAGTCTTTTCTGCTTCATCAGCCTAGCCTGTTTGGATGACACCCCTGTTTCTGGTTCCACATAGCTTTATATGCTTGCCCTGGCCTTAACCTTTCTGGTTTGGACTATGCCTGCCCACGTTCAAAATGGCACCTATTAAGAGCAACCCCCTCCTGAAGCCTGACAGAAGGCCTGAACTAAAATCTGTCAGGCAGCCTTTTTCAGCTTGCTAGGCTTTCAGGAGGTGGATAAGAGAGAAAACCCTCTTTGCCTTTTTGTTGTTGCTTTTTGATGGTTTCAGCGGTGATGGTAAATATGTTTCCTTCTGGTACTAGATGCTAGAATTAATTGGGGAGCACTTACTCCAATTTAGTTTCTGGATGATGCGATTTGTCTATGTGATGACCTTTTAAGCCAAACTAGAGCAAGAGCAATGCTTACTAAATTCACTTTGGCATGTTCTGTCTAGAACAAACAAACAAACAAACAAACAAACAAACAAAGAGATATGCTGGTGAAGTTCTCCAAGCTAGACTTGAAAATGAACTTCAGGAGCTTTTAAAGCTGGCCTCAATATGAAAAGTGAGCTTTACAACTCCCAGCACTTTACTCAGGTTTGGATTAAGTACTCCCTGTCCGTATCCACGACTCTGTCCCACACCCAAGAACACTTTAAGCTGGAAGCTGGAAAGAGAAGCACTAGAAATACAGAAATCTTCCTTCTCTTCTTTCCATCACCCCTGTGCTGGGCACATGAGGGAGTGGGGGAGAATTTTGCCTGTAATTCCTTGCAACCTGGCATGCTATTACTGTAGTTGTCACAGGGCAAAAGAGAACATAGAAGAAGGTGTGTGGGAAGCCTTCCTAATCTCAGTTCAAAATATGCTTCTGCTGTTGTTATTGCCACTGCCCAGTTTCAATATAAGAAAAGGAAACAGGGAGTGTGCATTTCTGGCAAGCAGCAAAACCACACATGGAGTGGCTCAGGGTATGTACGCAGGTTTTCCTGAAAAATTCTGCCGACAGTTGATGTGGCCAGGACAATCCTAAATGGCCTTCCTCCAAAGGACTCCACCTCTCTTAAGAAAGTCAGTACTGAACTTTCCTGCAATGTCCCTCAAGCCCAGAAGACAATATGCAAGGTCTCGTCTGCAGACCTAATTAGCCAGCCAGGTTTCTCATTTGGCTTGCAAAGCCACTTTACAGGTGTGGGGCAGGTAAGGGTGGGTCTCAGCCAAAACAGTTGTTTGCAGGTACCTGCAAAGCCCCAAGGCTGCAGAAAACAACATTCTAAAAGGGGTTTCTGAAGATCTGGCAATCAGCTGATTTGTCAAATCTTCAGAAACGCAGCTCAAAGCACTGCACAAATAGTGTTTTGAAGAGAGTCTTTGCCTTTGGGGGTAAAACAGGATCTGCTGACCTGCCAAACATGGCCCACAATCTGGTCTGCCAGGCTAGAAAGTTTCCTTACCCCTGCTTTAAACACATGTTGCCCTTCTACTTGCCAATGAATTTGCTACCAATTAAACCAGGATACTATGCTATTGCAATCCACGTGCCACTTCCCCTACTCACACTTGCAAGCAGGCATGGGTAGCATGCTGCTTGAACAGGCACAATTTATTTCTTGTCCTTAGTGTCTCCTTTTCCTTTGCTGTCCTCTCCATATACCATGAATGTATTAATAGATGTAGAGAGAAGATGGGAGACAATGAAGGGCAAACCAAAACACGAGCCACAAGAGAGATAGCAGTGCAGACATAGCCTTATAGAAAACGGCAATCAGGCTTTGCCAATTAAAAGCAGTAATCCATAGTACACCAGATGACATAAATTGAGTGCACTATTGCTTTTGGTTGACTCCAGTTATTTCCAGAAGATACAATGGAAAGTGGGGTGGGTGGAAATCATAGATGTGAATCTGACAGTTTACATTTGTTGGCTCTTGGCATTTCTTATCTGCAGCCAGTAGTTCTGTGCATTGCTTCTCTATTTTCTAGTGAAACTGTCTTTAAAAGAAGCCCATGCATTTGAATACTTCCAAGCTCCCTCATGCTTACTCTTCAACATTATTCACTTGACTCCCATAAATCCGTCATTTATAAATGGAAAACACAGTTTGCATGAAGGTTAATGCAGCAGTCATAATTGGAGCCTCGAGTATGACCTGGTAACAGATGTGAATTGCTTTAATGGGTCACTTCTAGATTAATTGCATAGAAGGTAGTTAACTCCTGTGAATATATAAACAGGGCAACAGCTAGAGTAATTTTGATTTGCTTTAGCCTTAAAAAAAAAACCTCACAAATTAATTTGTGTGTTATATTTAGTTCTAAGAAAGAAAATGATGGCTCAAACCACATTTACCAGATATTATACAACAGCTAAATCAATGAGCAAGAAAGCATTTTAGTTTATGTGCTATATTTTTTTTTGAAATAGTTGTTTAGTGAAGACAAAGAAGCATGTTTATATTACAATACGAAAAAAGAGCTTTTAGAATATTTCCTTTCCTATTGACAGTAAAGGAGAAGCATAGCTTTAATTAATATATTTTCTTTGTGTATTTCTTTTACTGAATTTCTTTATGTTTTCACATTCCACTGTGGAGGTTCTGGATTTTTGCTATACTGTATTGTGAGGGATAGAAGCTATAGGCAGCCCCCTCCCATCTTAAACACAAGCTCTTCGCCCAGCGCAAGTGGGAGTGGGGAGGGGGATGTTTCTAGCGGGGAATCAGGAAGCAGAAGCCAGGGCTCAGGCAGGGTAGCCGAGCTACGACGCCGCTTGGGAAAGGAAGGGGGAAGCAGGGAAAACGCGGGACGAAGACCGATCCCAGCGACCCCGGAATTGCGTAAGAAGCGCCAGGGGCGGAGATTTAGTATCCCCAGGCTACTTTGCTGGAGAAAGACGCGGGAATCTCCATTCGGAGGTTCTGCACCGGACTGACAACATGTACATAGCACTGTTTCAGCACTGTAAATAGACTGCACTAAATAAAAGGATAAAAATGCAGAGCTGTGAGGAGTCGTTACTCTAGAGTAGCCACCATCGCCACTGTGACAGCAACCTCCGAATCTTTCTGGCTACTTTGGAGTTACCGTGATGAGCGCGAAAGAGTGGAACAATGGCGGCAAGCTGCCGAGAAGGCACAGCAGGAGTTGCAGGACCTAGCGACGCAAGCTCAGCAACAGCTGAATGCTGCCAAAGAGGAATCACGGAGAACACAGGAGGAGATGCAGAAGCTAGTGGATCAGGTGAGAGCGCAAGAAGCCACAAAGCAGCAGCTGAGGGTCTTGGTGGGGGAGCTGCAAAGCAAGTTGGATGAGGAGAAAAGAGCAAGAGGTGGGGGGATGCCCCAGCCCCAAATGCTACCCGGAAGGAGAGGGCAATCCCTGGTGACAAAGTTTAACGGGGATCCAAGAGAGTACCTGGGCTTTGAAACCGAGATTCTATACGCTCTTGAACTGCACGATGCAGAATTCCCAGATGACGCGCACAGGGTGGCGTTTATAGTGGAGCACCTAACGGGAGGAGCGCGCGAATGGTTGAGGCCGTTAATCGCGTCAAAGAATCCCTGCATGAAGAATGTTAAACAATTTTTAGAAGCGTTAAGAGTCATGTACTCTAGCGACAGCCATATGGAGGCGGTGAAAGAGGAGCTTCACAATTTGAAGCAGGGGAAGATGACTGTGAGAGAGTATTGAGCGAAATTCACAATGCTGGTCCACAAACTAGGGTGGGATCTTCAATCGGCCCCAGTGCAGTCCGCGTTCTACTTAGGGCTACACGCGGACGTGAAGGATGAGCTCTCGAGAGGTCCCAAGCCCCGAAACATGGATGAATTAAGTAAAGCAGCGCTAGCGGTGGGGGTGAGGCAAGAATCCAGGTGGAATGACAAACAAGCAGCGTGCACAAACCGCCCTTGGTTCTCATGCTCACAAGAGAGGCCGCCCCCCCCACAACAGCCCAGGCCCCGCCCCACGACATTCCAGACCCAGAGCCCATGCAACTTGATGGAGCGCGCGCGTGCGTGCTTTTCAAACCCCCGTGGCAGCCAAACGCAAAGAGGGAAGGGGCGGGAACTGCTTCCTCTGCAATGCCCCAGGGCATCTCGTCCGGCACTGTCTGCATCGCAGGGAATGGCAGGGGAGGGCGGGAACTGTCGTACCCCCCCAACGGAGGCGGGCCAGCCGCAGGGAAACGAGATAGTCTGGCTGCAGGAGACAAGGGGCAGCAGGCAGGCGCAATTGGCGGACGACAGCCCCCCCCATGCAGCGCGGAGCAGCGTCAGCCCACCCCCCCAAGAGCAGGAGTGGTACTTGAAGTGACTCTGACACTGCCCAATGGTTACCCCCTGACCGTGCTGGGTCTGATAGATTCGGGAGCGTCAGAGAACTTCTTTTTGAGAGACTTTGCAGAAGCACACCAGACCCAACTTCTGCAGCTGGACTTCCCCCTGCACGTCTCCACCATTGACGGCAGGGAGTTGCTGGGAGGGGCCATCACCCATCAGACCCCCCCCCATGAGAATGACGGTGGGACGGCACTCAGAGACACTGGCATTCAACGTCACCACCATTTCGGACCCCCCCCATTGTGCTGGGAATGAGCTGGCTGGCGCGCCATGACCCGTCTATCAGTTGGCACCAGAGATGCCTCACGTTTGGTTCAGATTATTGCCTGGAACACTGCATGCAGCGCCAACCAGGGGAGGGGCCTCCGATAGCCACGGTGGCCACCATGAAAATCAAGGGAGGGGAGGCCATCCCCAAACCTTACTGGGACCTGCAGGAGGTCTTCAGCGAAGCGGAGTCCAACCACCTGCCCCCCCCACAGGCCCTTTGACTGTCAAATCAACCTGGTGCCAGGGGCCACGCTACCCCCAGCAAAGCTGTACTCCATGTCGGATCAGGAATTGGAGGATCTATGGGCCTTCATTGATAAGAACCTCAAGAGGGGGTTCATCAGAGAAAGCAAGGCAGCAGGGGGCAGCCCAGTCTTCTGGGTGGACAAAAAGGATACGTCACAGCGCCGCCTGGTGGTGGACTTTAGACGCCTGAATTCAATGTCGGAACCAGTTGCTTTCCCCATGCCGAGGGTGGACGATCTGCTAACGGCGGTACGACGCGGCAAGATCTTCACCAAACTGGACCTGAGGGGGGGGCGTACAACCTGGTCAGGATCCGAGAAGGGGATGAGTGGAAGACCACGATGTTTACGCCACTCGGTTCCTTTAAATATTTGGTAATGCCCTTTGGATTATAGGGGGGCTCGGCCTGCTTCCAGGCCTTCATGCACCACGTCCTGGGGTCCCTACTCTTCAAGAACTGCGTGGTCTTTTTGGATGATATCCTTATTTACTCTACGGACCCCGTGCAACACGTGAAAGACATCCGAGAAGTCTTGCAGCGCCTCAAAGAGAACCACCTGTATGTGAAACTGGAGAAGTGCAGGTTCCACACCAAGGAGGTGGAGTTCCTGGGCTAAAAGCTATCGGACAAGGGGCTAGCGATGGACAAAGACAAAGTGCAGGCCATCCTGGACTGGCAGAGCCCCAGGACTCGCAAGGACGCCCAACGCCTCCTAGGCTTCGCCAACTTCTACAGGAAGTTCATCAAGAACTTCTCACATGTCACGGCTCCCATCACAGACTGCTTGAGAGGCAAGCAGAAGTTCAGGTAGACACCGGAGGCGCAAGCAGCGTTCGAGGGCCTCAAGAGGGTGTTCGCCTCCGACCAGAACTTGTTCCACGTGGTGCAGGATGCACCCCTACGCGTCGAAACGGATGCTTCTGACAGAGCTGTGGGCGGCGTGCTACTGCAACTGGACGCCAACAGGGAGTGGAGGCCCTGTGCCTTTTTCTCCAGGAAGCTGAGCCAGCCCGAACGCAACTACACCGTTTTCGACAAGGAGCTTTTGGCCATTCACGCGGCTTTTAAGCACTGGAGACACTTCCTGGTGGGCGCCAAGCACCCCATCCAGGTGTGCACGGACCATAAGAACCTGGAGTTCTGGAGAACGGCCAGGGTGCTCAACCAGCGGCAGATACGGTGGGCGGAGTTCTTTTCCCACTTCAACTTCTCCATCCACTACATACCGGGAGAGCAGAATGTCAGGGCGGATGCTCTCTCCCGCAAGCCAGAGTACATGGAGGAGGAGTTGCCACCAGCACCCCGGCACGTTTTTCCCCCATCGGCACGGACATGGGCAGAAATAGTGAGTGAGGCAGAACTCACCGCACTGATGGCAGGGGATGAGTTCGCCATGCGCATCTTCCGAGACCTTCAAGGGGGGAGGGGGCAAGTGAAGGACTGTGAGGAATGGAGGGGGTTACTCTTTTACAGGGGAGCCCTGTACCTGCCCACCACCCAGCTCAGAGGTAAGGTCCTCAAGCAGATGCACGACAACCCGACGGCAGGACATTTTGGAAGGGACAAGACCACTCACTTAATCATGAGACACTTCTGGTGGCCAGGGGTGCGGGAAGATGTTCGGGACTATGTAAGGGGTTGTGACACCTGTCAGATGGCCAAAGTGATCAGAGCAGCGCCAGCAGGGTTGCTGGAGCTGTTGCCCACGCCGCACAGGCCGTGGGAAGTAGTGTCCATGGACTTCATCACAGATCTGCCCTCATCCAGGGGCAAGACCGCAGTGTTGGTGGTGGTGGACCGCATGTCCAAGATGTGCCATTTTATACCATGTGCACGGGCGGTCTCTGCAGAAGAGACAGCCAAACTGTTCGTGGACCACATATTCCGACTGCATGGATTACCCTTAAGGGTTATATCGGACAGAGGCCGCCAATTTGTTTCCAGGTTCTGGCGCAGGCTCATGAACCTCCTACAGGTGGAGGTCAGCCTGTCCACGGCCAGGCACCCGCAGACCAATGGACAGGCGGAACGGGCCAACGCCATTCTGCAGCAGTACCTGAGATGCTACGTCAGCCAACGGCAAACGGACTGGGTGGATCGCCTGCCTCTGGCGGAGTTTGCCTACAACAACGCAGTGCACGTCTCCACAGGGGTGTCGCCCTTTAAGGCCAACTACGGGCGCGACCTCAGATCATTCCCAGACAGGGAGTGGGAGGAGGAGGAGGAGGGCCCCGCAGCAGAGGACTGGGCGGAGGAACTGGAGACTGTGCACCAGCAGCTCAGAGAGCACTTGGAGAGGGCCAAGGAGGCGTACAAGAAGGGGGCAGATCGCCACAGACGACCGGGGGAGGTCATCAGGGTGGGAGACAGGGTTTGGCTGTCCTCTGAGGGCCTTCCGACCAGGGGGAGGTGCAAGAAGTTAGCACCCAGAAGGTTGGGATCATTCATGGTCACACAGCAGGTCAATCCGGTAGCTTTCAGGCTGGAACTGCCGGACTCCATGAGGGTGCACCCAGTGTTCCACAGGTCGTTGCTGTCACCTTACAGGGAAAGCAGCAGGTTCCAAGACAGCGACCAGCCTCCCGAGGGGGGGGAGAGGGGAGGCATGGGGCAGCTCAATGTAGCCACGGAAATTCTGGATTCCCGAAGAGGAGGGGGAGGTCTGGAGTACCTCATGGCATGGGAGGACACCCCACCGTCCCAGAATGAATGGGTGCCAGCTAGGGAGGTACAGGAGGACTTCTTAGTGGAAGAGTTTCATGCCCTTTTTCCTCACAAGCCCAAGCCATGGCACATGGAAAGGAGAGAGGGGACAGCCCCACATGGGGAGGGGGAGGAACCCTCAGAAAGGGAAGCCACGAGCAGTTCCCCATGGCAATGGGAAGTGGGTTTTGAGGAGGAGGAAGAGGAGGGGTGGTTCTACCCAGTGACCAGAGCACCTGAGCCGGTAGAGGACTGGGAACAAATCTTCTCACCCACGGACTCGGATGCAACTGACTTTTTGGGTTTTCCGTCGCCGCCAGAGGGGGAGGCGCCGGAGCCGAACTGGGAACAGCTTTTCACCCCCACCAGTTCAGACGCCACGGACTTTCTAGGTTTCCAGTCGTCCCCAGCGCTCTCGGAGCCCTCGAGGGAGGGGGGAGGGGGGCCTGGGGGTGGATGTGAGGGATAGAAGCTATTGGCAGCCCCCTCCCATCTTAAACACAAGCTCTTCGCCCAGCGCAAGTGGGAGTGGGGAGGGGGATGTTTCTAGCGGGGAATCAGGAAGCAGAAGCCAGGGCTCAGGCAGGGTAGCTGAGCCACGACGCCACTTGGGAAAGGAAGGGGGAAGCAGGGAAAACGCGGGACGAAGACCGATCCCAGCGACCCCGGAATTGCGTAAGAAGCGCTGGGGGTGGAGATTTAGTATCCCCAGGCTACTTTGCTGGAGAAAGACGCGGGAATCTCCATTCGGAGGTTCTGCACCGGACTGACAACATGTACATAGCACTGTTTCAGCACTGTAAATAGACTGCACTAAATAAAAGGATAAAAATGCAGAGCTGTGAGGAGTCGTTACTCTAGAGTAGCCACCATTGCCACTGTGACATGTATGTTAGGATAATCTTCCAAAAATTGTTTTGTAATAGTTTTTACCACTGTAGCCAGTGGTTTTTCCTTAAAAAAAATGTTTATGGGTAGTCTCATTTTGACTCAAGAAATAACTGTTTTATAGTTCAAATCTGGAAAAATAAATAAATGCAGTAAGGTACAAAGTAAGGTCCAAAGGTCCAAAGATTCACAAAATGTTTAGGGGTATGCGTACGCCTGCGTACCCCCAGAAAAAAGCACTGACTATAGCAAACGAAACTATACAACTTAGACTTAAAATAATGTTCACTGTATATATACTCCAACCTTCTTCATTCACTTTAAAATCATGCATGAGGAACTAAAATCCCAACATAGGGAAATGATGCATATGTTATGTTCTTTCCAGAAGGAATATGTGTTAGTGTACTGTAGTTCAGTCTACATGTGCAGTATCAGGGGAGAGACACTTCATGCACGAATTCAACAAAGGGCAATAAAAGTGGAGCAAAGAAACAAGTACTGTACAAAATTGCAATCCTGCAGGAGTTTCTCTTGCACAAGGGACAAACAGTACTAGAAGAGTACTTGTGCTCAATTTCCATTACTTTCAATAAAGCTCATGTATGATAAAGGCTGGCTTTCCAATTACACAGCCTGGGGGGGGGGGTTTCCGCAGAAAACATGCCACATATGCAACTTGTGATTGGATTCCTCCTAGCCATCTTTCTCAGATTCGACTGAAATGATTTTTTTAAAGGGTGAGCAATCTTTCTCTTGAGGATCCAGCTATCGTTTTTCTAGCCTGCCCATCCCTACCTACTCTCTTTGCTATAACATTAAATTAGCGCAAGATTTCTCTGGATCCAGTGTTAGCTGCTGGTTGATGGGATTAGGAAGAAAATTCACCTGGGCCCAGTACTGGCAGAACTGATCGTAGAGTTTTTGCAACCCTGTGAGGTATATGTTCTTGTTGCCCCTGCATGGGAGGTTTGTTGTTTTATGTTTTCACAACTTTGACATACCTATCAAAGGGTGCTCAGGTAGGATCCTTAAAAGTGAAGGAGTTGCAGTGCGCTCCTGCAGGCACGAGCCATTCTATCTCAAGGGTGGCGAAAGAATTGTGTCCTAATGGTGGCAGGGCAGTAGCCACCTAAATACAGTGGTCACCTGTAGCTGCTTCCTGACTTCTGAAGACTGGGCTGAGCCAAGCATAATGAGTTGTCAAAAATAGGACGACTTGTCTCTGTGAAGCTGTACCCAACAAGAGTTGTGTTCATTATAATTACTATATGTGGGATAAAGGCCTCTTGCTTACTTGTGTGTAGGTACATGCACACACACACACACACCAAACAGGGCATCCCAGTTTTTTTGCACAAGATCTTGATGACATTCTGAGTGCCATGCTCTGGTGCTGCACTCTCGCCCTGAAAAAAACACTTTTTCAGGGCAAGGGTGAGGTGCAGATCATGTGACTCGCCTGGGACTACATCCCAGAAGACACACATTCTAGTTTGGTGCTTGAAAAGTTGGTTAGTATGACACCGCTCTCTGACTTTTGTATGGCTAGAATGGGGCCTACATAGCCTTTTAATTCTGGCAACTCTCTGAGCACTGGCCTGTTTCCCATAAGAAAATGTGACCTTCAAGCTGATAAAACTCCACACCCCTGCTCTATGCCCTAAAAGGCTACCTAAACAGTAATGAGGCCAAAAGCAACAAATTATATAGACAACCTATTTTGGCTATCTTTTTTTGGACTAAAATCTAATCCTTAAGTAAACAATACAACATTTCAAAATAACAAGACACTTTCAATACACATATAAATCACTGTCATGGTTGTAACTGTATGGATTTTGGCAGCAATCCACACACTTGCATGCTGATTTCCAGTTCACTTTCACAAATAATGCACATAAGCAAACTGATGTCTACTTGTACACCCACAGGTTGTAATGCCCAATCGCTAAATGGCTTTTGTCATCTGTAGAGATGGCATACTTTGCTCAATGTGTCAACCACTTTCTGTGGGACTTGGAACACTGAGTTTACCACAATAGCATTTTATAAAATTAAGGCTTGGTGGTGGGCTCAACAATTTGCTTAATAAGCGCTTCTTCTGTTGGTAGCATTGCACTTCTTTCCCTTTCTGAATGGAGCAAATGAACAGAATATGAATTGAATGTGTCTTCCTGGTAGGTTCATACATCAGGTATGTAAGACACTTCAAATCAGGTGGACATCAGGTATGTAAGGTACTGCAAATTGAGACAGGAGATGGAGACTTTTAACATGTCTTCCAAACAGTCTTGGAAGCTAGCTTGTGGTATCATGCCCCAAGGTGGCATGAAAGCCCAGCTGCCCATCTCTTCCTGAATCATGTCATTCCACTTTGTGCTTGGCAACTTATATTTGAGATGACTGTTTCCATCCATAGCCCACTGTTGAGATGAGGTTAGAAGGCCATCAGTAGCAATAATGCATCTCTATTGCTCCTTGTGACAGTGACTCTGTTATGTCCTCCTGATCCTGCCTCAGACAAATGCACAATCATATGAGTGGAGTCTGTTTCTTCCAACTGATGAAGCATCATAACCATCATGATCACCACTGCCTGCCTGTGTCACTATGTTATGCTTGCTGCAGCAGTTCTCTTGTGAGGAACAGAACAAGTGAGGCCTTGTTTTCCTTGGATTTGATTAATGCTCTCCATTGCACAGGCAATATGCTGTCCCTGCTGCTAATGTCAACTCTTATTTCCTTCCTTTCCCAATTTGACACTTTACCGTAAGGTTTTTGATTGATGGGTCTTTGCAGCAGTCAAGCACAATACCAACCCTGCTGCAAGTTTCCTTGAAATTGTTCATGATATTCACCACAAAAGCATCCAAATAGTCTCCAAAAGTCACTGCATCCTTGGCTGTCACCAGGGCTGGAAAGCTTTGCCCACTCTATGTATACCGATCCCCAATAGCTGAGGGCTGACTCTGACCAAGTTATTCCAATCAGAATTTTTTTAAAAAAATTAAAACACCAGAAAAATGCCAGTTGATAAATATTAATGTCAGAAACACAGAGACTGGTGTAATTAATCTTCATATAACTTCCATAAGTGAAAATTGATTTTCTGATCAAGGAAATGGTCCTCTAAAAATAACAACCCACTTTTTAGCAGGTCTAGTTACTGACATTTTGATTCCTTAATCAAAACAGCAACACACCCATACTTCTATATTAAACGCAAAACCTCATGAGCAAGGCAGACTTCCCTCAGCCATTCCATAGATGTGGAATTCTGACATAGCCACTTTTACCATGACCACCTCAGTCAGCAGCCCTCCATCAAAACGAAGTTGTTTCCTGGGTTTTCTTTGTCTACATTCAGCCATCAGGTGTTGTTTCTGAAAACCAGCTATACCAAAGCAGTGATCGAATTGAAAATACTCTCACAACTACTGCTGCTGTAGCAAAACCACTGTATATGGTTGCTTACCTGTAATAACCGCTGTGCTTTTAAAAATCAAAGATATGAAAAGTCTCAAAATAATTTATACTTTGACAAAAAAAAGTAATGGAGACTAAGGTTACAGTCCCACAAACATTTGAAGTCAGTGAGACTCCCTTCTGAGTAAACAAGCATGGGATACAGTTGCACGGTTGCAATTCTTCACATAAGTCTTAATTGGCTAGGAAAGTGCATTCCAAGGTTTTGTGGTGTTTTAAAGTCCCAAAAATATCTATTGTCAAAATGAAATAGCAATAAAACCAGCCTGACTTTCTGGTGTGAGCCTATATGGCAGAATATGAAGACTCCAATCAAAGTACTGTCCTTCTATTTATGTCTAAGGTTTCTTTGACGAGCAAACGGTATAAATTTGGTTCTGATTCCGGAATTCTTTTTTAAAAAATTATTTATTTAAACTATTTCTAGCCTGCTTTATAGAACTGAGAAGCTTTCAAAGTGACTTACAAAAGATTTGCTCAATTAAACTTCCATTCAAGTGTGGTATCAGGAACAGAAAGATAGTATCCCTATGGTGCCATGATTCTTTCCAGGTGTCATTTCCTTCCCGCATGCTTGTACTTCCTTGGTACTGATCTTTGACCTCTACCTACTGGGTAACAGAGCCCATTCTGATCCTCTGAGGAAAAGAAGTGGGGCTGCTTAGTAGGAGTATTAGTCTGTTATCATTTGCTTTCACTCTATATCATACCTGAAGAGATTCATCTGAGTATTTGTGGATCAAATTGTTACAGCAGGTGCCTTCTACGGTGGAACACATGGTATATTCTCCAATATGCTGTATTCGTTTACAGGAAACATTCTCAGTAGCAATTGCTATTATTATTTTTAAGCGAAGTGTGCAGATGTGTAGAGTGTAGATAGAAACTCCCAAATTGTGAGTTTGTTTTCTTATCCAGTCAGAAAAATAAAAGGAGTTAATTAAGGACAATGATGTTTGGGTCCCTTGGAACTAAAATATTATAATTCAATCTGTCAATAAGGCATGCAAACACCTTTTAATAGCACATTTTATTGGGTAAATCTCTTATGAATCCTGGAATGGATCCAAATTATATACACAAAGCTACTCAACTGAGTAAGAGAGCACCAACATCTGCTGCAATCTGCTTTAACCATCACCTTACAGCACACAAGAGCCATGCCTGTGCAATATTTTGAAATTAATTATTCTTCATTGGCCATTCCTGAATAATTCCAGGACAGCCTTCCAAATTAAATTCCCTTGACATGTAAACACAGAAAACTCTTTTTTTGCCCCTAGAGGCAACTAATATTTGACAGACTTCCTATCCTGAACTGAACTGAAAATACAAAATAAAAAAATCCTTCCAGTAGCACCTTAGAGACCAACTAAGTTTGTCATAGGTATGAGCTTTTGTGTGCATGCACACTTCTTCATGCGTGTGCATGCGTGTATCTGAAGAAGTGTGCATGCACACGAAAGCTCATACCTATGACAAACTTAGTTGGTCTCTAAGGTGCTACTGGAAGGATTTTTTTATTTTGTTTTGACTGCGTCAGACCAAAACGGCCACCTACCTGTAACTATCCTGAACTGTTCCACCCAGGCATATTCTTTTTTTAAGGAGTCACAATCAAGACTTTATCCACAAATTTATTTCTTCCATTGAAGCAGGTAGTTTAGGCTTGTGTAAACTTCTTACCTCCATTCATGCTTTTAAAATGCTCACTGTATTTTGCAGTAAATTTATTTCTCTACATGCTGGAGATATTAATCAGCAGTTGGACATTTATTATACTTTATATTTCCCTCTTTTTAAACGAACTAAGGGTGATATACACAGGGTCCCCAGGCTGTCCCAAGCACCGACCAGACCCAGACCATCTGTAAAATCTCACATACTGAATTTGCCACCACAGTTACAGCTCTCCAATTGGATTATAGAAAATATAAATGATTTTGCAGTAGAAATTAATCAATTAATCAGCATCCAAAATGCTACACCAGAACAAAATTCATTTCAAATAAAGAGATCCAAAAAGAACTAGTTCTGATTCTCACATTGTTTGGCAGACGGAGTTAATTAGTGGGACCAGTGGAAAAAGCAACTTCCCCCAAAAAGTACCCAATATTCTGGAGTGGCAGGAGAAGCTACTCAGTTATTTAGATTTGGATAATCTGACCAATTCAATTAGAGGGTATACTAACAAGAAATTTCAACAGAGCTGGGGAAAATTTGGAGAGTACATGAAAGGACAGTGCTCCACGGTGAAGTCTTGGGTCTACTTCTAATGCCTCGTATTGATCTTTTCTGATTTGATTTAAGTTGATTAAAAGTTGATTGAAGGTGATTCATCTTGAGTTAAGATATTATATAAGAATTATAAGATATCAATGTTTGGAATATATAGATACAATAGAGGGGAAGCAGTACCGGAATATATTAACTAAAGAAACTGAGATGGAGATAAGTGGAAATCTACTATGGGAAGAGGAGATACGGGGGAAGAAATAAATGTGTATGAATTAAAGGAACATAGTTGATAATTATAGGTTCATTTACAGGTTAAATTTATATGTTTAAATGTGTTTTGATTATTTTGATTTTGGGTACGAATGTATGTC
The DNA here is from genome assembly GCF_965207765.1 of Zootoca vivipara. Classification (NCBI taxonomy): domain Eukaryota; kingdom Metazoa; phylum Chordata; class Lepidosauria; order Squamata; family Lacertidae; genus Zootoca; species Zootoca vivipara. The sequence continues at coordinate 35,501,063 of NC_142593.1, forward strand.
TGAATGTATGATTTTTCTTTTTTTTTTCTTTTTTGTATTTATTATTATTATTATTTATATATGATTTTGTATGTTATTATTTCTTTATTATTGTTTGTTTGGTTTGTCTGTGAGTGTATTTTAATTTGAATTCTAATAAAGTTTATTTCTAAAAAACTTTTTTTAAAAAAATTAGTGGAACCAATCTACCTATCAAGGCAACATTACTTGAAACAATTGCTCCAGCATACAACATGGAACAGTGCTGCAGAAATTTATCAATATCTGTTTGAAGAGTTTATATATAACATTTGCAAACCCAGGAATAATTTCATAAATATATATCTCTGAAAATGTTTCAGACCTACCTTATTTAATTTTATAAAATATTTCAGTCCGGCTTCCAGAGGATTGGTGTCACAATTCATCTGTAAAAAAATATGCAATAAGAGATTTAATCACTAGATGGCATATTTCCTTCACGTCTTTTCACTTTCTCATACTGTTTTCCATTTATTTCCTTTTTTATGAACAAGTAAAATCTCTTTTGTTAAAGGATTGTAATTCCTAGTGACATTTGCATCTCCAATAAAAAAAATGCAAGTATATATTTCTTCAATATCTACAGTTAAGAAGACAATAAGAAATGAGACATCCTGCAAACATAGAAAGCCTTCACTCCACTGAGAACTAACCAAGGAAGATGCAATTATGATTTACTTGCAAATCTACCTCCCTATCCCTCATCTCACAGTGAACAGCTATCTGATGCCTCAGCTGTTCTTCTCATTTTCAACAGGTAGGACAGTAGGGTGGAATTCTGTGGACTGTTAAGGCGAAACAATTGCATTGGGGTGCTCTCTAGACCTGGTGTAGTCAATGTGGTGCCATCCAGATGTGGTTACATATATTACAACTTCAATCACCTCCTACCATAGGCCATGCTGCTGAGAGTTGTAATCTCAACATCTGGAGTGTGTCATGTTAACTATCTCTGCTCCCCAGGTGAAACCAGAGAATTCCATATCCACAGCAGTTTTTATGCATGTGGAATCATACAATTTCGGTCCGGGAAAAAGACACCGAGGGTCATCTAGTCCAACCCCCTGCAATGCAGGAATCTCAACTAAACCACCCAAGACAGATGGTCACCCAACCTCTGCATAAAAACCTCCAAAGAAGGAGAGAATTATATACACATGCATCACTACCTACTGAATTACAGTCATAGCATTTTGAAGGAGCTGGTATCATATTAATATCAGCATCTTTTTGCCAAGAAATAAATATTAGGGAAATAAGATTCCTGGCTTATACTGATTCAGAAAATGCAAAACATCTTTAGGGAAATACCCTGAAGTGCAAGTGGAACAAAAAATAAGTAAGAAGCACTCCAATGTGGCATGAGCAGCCTCAGTTGATGTGGAATCCTGATAGGGTTGTCAGACTCAATAGAGGACAGGACTTCTGTGCCTTTAATTGCCCTGCTCTCTTTTGAGTCTGGAAACCTTAAAGAGAAAGCAGCAGACCCTTTGCTTGGAAATTAAACAAAGGGTCTGCTGGTTTCTCTTTAAGGTTTCCAGACTCAAAGGGTCTGCTGGAAACACTTTAGACTGAAATGGCATAGAGCAGGGGTGTCAAACTCAAATTCATCGGGGGCCGCATCAGCAGTTTGGTCACCCTCAAAGGGCCAGTTGTATCTGTAGGACTATGTGTCCACTCTTTATTATCATAAATTATTGTCACTGCATTCAATTATTACTGTTTTTTGTAATAATGTAAGTAATAACTAGCTCTGAAAGCAGAAACATAGTCAGAATAATGGCAAGTAGATATTCAAATGTACAATTATTGTACAATTTATTGAAAAATGATTTTTGGTAACTGCACTGGGTGGTGGAGGCTCGCTAGGGTTTCATGCAGGACCTTTGCAGAGCTACTAGTACCTGGAGATGCTGGGGTCCTTCTGCATGCAGGACAGATGTTCTGCCAGTGAGCCACCACCCTTCACCAAAGGGACTGGCTGAGGTTGACTCACTGAAGCTGCTCTCCTGGTTCCAGGGTTTAAGGGCCAGAAGTATAAAGCAGCATCCTATGTTTCTGAGGAGAGGGGGAGGGAGGGAGGGGAGAGAGGGAGGGAGGAAGAAAAGAGGGAGTGGGAGGGAGAGAGGAAGGAAGGAAGGAAAGAGGGGAGAGAAAGAAGAGTAGGAAATAAGGAAGAGAATAAAGAAGGAAAGAAAAAGAAAGAGGGAGAGAAGATGGAAAGGGAGAAAGAAGGAAGGAAGTAGAGGGGAAGAAAGAATAAGAATGAGGGAGAGGAAGAAAGTTGGGAAGGGCGGAAGGAAGAAAGGAAGGAAGGAAGGAAGGAAGAAAGAAAGAAAAGAGGGAGTAGGAGGGAGAGAGGAAGGAAAGAGGTGAGAGAAAGAAGAGTAGGAAAGAAGGAATAAAGAAGGAAAGAAAAAGAAAGGGAGAAAAGACAGAGATAAAGAAGGAAGGAAGGAGAGGGAAAGAAAGAATAAGAACGAGAGAGAGGAAGAAAGAAAGAAAGAAAGGGAAAGGGGGGTCGCCGCCTTGATTCAGCGCCAGAAAAGAGCGCGAAGGGACCCAGGGGCAAAAAGCATTTCCCTGGCCCCAGCTGTTTGTCGGCGCTTTGTTGGCGCGGCGCTTCAGCAGCAAGGTCCCACTGCTGGGTCCCGCTGGCTGGGGCGCTCGGCGGGCCACATGACAAGGTCTGGCGGGCCGGATTTGGCCCCCGGGCCTTGTGTTTGACACCCGTGGCATAGAGTTTAAGTAAGAATTCCAACCAAACATACTACTGTGACCTCTTAATCGAACAGACTTTTTAATATAGAGGAAAAAGAAATGTCGGTGAATTAAAAAGGAGGATGTGGTGCCACAAATGTAATTGAGAATACTAACAGTTTGCCCTCATGAAAATAGAAGGTGTAAATCATAATAGCAGCTGTTTCTTATTTTACTCTTATCAGGCCTTGAAAAAAGCAGAATAGTTCGATATGATTACCTGTGATCAATACACAAATAACACCAAAGAAAGAACAAAAAAAGAAAAGAAAAAAAGAATTATATTCAAACCTCTGCTCCCCATGCCCGAAAAGCCTTTTCTAGCCTTAACGTATTCATCGCATATGTTCCAAAGTTGTCAATTCCTTCTTCCTGGCCTGCTTCCATGATAGTAGAGTATAAAGCTGCAGAATCTTCTCGTCTGTGGTACAACTCCCAACCCAGTTCACCTATTACAAACCAAAGGTTGACATCTTAATCAAGTCTACAGTTAAATTATGGCCGTGCTTATTTAAAGGCATAACATGAAAATAAACATCAGGGGCGTAGGAAGATAGGGGCAGTGGGGGCGGGCCGCCCCGAGTGGCGGGCTCCAAGGGTTGCCATCGCGGGCGCCCGCCCCGCCCCCCAAACACGCGCCCCACCCCAGAATGCGTGTCGCCCCTCCGGGAGACGTGCCACACCCCCGGAACGTGTGCCACGGCCCTCCGGGAGGTGCGCCATGCCCCTGGGAGGCGCGCCACGGCCCTGGAACGGCGCCCCGCCCCCGTCCCCAGTGCCGGAGCATGAAGCTCCGCCACTGATAAACATTAAATGACCTGTCTCTGCACTGCTGCCTTGTATAGAAACCAGCTGTTTTGCTTATAAGAATAATAATCTCTCCCCCTCCCACCTTACCTGTATAGGATATTCTAATTGAAGTTACAGGAATATCCACAATGTTTAAATGTCTGGATTGTAGAAAACTAAATGCTGCATCACTGAGATCCTCTGTTGTCAACTTCTGGAGGACTTTTCGTGCATATGGACCAGCTACACCCAATACTCCAATTTCTTCTGTGACATTTCTGATCTCAACGTTAAACTGTCCTCTAGCTGCCTCCTCTTCAATCCACCTGAAAATAAAAGGCACCACTTTATTAATCCAAACCTTAAAATGCATAAAAGAACTAGGTTGACAACTATGACTATCAGGTAAACCCAAGTCAAGAAGAATGTCTCTTGCACCTCCGAGACAAGCTCACCCCACTCCCTACTGTCCCATATTCAGATTCCAGATTCCATATTTTTCAATGCATGAGAAACCAACTGAATAATAATATCATCTGCCAATGCAACCAATTCCCACAGCTTTTCTGAGGCCATCACAACATTTATCACTACAAATATTTATAAACCTCTTTTTGAGCTCCATTTAGTTTTTTTTTAATCAAGGAGCAGCCAACAGAAATTAATTAGGACCATTAGTCATTTTTACCCACATAAATACCCGTCTTGCTAGTATACCGTATGTCCTCTACAGTATTTGCAGTGTGCAATCATAGTCTGTTGAAGCCTTTGTTTTAGCAGGATAAACAGGCTAAGCACTCTCAGCGAGAGGTGAACAATACTTTTGATACCAGCAACTTGTGGAGAGAAGATTTGTAATCTCAGTATTTTTACGATGTACTCTGAGCTATTTACAATGTTATCTCTGATTCAGAAGATCCCAGTATGCATAAAGGCCAGAGCTCAGTGGTGAAGCATCTGTCCCAGGCTCAATCTCTGGCATGTCAAGGTAGGGACGGAAAAGACCCCCTGCCTGAAACAATGCCACTCAGTGTAGACATTAGTGAACTAGACGGACCAATATTCTGGCTCAGTCCAAGGCAACTTAATCTGTTCCTATGTGAGCTCTGGCTCTTGCGACTTTCCTGAACTGCAGCTCCTTCCCCATTTCCATCATCACAAATGGCTTTTTTAAGCTTCAGCAGTTACAACGTGCACTGACCTCATGTCATGAAGCTCTGACCCAGAACCAGTAATTAACAAAAATTCCCCTGGCTTTAGATGAGAGACTGTGAGCTCTGCATAGACTCTGCCTCTTGGGGTTAACATATGACTTATATTTGTGAAACCTATCTGAATAGTAAAAAAAGAAAGGAAGAAATTATAATACAGTACAGCAGACATTATACAGTATAAGGAAATTGAGTTCTTCCTAGAATACACAGGCTGCAATCTAACACAGACTTAGGCATGCTTAAGCACCACTGGTTTCTATGGGATTCCTGAAGGCCTCAGGTCTGGTTTTGATGCACACAAGGATGGGTGAATGTCAGTTTTTGTTTCTCTCAGTTTCTCATTTTTCTGTTTTTCAGTTCGTCACATTTCCACATCAGTTTGCAATTTGAAAATTCAGCAGAATTTTAGTGCAGATTTCTCCTAATACAGTCATACCTCGGGTTAAGTATGCTTCAGGTTGGAATGGATTAATCTACTTTCCATTACTTTCAATGGGAAAGTTCGCTTCAGGTTAAGTACGCCTCAGGTTAAGTATGGACTTCCAGAACCAATAAAGTACTTAACCTGAGGTACCACTGTACATTGATTATTGCCTTCATTTTATGGATCAATGGTCTCACTAGACAGTAAAATATGTGTTAAATTGCTGTTTTAGGGGGTGTTTTTCATCATCCGGAATGGATTAATCCACTTTCCATTACTTTCAATGGGAAAGTTTGCTTCAGGTTAAGTACGGACTTCTGGAACCAATTAAGTACTTAACCTGAGGTACCACTGTATACACATTTTTGTGAGCAATTTCCCTAATATAATGCATTATATATATTATTTTCACTAATACAGTGTATGTATTTGTATGCTCACTTACTCCAGTATATATATATATTTGCATATATGACTTGGCTGGAGAACTGTACTGCAAAGTATGGAGAACTGTGTAGGGAAAGTTGAGTTTCAATTTATGCATTGCTTTGGAAAGTACATATTAAATAGGTTCACATGTTAGCGTAAGGATGGGGAGAAAATTTGGTTAACAGAATTCCTCATTCATCCCTACATCTGTCCACCTGATTTGGAACCGATTCACATCCACAAATTTGGGGTAATGTTTAAATGAGGCATAGGTGCATAGCATCTAATTTGTTTAGCTCCAATTCCTGCAATCTTCGCACAACTAAATTTTGAGGCATGCAGATTCCACAAGATGGGCATATGTGAAATGTATATCCAGTCCAACATTATATCTTTAGTATGGGGGTATGTGGTTGAACGAGGTCAGGCCAAGTGCACACAGGAAGGTGAAGGTAGATGTAATCCTAATTCCTTACCACTCTTGGGCTCAGTACAATTGGGACTTCATATGAGTAGGACTGTAAACTTATTTTCAGCATATATTAAAACTAATCCAAGACCTATTTTGCTGTTACATTTCCATTTACCTTTGGGATCACATTTGCAATCAGGCGATCCAGAAATTTAACAGAATCACTGCCTTTGATGCTAATCTTGCCAAATGGAGTGAGATCAATCACACCCACTTTTTCCATCACCTGTTTATATTCACGGCCCACAGGTTCAAACCAGTTTGTACGTCGAAAACTTGGCCTAGAAAAATAAAAATTACTGTAAATTCATTAAAAAAAACCTGCCTAGTAATTTTCAACTTAACTGTAAGTAGCTCTCTCCCTTTCCTTTCATCTATCAACCCCTTTGGATGAGTAGGGAAGGGGAATGAAACTGAAAAATCATAGGCATACCTTATTTTGGCAAGTTTATCAATAATTTCCCTAACTGTAAAGAGACCCCTGACCATTAGGTCCAGGCATGACCGACTCTGGGGTTGCGGCGCTCATCCCGCATTATTGGCCAAGGGAGCTGGCGTACAGCTTCCAGGTCATGTGGCCAGCATGACAAAGCCGCTTCTGGTGAACCAGAGCAGCACACGGAAATGCCGTTTACCTTCCTGCTGTAGCGGTACCTATTTATCTACTTGCACTTTGACGTGCTTTCGAACTGCTAGGTTGGCAGGAGCTGGGACCGAGCAACGGGAGCTCACCCCATCGCGGGGATTCGAACTGCCGACCTTCTGATAGGCAAGCCCTAGGCTCTGTGGTTTAACCCACAGCGCCACCTGCTGTCCCACCCTAACTGTAACTTAAGGTTAATGTTTTATTTAATGACAAACACTGCTCAACTCCAATGAGTGGATGTTTTATATTAAAATTGATTAATTATTGCATTCTATAGATAAAAACTAGGAACTCCACAGATGCAGGTGCTTTTACTGTATACTGTAGAAGTACAGAATATAAATGCAATACAGTACAAGAGTAAGCATGACGTAGAAACTTTGGTCATCATTACATGGACAGACCCTTAAGGTCATTTGGAGTCCCAACATACATCCTCAGTAAAACTGTAGGAGACTTTCTGCTGTTGCCGTTTCTTATACAAAAGGGTTAAGCATATGTGGAAGGAAGAACTATTTTAGAATGGTAACTTTTACATCTGAAGTTTACCCCCCCCCAAAAAAAACCCCAATAGCTTCAGTGAATTAATCTTTAATGTTGTGATTTGTTGTTTTGCATTTCATTATCAGCTGGAGATTATCATAAGTTCTTATAGTATGTTTTGAAGATTATGGGTAAAATCTAATAAGCGCCATAGAGCGGGATCACGGCAGCAAACCACACCCATTATATATACATGGATGCTTATATATCTGCAATATGCCTACACTCATACAAATTTAACAATGGAAGTATAATGGGGACTATGCTTTCTGTAAGCCACCAACTGCACATCTAAACCAACATATGAACCATCTGCAGGGCCAGCCCATGAATGAGGCGGGATGAGGCAGCTGCCTTGGGCAGCACCTGAAAAGGGATGGCATTGAGGAGGAAAGTAACTTCCGCTGTCCTGCTACTGTTTTACATGGTGGGGTCACCAAAGCTGTTGTGCAAAGCAGAAGCAGCAGTGGAAGAGTGGCTTCTGCTCTTCTTCCTCCTCTTCCAAGTGTTGTCCCTCTCCAGATGGCCTCAGTGACTATGCATACTGCTCTCATAGCCTATGTATGAGAGTGCAGAATCACAGCTGTACAGTTGATAGGGAACCCGAGGGTTGTCTAGCCCAACCCCCATCCAATTTGAAACAATACTGGACCCTGCTTAGCTTTGCAAATGCACTAGCAGTTTTATTGCTGCACCACCAGAAGGGGTTTTCATGTCATCTCTAAACATTGGCCTGGCACTTGGTGTTGTAAAAACATGAAAATATTCCTCTTTCTTCATTATAACTACTACCAGTTACCGGTAAACTGCTTTGAAGTTTTTCTACAATCATGTAGTGCATAAATTTTATTAAATGAATGAATGAATGATACTACTTCCTCTTAATGTGCATTTTACCAACTGATACTATGTTTCAGACTACGGTTCACAATTCTATCTTTATTTTAACAACCCTGAACATAATATTGCTAATGCTATTAATTTGGCACAAAAGAACAATCAATAAATATTTTTTCATTTACTTGTATCCAATCTCATCCCCAGGTTTGTAGAACCAATGAGGCTGCTCCCATCCTGCATGGAATCCCATGGAGCATTCCGACTTAAGGATTTCATAAAGCCCACTAACTCTTGCTGTGGGTCTCCCAGCAAATCTTTCTTCTTTAGGAAAGCCAACTGCAAAACAAAAACAAACACAAAATCAACATCGTAAAACATATGACACTGAATCACTTATTGCACATGTACACAAAGTATTTTTCATGTATCTACAAATGTTTTTGAAGGACTTTGCAGGCTGCTAAACATCATAATGATGGAAATAAAATAAGCAAGGTATGCAGTACAGTGTAAACTGGATGTCAGGGAATGGTCTGAATCAGAGGAGTGGGGAATGCATTCTCAGGCAGAGGTGGGGTGGATTCACCCCGCCACCGCAGTTTCCGGTGGTTTCAGGAGCAGAGAGAGACACAGACACTGAGCAGTTTCGACAGGAGTTGCCTAGCTAGGAGATAATGGAGAGACAAAGAGAAGGGAGGGAACAGCCAGCAGAGCTGTAATTAAAGAGTGGGGGGGACCCTCCCTCCCCAAGAACTAGGAGCTCCGTCAGTATTAGAGAACAAATAATGCAGAGAGGAGGAGGAACTTCCTGTTGGATCCCAGGGTGTTGCTGGGGACTGAAAGGAGAGGACTGAGAGTATCCAACTGCTTTCCTTGTGAAGAGATGTGGGTTTTTGCTTGCAACCAGATGACTGAATAAAAATGACTATAAAATATAAACTGCTCATTAATTCTTGTCTGTGAAATTACCAAAGGGAAGGGAGGATTCTCCACGCCTGACACCATCCCAGCAAACTACAGTGGTACCTTGGTTTAAGAACAGCTTAGTTTATGAACAACTTGGATTAAGAATGCTGCAAACCCAGAAGTAGGTGTTTTGGTTTGTAAACTTTGCCTTGGAAGCAGAACATGTTCTGCTTCCTGTTGAGTGTGTTCCATTTGTAAATTGAGTCCCCCGCTGGTATGGGAAAGCACGCCCTGGTTTAAGAACGCTTTGGTTTAAGAACAGACTTCCGGAATGGATTAAGTTCATAAACCAAGGTACCGCTGTACAAGGCAAAGGCATTCTCTCTATTAGTCTGGGAGTGGGGGGAAGGTGAAGAAAACCAGCACAAGAATTCTCTACTTAAGTGCTAATTTATTTATTTTTCTATGGGGAAAATTACATCTTACCAATATTGTTAAATCCATAAGATTCTCTTGCTTTTGCTGCTGTGAATTCCGGAGTAGTCCACTTTCCATACCTATTTGGATCTAATTCTATTAGATCAAAAGGAGGCTCCCCACTGAGTATCCAGTCACTGAGATACTTTCCTATGCCACCAGCATGGATGATGCCGTATCTGGGTAAAGAAGAAGATATAGACAGTTTCCCCACTAGTTTATTTCACACAACATTTCAGTACAACCTTTGAGGACTATAAACTCACTTCTTATTATCTTCTCTATGACCTTTTTGGGGGGGGGTGCTTTGCTCATTATTGGAAAGTTAGACTTGTTAAAAATCTGGAGCACTTATGCAGCCTGGAATTTAAGATGGGACAGTGTGCCCATTTGTTAATTATATCATTTGTTTGCTTTGTGTTATTTTATGATTTCAAGCTAAATTATACCTGAGATCTTTTGTAACCTGCCCTGGGCCAATTCAGTGACAGGGCTGACTAGAAGTACAAATAATAAATATGTAAGGTGCATGAAAGCTGGGCAAGGCCCAGTTAGGCTTTGAACTAAAGATTAAGTGATTACAGCAACAGAACAAACATCTGAGTTCCAGCTACATTTGGCTGGAATTAAATTTGTGCTGTTGCTCTGTTTTCCCTGTAACAGCATGATAACCTTGGCTTTTACGTCATGATGAAATAATATGTTAAGCAAGATCAGACTGCCTAGGAAGAATAACTAATACCACCAACATTTACCACAAATTTAAATATCACAAATTTAAGCCTACTGGAGGTTGGGCAACTTAAATTTATTAGACAAATTTTCTTTGTACCAGGATGCATTTCACATTCCTTTCTGCAATTCAAAAGCTGTGATACATTCACCCTGTAGTCTTTGGCCATGGACTTGTTGGAAGCTTTTTGAAAGTCCAAGAATGTCAACCAGATTCACCCCTATTTTCATGTTTGCTAATACTCTCAAAGAATTATAAAATGAGACAAGATGTACATTTGCAGAAGCTATGCTGATTCTTCTTCACCCAAACTTGTACTTATGCTTGATAACAGACTTTAAGCTAACAGGACTAACTTATTGGCACTCACACACACACACACCCCACAAATTCCTTTTAACAAAATGATGTTACGGAGGCCAATTTTTGGGACAAGGTACATATTTTGCTATAAGATCAGCAATATTAAATTTGAGTTCTTTAAGAACTCATGAAGATACCATCTGGGACCCAGTGAAGACAGACATATATGTATAAATTTAACATTTACAAGGTTTCTCCTAACAATAGATCAATTTACTCACCCAAAACCAATAGCTACCCAATAATTTCGAACACCCTGATGTGGCCCCACCATAGGCAAGATATCTGGAGAATATGTTATAGGGCCTGCAACTACATTGATAATGTCTGCTTGCTTTAGGACTGGGACCATTTCCATAGCAGCCTCAACATGATCCATTATTCGGTCCAAATCAGACTCAAAAAGCTCCTTCCCAAATCCTAGAAAAAAATGTTTTGAGTCATGCATTTGTTATTTTCAAATTCCAAAAGCTCTTTAGTTACACACTGTGCTGATATCAAAACAAAGCGCTTATTTTTTCAGGATACACACAAATGTTGCAGGATAGGAGCTGCATGCAGAGAATCCCCATTTGCCCACTTGAAGAGCACAAAGTGAAAGACAGGCTTATATGGGAAATCTGAGAACAAGTTAATGGTGCCAGAAAGGCTCTTTGTCTTTATGAATATGCATGTATAACATACATATATATAATAATCACTCACAGATTCCAGTCACCAAATGTCAATTAATTCCAACAAGTGGTGAGCTTGGTAATTTGCATCATTGAAACCTAAAACTTTTAGCTGTATCTTGCAAAAATAACAATACACCTAGCTGTATCTTGCATCTGAAAATAAACTAATTTCTACCTCCCATTACATAAAACAATGCAAGAAATATTTGGCATTTATTTAACACAATTCTTTTTATCTGTTTTACTGATGCAAAGACATGCCTACGTGGAGTTCATCAGACATCCATTCCCCCCTCAGTCCACCAAATGCTCCTTTTTTCATCTGGGGGACACACAGATATATTCATGATCTCCATGGTATTTGCAACAAAAGACCCAGATGCAGACATGCAATTTGCAACCATGGCCTTCCACACCTCACCAGTGCCACTAAAGTTTCATTCACAGCATTGGTATAAAGTTTTGTCCCTGTATCAGTGACTGTATCTGGCTGCAACCATCAGCGCAATGACAAAAATAATACCACTGTGATCTACACAAAGGATAGCACTAATTAGCAGAACTGGGCTATTACCCCGTGATTGTGATCCATGAGGATCCCCACCACCAAGGAGGCATGCTGGCCCAAGCAATGGGAGGTTGGAAGTTTCGAGCAGCAAAAGTAGCTTAGAAAGACTCAAAGGTGTGCCCATGGACAGTGCTCCCATAGCTGAATCCAAATATCCCAGTTGTCTCAGCCAGGACCTAGAGCAGGCACCCCCCAAACTTCGGCCCTCCAGATGTTTTGGACTACAATTCCCATCATCCCTGACCACTGGTCTTCTTAGCTAGGGATCATGGGAGTTGTAGGCCAAAACATCTAGAGGGCCACAGTTTGGGGATGCCTGACCTAGAGCAACTGATTGAGTTTTATAGCAGAGCTAGGTAGTTGTTGACTGGAGGCTTCACCCACTAAATGGTGCCTCCCTGACTCGTTGAAGGTGCCTTCTGCTGCAGCCATTGGGGAATATGGTTTCCAGTTGTGGGGAAACTCTCCTTAGGGCTCTCTTGATCCCCAAGGAGTCCATGGACAAGCCACCAGAATCTGGTGGTAGAGGCAGCTCCTCGGGGGTGCACCATTGTGGGGGGGGGGGGTCTGCTGCCCATGAACACACACGCCTCAAACCAGGGAAAGGATCCATCTCCTCTCTGAGCCTGCATTTGCCAGAGAACTCTGCCTCTACTCTAGGATTATGACAAAAATATAACTGCAGCTAAAGCCTGGGATTATTTTTCAAGCAAAATTACCTGGTGGGACTCCATCTGTTACCCAGGATTCCTGTAGTTTCATTTTTTCTGGACTTTCATATGGGCCAAATAAAATCCCGTCCCTTTCTTGTCTTAGATAATATGAACCTTCTAGGTCACGAATCACAGGAAATTCTTTTTTAAGGGCTTTCACTTCAGGAATAGTTGCCGTAACAATGTACTGGTGATGAACTGGTATGAGTGGATGGGGCAATCCAATCATTTCCCCTATTTCACGAGCCCAGAAACCTAGAAAACACAAAGGACAGAAATGCAAATATAAGAATGGAGTACTTGGAAACTAAAGGAGCAATCTTGTTGATGCGTGTATTCTGAATCCCCTCTTACATCAGAAGGTATGGCTTTGAACCACTGCTGATCTCAGCTGTTAAACCTAGGAGTCCCTACTCAGCATAGGGAAAGGTTGAAGATAGTTTCTCTCTGTATGTGTCCTGCAAACCAGTTAACCATTCCGAGCAACTTCCTTGACCTCTGGAATTTTTGCTACTATGGTTCCTCTTCATTACCTCTCTCTTGTGTAATTCCTTCTCTTCTCTCCCCTCCTTGATTTTCTCTGCTGCTTATAATATAGAAGTGGCTCTCCTGCTCATCCCAGATACCTCACATTTTTAAACCCTGCCCTTCTGCACTCCACCTGAGCTTAATGCTAGGAAGCTTTTGTGGGAGGGGAACCAAATTTCATTGCTGTCTCTCCCTGCAATCAAGTTGCAACTTCCCCATATGGGAACGGTGTCAAGTTTTTGTGTATGTAACTATTTATGAACCTTGGAAGAGGTGTTTCAATAATATAAGCAGAATATTACTTAAACAAGGAGATGATTCAATAGTGTGGAACTGTTTGGGTTGTTGTCTTTGACGAAGAAAGAGACAACTCATTGGAAGACTCTTCCTTATGGCAAAGATCATCATGTTTTCCAAACAGGAAAAACAAACAGAATGCCTACATTTGGTGGGAATGTTGCTTCAGGATGGCAGAGGTTGCCTGTGGTGAGAAAAATTATTTCTGTGTTGGAGGAGGCAAACAAGGCATCCTTTATGGGCACCACAGTTTTGGTAGTTTTCACTTCCCCTACGTTATTCCACTAATCTTTTTTTCTAGTTAAACTACCACTGTTCCAGCTAACCACTAATAGCACACAGAGTTTCTATAGACAGTATTGGACAGTGCTGAGAATAAGATAACATCACAGGCCACCTCTTAGGGGGCTGTCTCTAAAAAATTTAGAGTTTTTTGCGTTCAGCTGCACCCATTTCTATTAATGCTCCTATTTCTCAAGCTTAACCATGAATACAGTTGTTTGCAGCTGAGGTTTGCCTGTGATTAAAATAGCAGAATTAATGTCTTCCACTGAAAACAGCCAATTTAGTCTTGGCCACGAATCATAGATGCATAGAATTGTAGAGTTGGAAGGGACCATGGGGGCTATCTAGCCCAGCCCCCTGCAACACAGGAATCTTTTACCCAATGTGGGGCTTGAACCCACAACCCAAAGATTAAGAGTTTCATGAAGTATATGCTGAGCAAAAAGACTAAGTGAAACATGGAGGAGGAAGGGAGGGGAAGCTGGTAATGAGGCAAAAGCCTGTTGGCTAAAACTCTCTGCCCCACTTTATAACTTAACATTAAATAAGGACTCTGCATAGGTCAAACAAGAAATAAGTTATCAGGTAGTTAATGAGCCACAATCCCTAGAACACTCACAAAATTCTGAGGTTGTTCCTATCCATGCACCAATAACAACACAGGCAAGAGTGGAAATAAGAAGTAGCTGTAGGATCTAGGCAGAATTTGTGCAACAGATTTGGGACACACACACAGTAATTTCTCATTTAACTGAAAATAAGCCCAAATATAAAAACAGCAGACATTATATGGACTAATTTCCAAATAGTGATTTGGAGGCTGGGAGCATAAGAAAGGCTTGTACCCTTATCTCCCCTTCTCTGATATGGGGTGCTGGTCTTTCCTAATTTTCTCTACTAATAGTTTGCCATGATGTACAAATTGCTACCAAACCATAATTTTAAACCATATTCCAAAGTGGGTTTGCAAACTGTTTGGAGATGAGCACTAACCATGGGTTACTGAGTCAAACATCATTGCAAATAACAGCATAAAAGTTAGGAAATGGAGGAGGGTATGTAAAAAAGGCAGTGAAGGGGTGACATGAGGCAACAAGACAGAACATGATAGAATAATTCAGTTCAAATGAAATATCCAGACCACGCTTTGGAAAATGTGAAATGTACCGTCTGAATTGAGCAACTGGATAAGAAAGGGGTCGAAAGGCTGTCTAATGAACCCCGCTATGTTTTGAGTTGGCAATATAAACTTAGCAATATAACAGGAATGAAAGCTCACAGTAAATTATTGTTTTCTTTTGGAGAGGAGGGTATGGAAGGAAGGAAGAAGATTGGCTGCTAGAGTATTAGGAACATACTCTCATCATAGCTGTTTACCTACCCTGACCCAGGACATTAATCAATGCCAGCTCTAAATGTTCCCTTTGGTTGAACATTGTAACTTGACAAGTATGCCTTTGGTTTAATAAGTTAAAAAGAAATGAAAGAGCCTGAAGAGATGTCACAACTTCACATCTCAAGAGTAAAACATTGCTAATTACTGGGTATGTAAAAGAAGATATATGAAATAGCAGTGAGGAAACTGTGGCATGCATATCAAAGGTCCAAGTCACATGCAGTGTCTACAAGAATGGGTGCCTGTGCCATTCATTTTACTGTTGTAGGTTATACCTCAACACTGAATAAATGGGGTGGCACTGATGGTACAGAACTGTGAAAAGTGGTAGGGCAAATGGTTTGCTTGGAAAAGATTTGAGCTCTAATTTCAGGCATCCCCAGGGAGAGCAGGGAAATAAACCCTGTTTGAAACTCTGGACAGTCTCTGCCTATGACCATCTGCTGTAATGTTGCAGCCTACTACTCAACATTGACGATACTGAGCTAGCAGGATCACTGATGTGATTCAGTATAAGGCAGCTTCCCATGTTCCAGTGTACTCATTGGAGCCTTGCAGACCTTTTTCCTTGTGGTCTTTATGCTTCAGTACCAAATATAAGCTATTTCCAATCAGTGGCGGAGCTTCATGCTCCAGCACCCAGAGGGGGGCAGAGAGGGGGTGGGGGCGTGGCACCCAGCGTGGGCAGGGGGGCAGCCGCGGTGGCACCCCACTGGGATCGCGCTGCCAGGGGTGGTGCGCTCCCTGCACTCCTCTTCCTCCACCATTGTTTCCAATTACCATACTTGCAAAAACTACCATTAGGAATGACCAGAACAGTAGACTGGGGCCACCGGCATCACTGCTTTTTACCAGGTGGGGGTGAGGCAGAGCAGCAGCAAGGTTGGAGCTCTGTGGGATTGGATTGGCTGGGGTGCCTGTGCAGCCCTAACCTTGCTGATGTCCTGACTCACCCCTGATTCATCCATGTAAGTAGCAGCGATGTGGAGGGGAAAGGGAAGAGGAAGTTTCCACAAATATGTGGAAGTGTGAATGAATGGAAGACCTAAAAAAAAACCTCTGGCATTCTGTGCATAAGGTTATTGTTCTGTTATTGTAAATACCAAATAATATACTCCTTTACTCACACAAAAATAAGTCATTTTCTAAATGACAGCAACTGCATTACATTTAGGAGCTGAATGTACTGCTGTTGGTTTGCGGTGCTAGAATTTGTGGGTGCCTGGATTTAGTAAGTGCTAGGACCCATAATAGCTGGGCTCAGCTTTCCATGTCCAGGTCAGCCTGATAATGGCCAACTCTTTAAGCAAACAAATGGGGCAGGGAGATGGCGGATTAACAAAGTAGAGATTCTGTGCCAGCTGGAAAAATGAGAACCTCTCCCTGAGCTCAGAATTAGGTAGAAGGACAAAGGCCAGTAGCAGAGTTTCAGGATTGCAGTTTGCCCTGCTGTGCTCTGGAGGAAATGGTTTTCAGTCAGTAAGCTGAAATCAATCTAGGCAGCTGCCTAGTGCAAAGTTAAGAGTTACAGTACGTGACAGGGAGAGAAGGATAAGCTGAAGGGCAACAGACAATATATCTGATGCCTGCTTGAACCCAGGACTGCACCTATGAGAGAAGCAAGACCCTCTTGGAGTGTAATGATGTGTTCGCCCCTCCATCCTATCACTGCTTCATGCCAAATTATCTTTCAGGAGGTCATCAAATAGCTAATGCAAAGCATATATCACTTGCTTTCTGCATGGCATTCATTAGAGCATTTGTGCTCAATCTGTGTTTAGTGTGAGCTACTTCATCTGGCCCAGTTAGGGTATTAAATTTTCCAAAGACGTGCAAATACATTTCATTTCTTACCAGCTGTATTCACAACTCTGTTTGCTCGAATTATTCCTTGTGGAGTTTCAACTTCCCATGTTCCATCTGCTCTAGATTTTAGGTCAGTTACTTGGACTGGATAATTTATCTGAGCACCATATTTCCTGGCCCCTGCAGCCAAAGCCATGGTGAGTGAGTAAGGGTCAATATGACCATCTCCAGGGTTGTACAAACCAGCTAAAACCTAAGTGGGTCAAACAAAATGAAACTGCATTAGTATTATTATGTTTTCTTAACCAACATGTTAGAAATGGAGGGTATCTACATATTAGGACTCCTTTGAACAGGGAACTGGACACTTGCGTGTAATTTCTAGGAAAGAGAAATTCAGAATCTGGATGTAAGAAAGAACAAAGTAGCTAAGGATTTCAGCAAAAAACCAAATGTTAATCAAATATACTTCATGAAAATCAATGGTTGTGTCCACACATAATAGTAGATCAAAAATACTGTCTTTTTTACATGAACTGATCATACTTGCTTCACTCCTACACATTGTAAAAATTATGATCCTTTACTTAGTGTTACTTCCAAATCAGGGATTATGATTTGTTTCATTCAAATAAACCACAATTGGTAAGCCAATAACAAATCTTGGCTTATTATCGTATTTGTTTGGAATGAAACAAATCCCGATAGCTAATCCAGATATAACGCAATGCCAGAGTTCACTATTTGTTTCTCAACAGTGTGAATGCAAAGAGTGAAACAGGAAAGGTACGGTGTGTGTGGCTTTCCATAACATGGAAATGCAGCCAATGGGTGTTTTGCTACTCAGTTCAGGAGAACAGAATTGCAACCAATTTAGGTGTGTGGAACTTTTGGCCTTCCAGATGTTGCTCAACTACAATTCCCATAGGCCCCTACCACCAGTGCTTTTTTCTGGGGGCACAGGGTACACATACCCCTGAACATTTTGTGAATCTAAGTTTGACCTCATCGAGGGGCAGTATTTCAATATGAGTAGAAAAATGAGAGTACCCCTAAACATTTTTTAAAAGAAAAAAAACACTGGCCCCTGCAATACATTGTTACTGTCACCACGATCAACATAACTACTCAAAGTGTCCTTTGTTCCCTCGTCTGAATATCTGGTGGCTGTTTCTGATCAAATCCTTAGGAATTACCAAGGATTTGTTACACCAAGAGACCAATATATTTACACATATTAATAAAGGATTCTTCTACCATGTCCAAGTTGCTCTGTTTCATTTTTGCAGCACTGATGAAGTTGGTTTTGAATAGATCACAAATATCCATTGAACATTACAATACTGTCAGCTGCTGAGCCTTCTGCAATAAATCCCAATAGACATATAGTCGAGCCTTGCTTCTGTACCCAGCCAGGGGCGTAGCCAGGATGAAAATTAGGGGGGGCAAGGCCAAGGGGCGGGGAAGGGGCCATAGTGGGGCAAGGAAAGCTCCCTTCTCCATTGCCAGCTTTCCCTCCACCCGCCCCGGCGATCACGGAGGGGGAGGAGGGGATCGGAGCAGCCCGATTTCGGGCTGCTCCAACCCCCTCCTCCCCCTCCTCGAACGGCAGGGGCGAGGGGGCGCCAGGATCAGCCCGAAATCGGGATGCTCCGACTCCCTCCTCCCCCTCCGTGATCGGCAGGGGCAAGGGGGCGCCAGGATCAGCCCGAAACTGGGCTGCTCCGATCCCCTCCTCCCCCTCTGCGATCGCCGGGGCGGGTGGAGGGAAAGCTTTCCCTCTGCCCATCCCACAGCCAGCAAGGGAGATGGGAGACGTCCCTTCTCCCTGGCTGGCTGTGGGGTGGGCGGAGGGAAAGCCCCAGAGCCGCGCAAAGCGGTTGCCTGGCTTTCCTTCCGCCCGCCCCACAGCCAGCCGGCTAGAAGGGACGTCTCCCTTCTCCCTTCTCCTTTGCTGGCTGTGGGGCGGGCGGAGGGAAAGCCAGCCAAACGCTTTGCGCGGCTCGGGGGCTTTCCCTCCGCCCGCCCCACAGCCAGCCAGGGAGAAGGGAGACGGCACTGGGCAGGCAGCGGGGCAGGCTGGCCAGCGGCCCTGCTTCTAGGGGGGGCAACTGCCCCCTCCTGCCCCCCCTGCCTACACCCATGTACCCAGCACAGCCTGCAGAATGCCAGTAACATTTCTGCACCTGTAGATCCTGTCAGAATGACCTCTTCTCACCCAGACTGAAGTTCATTCTGTAAATGACACACTAAGTTGGATACTGGATACATAAAAATGGCACCCTCTGTAAAATCTGCTGCCTGAGGCAACTTCTTTCAAAAGGTTTCATGTTAGAAAGATTTAATAGAGTTGTGTACTATTAAATAATCTTCAAATTTTGAAGAGGGATATTGAATCACAGAGTCATATTTTTTTGCATGTAAAATAAATTTCACATCCTTTGGAAATAAAATAATTGAATTTGTTTACCTTTTCCATGTTTAATAAAGGGAATAATTCTTGTACTCTCTCTGGCTTGATAAGATACTGCTCTGCTGGGTGCCAACCAGCTCGAGTCATCTGGTATTTTAACTCATCCACCCTCGTTGGAGTTGAAGCAATTCTAATACTTCCTGGCTGATGAAACCCAACAGCCTAACAGGAACAGAAAAAAAGACTATCAGGTTCCCTACTTACAAGCAGTCCAAAAAAAAGTCCTAAATAATAACCATGGCGCAGTGTACCTTCAGAACAGGCTACAGAATAAATAATGAGTTGCTATAATTAAATTTATATTATTATTATTATTATTATTATTATTATTATTACAGTATTATTATTAATATTAATACCCCACCCATCCTTCTAACCAAATATTAAAAACAATACAGCATCAAACATTAAAAACTTCCCTAAACAAGGCTGCCTTCAGTTGTCTTTTAAAAGTAAAATAGTTGCTTATTGCCTTGATGTCTGCTGGGAGAGCATTCCACAGGGCAGGCACTACTACCGAGAAGGCCCTCTGCCTGGTTCCCTGTAACCTCACTTCTCGCAGTGAGGGAACTGCCAGAAGGTCCTCAGCGCTGGTCCTCAGTGTCCGGGCTGGACGATGAGGGTGGAGACGCTTTATAGTTTATAGTTATTTGAAATGTACCAACAGATTAACCAATTTAATTTTTAGCTTTCTTTTCAATTCTGTTTAATTCTGGGCACCATAATTTAAGAAGGATATGCCTGACAACAAATGCTAACTATTGGATTCTTTTGCCCCATCTTTATATGCCTGCTAAACAGCTGTGTCATGCTTATGATATTTTATTCTCTTGTTAATTATGCTGTTTTAAATGTGCATTTTATATTTGACTTCACTTAGCAATGTTTTTTTGAAATGTTTAAGTTTTTTTGTTAACTTTGTGTTAAATATGTATTCTGTAGTTGACCTCCTTTGTAATGTTTTATTTTGAAATCTTTAATATAATATTTTAGTTTTTCATTAATTATGTTGCTTTGACTGTATACTCTATATTAGACTTTCTTCAGATTGTTTTATTGATGTTTTAATATGCTGTAAACCGCTTTGAGATTTTTTCTTGAAAATATAAAGTGGTATAGAAATGAAATAAATAACAAGATAATAAATAATAATAAACTGGAACATGTGAAGAGGAGGGCGACCAAGATGATCCAAGGTCTGGAAACATAGCGTTATGAGAAACAGTTGAGGGATTGGGGTATGTTTAGTTTGGCTTACAGGAGACTGAGAGGAGATTTGATAGTCATCTTCAACTATCTATAGTGCTGTCACATAGAAGATGAAGCAAGCTTGTTTTCTCCTGCTCCAGAAGGTAGGACCCAAACCAATGGCTTTACGTTACAAAAATGAGATTCTGAACATCGGTAAGAACTTTCTTACAGTAAGAACTGTTTGACAGTGGTATACAAACAGAGGTTTTTAATAAGAGGCTGGATGGCTATCTGATAATGTATGATTTAGTTGAGATTCCTGCATTGCAGGAGTTTGGACTAGATGACCTTCAGGGCGCCTTCCAACACTACAATTCTATTATTCTAATACAAGTCATACTTTAATGTTCAAACATATTTTTTAAACACTCATTAGTATTTTCCGAAGTAGCAAACAATGAAACCAATAATTAAAAGACAAAGCGAAACAAGGGAAATTATTTCCCCCTCAACCTTCATAAAGTTGAATAAGAGGGTCCTGACAAATTGCCATTATCATAGTATGGTGAGTTTGTGTGGTGGGGAGACGTTAGGGGAGACTAATGAGTCACTTCTAATTCCTGGGTCTAGCAAGGATTAAATTGTTGGAATAGCCAGGTCAACTTCTTGCCAAAGGTGCAAGGGATCTGTAATAAATATATTTTGGATCTGTAATAAATATATTTAAAGATACACACCTGTCCAGTCTCATCTTCTAATTGTTCATAAAGCTTGATGCTGTAGTGATGGATCTTCTTCAGATTTATTCCAGGGTGGAAATACGTTGTCAAACCTGCCTTTTAAAAAAGAACAACAACAAAAAAAGGATACAAATGGGGGGGGGGGTCTTCAACAAAACATTGCAGCGTAGAATGCTTCTGTTCATGGTTCCAGCCGCTCCACCCCACTCCATCCCCAATCACCTGTTTTCCTCCCCCTTCCCCACTAAGCATGTTGGGTCCCCCATTGAGCTTTTTTTGAGCTCCCCACTCCGTTGAGACAATTTTGTTCCACCACTGCCACTTTTTGAGGTTTTATGGAGGTGAGGGAGGAGACAGACACATTTGTGCCCAATCCCTGCTACATTAAATTATTTAATTTCTCCATTAACATCTATGAACAACTCTCTCTTCCACCCCGGGAACAATGAAAAAGAGCTTCTCCGTGAGAACCAAGAAGTGACCTATTTGAACATTGGGACAGTTCCTTCTACATATCTATTTTGCTCTATACACCTTCCACCCAGTTTCCCCCCCTCTTAGTCCCTCAATGTTCCATGCCACTGAATTATTATGGAGCTGGGGTTTTGGCGGGGGGGGGGAGGATTTTCCCACTTAAGGTTTTTCTTTCCATCAGATTTGTTTTACTTGTTCATACCTTAGAGCAGGCATGTCAAACCTGCGGCCCTCCAGATGTTTTGGCCTACAACTCCCATGATCCCTAGCTAGCAGGACCAGTGGTTGGGGAAGATGGGAATTGTAGTCCAAAACATCTGGAGGGCCGCAGGTTTGACATGCCTGCCTTAGAGCTTTACTTCTCTCTTGTGCATCAGCTGCATAAGCACAGGCATGGCAAGACTAAAAACAGTATTCTAGCACAACATAGTTCATAACCAGCACAGTCATCTCTACCTTACAGGAATACAAGGGCAGGGCCTTACTCCAATTCTGCTCTAGTGCCGTTTGTATCATACTACTTAGTGCTGCCTGTACTTCTATGATCAATATCCTCAGTGATATCAATACTGCAGGAGTGTTTCAAAACATCTGCAATAGGCTTCGCCAACCTGGACTAATTCCGTCACCACTCTGGTGCGTAAATTTGGGGTGGAGAATTAGCGATAAAAGAGAGCTAATGGAGAGCTCCACTGGGCCCAGCATCTTCTGAGCATTCTCAGAGAATTCTTGGAAAGACTTGAGTTTTCTCAAAGTTTGCAACAGCTTAAATTATGAAGCAAGCTAGAGGAAGCTCATCAATTCATAATCATTTAAGTGGTTAACACTGAGTGAATTCACTGAGTTCAATGGGACTTACTCCCACCTAAGTGTGTATCTGATTTCAGCCTAAAAATTCAATGGCAAGCACATCAACACAGCTTGAGAATCAAATGCTGAGAACAGCATCAAATGTGCACAAAATTTCAGAGTCACTATATTTCATAAAGCCTATCAAGTGCTACTTTGATAATTTACAATAGTATATGAATATGCAAGGTGACTAGAAATGTATACCACTTCAGCAGATGTTAGTAATGTCTAATTTGGCTTTACTACAGCCACCACCGCTGACACACGATATGATATCTAGGATTACCCTGAGGCTGCAAGCTACTGAAAACAACTTCTTCTTGGTAACTAGCTAGGTCACTGCACAGTTTGTGTAATATGGATCCAGCTACTAATCTGTAATTCCCACATGGAGCAGAATGCCTTGCATAACTACAGAAATATAAATAGATTGTTTTTCTGTGAATGCTATGGTTAGTATATGCAGGGAACCTTGCCAAATGGCCTTCCTCTCTCCATTAAATCAGTGAAAGAGTTTTTCACCTTTCAATGCAATCCTGACAATCTTAACAACAAGGCAGAGGCAGAATTAAGATACAACATTAACTCAGGTCAAACATTGGAGCCCTGTCACTTTCAGAGATGTGGAATTTCTGGTCTATGCGTAGTGTTGTAGGAAGGCATCATTTTCCATTGCGCAGTCAGGCGGAGTCCCCCCAAAACCCCAGGCAGCCCCCGAGCGGAATAATGACAGAAGACCACGTTTGATGGGATTAAAATTGGCCACAACTTTATTAAGAATTCAGATGTAGGGAGACCTTGGCTCAGGCATTGGGCATATATCCCTCCCAGCCCCCAGCCGGGGGTGGGGTAATTTTTCAGGGTTGCCCAGCATGTGTGGGGGTTGGGCTAACTCTGGAGAACATATGTTCAAGCAGACAGCCCGCCCCCCCTCGATCGCAGCCGCTGGAGGGGGAGGGCAATGACGGCCTATGCGTATGGTCAATGCCCCCCCTTTGCCCCATTTACAGGAACCCTGTTATCGCCGCCACAATGGGGGTGGGGGGTCACCGCCCCCACGCCCCGCCCATTTATGTAAATGACTAAAGGATTCCTCCCAAGTTGTGACGAATTGCTACGGGAAAGGCAAAACCTGCCAATGCAGGGAAATTCCTTTCCGGCCCTTCAACAGCAGCCTTGTCGTAGCAGCGCCTGCGTGTGTGTACGCCTGTGGAAAGAAATAACCTGTAATGCAAGTATCAGTTTAAAGAGTGGAGGGTGGGAAAGCTCTGAATCTGTAAGCTGCTTCCCAAGAATGGCTCAACTTTCACCGTGTGCAAGGTAAGGTTACCTGTTCCTACCTGGCCAATCCCCCCGGCACGCCTCCCTGGGCTGGATTGGACGGCTCACTGAGTGGGCAGAGAACACCAGTATCCAGCCCAGGTAGGCAGTGCCGGCTTCCAAACTTCCAGGGCTGCCTCAGGGATCCCAGGGGGCTGCACGCGACTGCGCAAAATGCGCCTCCCCTTTATGTGGGGAACGGTCATTCCTGTATTTGTAAGCAGGCACCACTGCTTCCACTCCATTGTAATCATCATCTGCCAAAAACTATGCTACTGTATTCATCTTGCTGTCAACTGTAGTGAAATTACCTAACGTGTAATTAATTATATAAATTATGTTGTCATTATTCCACCCCATTCATTTCAATGCAAAGGAAACACGATGAAAATGTGAGGGGAAGCTAATCAATTACGTATTGTTTCCAGGCTGAAAGCAGCAGCAACAACAACAACAACAACAACAACAACAACAACAACAACAACAGTGAATGCTAAACACATTCGCTGGATTGATTTCTGTTTCAGGCATGGGAAAATAAGCAAACACTGCCAATTGCCACTCCTGTTTCTGTTTTCTTATGAATTCTCAAACATCCCTACCCATGGGTCGGATACACCCCCTGGGGCCCCTTCATCCACCCTGCAGATTTCTCGTCCCTCTGTCTCCCCCCCTCCATAATTAGCCTTTTTTAAAAGCCCTCTATTGGATGCAATAATTGCCTTTTTCATGCATAATTGTGGCATGGGGCGTCTTTTTGCAGGGAAGTTACAGTCGATGAAGAAAGGGCTAAAATTCTCCTCCTTGTGTGCTGTCCCTCCCCTGCAAAAAAACCCCCAAAAACCCAGTGTTGCAAAAAGGCTTCTATTGGCTTCAGTTGTATGGGTAGGGAGCAATCTTCCTGAAATATGCAGGTGGTACAAGAAGGATTTTCCTGCTTCAGAAGACACAGAGGTGTACCTAGGCTCCCTTGCACCCTTGGCAAGGAGCTGTAACTAAACACGTTAATTTAAAGGGGGGGCTGCTTCCGCTTGCTTAGGTTACATGCTATGATGGTAGCATTTGCGAGGCCCAATTGCCAAACATGCAATGGATGAGCTATTCTGTCACGCTCCCATAGTAAGCATCAGTAATTAATGAGTTTTAGCTCTATGGAAATTCCCACTGTGTTTATGAGAGACAATTTAATGAGTTGTGAAAGGCTATATTTAGAATGACAATAATTATATTATTTGTGGAATTGTTATTATTATGCAACTTGAAATCGGATGGCTTGTTTCATATTGAATATGTTAGAACTTTCCCTTACTGCATGCCATGTAGATCCAGCAGTGAGTTCAGACTTTTCCAACAGAAGTACGTCTTTCATGCCAGCCTTGGCCAGGTGGTAGGCAAGACTCACACCAACACAACCACCTCCAATAATTACTGTTTCTGCTGCATCTTTCCATCTTGCTTCTAAAGAAGGTTTTTCTTCCCTAGGAAAAACATAGAAACAGGAATCTTGCTTCTTTGCCTTTTTTATATACTGAAATACATATTTCTTATGTATTTTACATAAATAGTTCAAGAAGTATATTGTCATCCCTAAGATGGCAGAGTGAAAGAAGCCTCAGTTTAAAAAATAAATTATATAACAAATAAATAAATTATCAAATTCCCTTCTTTCCAAGAGAATGAAAATCAAATCCCCATCTTTCCTAGAGAATGAAAACAGCTAGCCAATTATGAGACTTATTTGCTGCACTTTGTGCAAAATCATAGCACAGTTGGTAGAGCATGAGACTCTTAATCTCAGGGTTGTGGATCTGAGTACCATGCTGGGCAAAAGATTCCTGCATAGCAGGGGGTTGGACTAGATGAGCCTCATGGACCCTTCCAACTCTACAATTCAATGATTCTATTCATAACATTGTTCCTTTCAGAATGACACCCACTACCAATCTGCTGAGAATGCTTCAAAATATTCACCTCCCATTTTATCCAGGTTGCTAAATGAGGATTCATTCAAAATAAAAATGCCAAGAGTGCCCTTTAGCTCTCTATATTGGACAAACAGGCCAAACCCTATGCCAAAGGATAAATGGACATAAATCTGACATCAGGAATCACAAGACAGAGAAACCAGTAGGAGAACACTTCAATCTCCCAGGACATTCTGTACAAGATCTCAAAGTAGCTATCTTATTACAAAAGAATTTCAGAAATAGACTAGAAAGGGAAGTTGCTGAATTGCAACTTATTACCAAACTTAAAACCATGGAGAGACCTGGTCTGAATAGAGACATTGGATTCTTAACTCATTGTACATGATAAAGCTATTTTTAGCCATCTCACCCCTTGCTTTTCCCTGTAAGACCAATTGCAGTAGTTAACAGTCGTCAACAGGTTTATCACACCTATCAGCCAATCACCCATTCCCACTACCCTTCTGAATAATAGCCTTCCCCACCCTCTCACTAGTCTGGTGACTTCTGTTTCAGGGTATCTGAAGAAGTGTGCATGCACATGAAAGTTCATACCAATGACAAACTTAATTGGTCTCTAAGGTGCTACTGGAAGGAATTTTTTTTCTTTTGTTTCGACTACGTCAGACCAACACGGCTAACCTGTAACGATGATTCACTCAGAATGCTTTCAGCTAATCACACTGCTGCTTCCATTGCTGCAAATCTGAGAGGAGCTTAGTCAACATACTGTTCCAGACACTGGGTAGGAAGCAGCAGAAAGAGCAGGCAGATTGTGCCACTTTTGTTTAAAGCAGAGGCAAGGTGCCACAAGATTTTTGGTTTCCGTGCTGGAGGGAAAGACTCACTTTCTTGCAGTGCCATGCAGAACCCCCCTGCCTGCCTTCAACATCTCCATTTATCCTTCTCCGAGTCCCCAGCTGTGCTTTCTTCCCCTGCCACACTTGTGTATGTGTCAGGTCTATGTTTGCTTCCGTATGACCCGCTTATTGAGCTTTTGTCCTGCTTTGTTTGCAGGGCCAGCCCACCCATGAGGACAGGTGAAATGACTGCCTCAGGCAGCAGGATCCACAGGGGCAGGAGATCCCGATGTAGATCTTTATTCCTCCTTTTTTCCTGATGTAGATCCTTCACTCACCCCATTTTTCTTGGTGGGGTGGAGGGCGCCATTTGGTGGTTTACCTCAGGTTCCAAAATGTATTGGGATGTCTGTTTGTACATGTCTGTTTGTACATGTTTATGGAGCTATTTATTGAGCATTCATTCTTATTTTTTGGGCAGGGAGGTTATACAATGGTGACAGTCTAGAAGTGCCCAGTGTGTGTTTCTGGATTAAGTGAGCTTGCCTCTTGCTTATCCCTAGCTCCAGTTGCTGTTAGCTGCCCTGCCCACTGCTCTACCAGCTCAAGTGAGCAGCAGCCACAACTGTTCACCACTCACAACCATTCACAGGTTCATTCACCCTAAAGGCAGCTTCCATATTGAGCTGAGGTATACCAATTTAATGTTCAAAGGTCTTCAATTGTGTGTTTACCTTTCAGTGTGTATTAATAATACACCATGTGGGAATGGACACAGAATGGACCTCTCTCAATTTTGGTTGATCTCTAAAGGTTATAGTTGTGGGATGGGGAGAGGGAGGGACACCTCAGTGTCACCAACATGCAAGGATTTCGGAGAAAGCATTTACCTTTTTAGCAAAGACATTTCACACCTGCATAGGAGTTACAGAGTATGGGCTACAACAGGATGCATACAAATGCACCCCAAAAACACCTCCACAGACACTGTTAGAGGAGAAAAAGGCAATTTTGTAGAGTTATAAGTATGCCAAGAATGGATCAAAGGCAAGCAGGAATATATGCAGCCTTTTAGAAACGACTTAGGACATTAAGACCTGGGTTCCAATCCCTATTCAACCACAAAGCTTCCCAGGTGATAAAGGGGCGAGCTTCTCTCTGTTGTGAAGATGAAGGAACAACAGGATACTACCACCCTGAACTCTGCGAAGGAACAATGCAATAAAAATGTAACCAAATATTAATTTGACTTCTCACAGGACCTACATTAAATTTGTTCAGGTGTAATTAAGCGCATCCTCACACCCTGCTATGTTTTAATAATTTTACGCATGTAAAACGGGACACCCCCCCCCCCAAGTATCTCTGCCTCAGACCAATTTCACAAAATAGGAAAACATCTCTTTTTAAGTCAGGAGCACCCAAAACTTCCCAATCTCGGGTCTGGGACAAATTACACAGCCACCAACACCACAGCGGAGCTTAGCTGCCTATGCACACAGAATCAGCCTTTATTTGAGGCCAGACTCGAGAGTAACCGGGCCAGCGACGCTAGACAAGAAGCGAAGGCAAGAGCCTGAAGCTGGACTCACCACCTTTCAGTGGTCGTCGGGCTGCAGGCAAAAGGCCGAGCAGGGAGCGAGCAGGCGGGCTCCCTGCCCCACAGCTTTGGCGGGAGCCATCGCAGGGCTCCCCGGAGCATGGCTTCTTCTCTTTCTGTCTGTCTGTCTCAGGAGATGGTGGCTCGGCTAGCGGAGGCTCTTTCCTTCCCAAAGTGCACCCCGCTCCCGCTGCTCCCCACAAGACAGACAGGCTGAGCCGTCGTTTTCCAGTTGGCAGAGCTCACTCCGCGGCCAATCCCCACGGCGGAGGGAACCAGGTCCGCCCCTCGAAGGCGAAAGAGCAGCTTATGGGGGTGGTGTTGTTATCTTGAAACATTTCTCCCTTTGAGCAGTTGCTGGGTGGGTTCCCCCCGCCGAACTGGCTTCTTGGGAGCTAGGGATGCAGGTGTCAGGGCGAGGAGACAAGAACTGGGGCTCAGGGGAAGTGAAGGAAGAAAACCTCGTTGGCGCCCTGAGGGGAGGCGAGACGCGGTGGAGGCGCACCCAAACCTAAGACCAACTCTTTCGTATTTTAAAAAGTGCTTTTCCTCCTGCGCCCCCTCCCACCCATTGTAAGCGGTCCACGTTTTTATACCCAGTAAAGAATAACGATAAATATTTGGGTCGGGGTTTAGGAAAAAATGACTTGCTTCCTGCAATGAGGGATCTCAAAACCTTGGGAAGTATATACGAAATCCTGAAAATGGCCGTTGGGAGCCAGCTTCGAACAGCACACTGAAAAATATGATGCATTTGTGGCATCCATGAACTAGGCGCTTGAGGGAGGCGAGGGGAATTACGTGGGAATTTGAAGCATTGCTTCCTCCCGCCCCGTAGGAAGCTGCCATATACTGAGCCGCACGCACCAAATCTTGCTCAGTATTGTCCACACTGACTGGCAGCGGCTGCACACGGTTTCAGTCACGAGTTCCCCCCAACTTGGGACCTCCTGCATGCGAGGCAAAATGCTGTGCCCTTAGCACTTAACACCCTAATAATTGTTTATAGGTAGCTATGAGTTGCCAAATGCTCGAAGGGGCGCTTTAAATGTATGGGGCGTTTAAGTAGCCGTGAGTCTACAATGCTGCTGCTGCTGCTCCGAGAGTGAGAGAGAGGTTATCCGGTGCTTGAGTTCTCGAGGCCCCGTTACTTTTCGCCCTTCGCAGAAAGGAACAAGTCCGAGCACGGTCTTGCCCGGGCGAACGCAGCTATATAGAGACGCCTCTTTCCCCCAATCGACTTCCAGCTCAGGATCCACCCACCTCCGGCCGTCCCTTCCCAAGGATATAAAACGCGCGAGCGGTTTGCAGCGCTCTCTGAGCCTCTTTGCTGGGGCGCGCTGCGTTTGTCTCGGCGGCAGAGGAGGGAAAGTGCAGTTCCCGACAGGATCGACAGGGCGGCGGATCATGGCACCTATTGGAGGGACCCCGAAAAACAAGAAGGTAAAGCCGCCGGCTGCTTGGGGCTCTTGCTTGCTTGGTTTGGTTGCGAAGAGAAGCCCCGAGGTAGCCTATAATAGAGCCGTCAAGCTTAGAGACATTTCTCTGTCTTCGGAGTGCTAGGGCAAGAGGTGGTCGATTATCTCCTGCAAGGCGTCATCGAGAAAAAGATCAACGGTGCTTTAATAGAAAAGTTGTGAGCGAGAGGGGGGGTCGTTTGGGGCTTTGCTAATAGGCAGACCCTGGGGGCTTCAAGAGGGTTAAAGGTGAAAGTCTGCTCCAAGAGTTGAGGTGTAGAAATAGACACCTTGGTCTATACCCGTGGAATAGGAGTTCGCTTTTCGAATAATAAGAATTATATAGGGGGGATCAGGATTTTAGAGATGCTTAGGTGGGCATGGCCAAAAAAAGGTTGGGAACCACTGGTCTACACCCTTAACTATCTCAGCTGCCCTAGACCATGGGTAGGCAACCTAAGGCCTGTGGGCTGGATGCGGCCCAATAGCCTTCTGAATCCGGCCCGCGGACGGTCTGGGAATTGGTGTGTTTTTACATGAGTAGAATGTGTCCTTTTATTTAAAATGCATCTCTGGGTTATTTGTGGGGCATAGGAATTTGTTCACCCCCCCCCAAAAAAAATATATAGTCCAGCCCACCACATGGTCTGAGGGATAGTGGACTGGCCCATGGCTGAAAAAGGTTGCCCTAGATGCTGTAGTGTGTAAGCCAGGAGCACCTGGTTCTGACCATTTTTTTTATATCCCAGGACATTTCATTCATTTTGTATGTCTCTCTCTCTCTCTGTGTGTGTGTGTGTGTGTGTGTGTATCTGATCATTCACATCGCTATGGGAATGTTCAGCATGACAGCAAAGTGTGTTTTCTGCATTTGGAACAACTGAATGTGATACTGATTTAGATAGATACACTTTTTACACGCTTTGGCCAGGATTCTGCATAAAAATGTAATCAGTCAGAATTGTTGGGTCACTTCCTATTTCATGAATATGCAAATTTGCAGTCCCGCAGGTGTGAATCTTCATTGTCATTAGAAAGCTTCACTAGAAGACTCATTGTTCATTGCTTTTATGAACATTACTCTGTGTGATTTCAAAGGAATTTAAATATTTGTGTTACTGTTGCTTGATCATGTATATGACTAAAACCTAATAGGAGAGGTAAAAGTACTCTTAAATATTAGACCCAAGGATAATACGCCTGTTTGAGAATGGAGTATGTATGTGTGCATAGCTATGAAGTTATATGTTTGAAGGAAAGTCACATCTGGGGGGAAACCTGAAGAAATAGATTACAGTGGAACCTCTGGTTAAGAAGTTAATTCGTTCCGAAGGTCCGTTCTTAATCTGAAACTGTTCTTAGTCTGAAGCACCACTTTAGCTAATGGGGCCTCCTGCTGCCGCTGTGCTGCTGGAGCACGATTTCTGTTCTCATCCTGAAGCAAAGTTCTTAACCCGAGGTACTATTTCTGGGTTAGCGGAGTCTGTAACCTGAAGCATTTGTAACGTGAGGTACCACTGTATTTGATCTTATCAATACAGCTTTTATGAAGATGGATAATCTAGCATATGATACTAGATAGTGTTCAGAAAGACAGAGATAAACAATTGGATTAGTCAACCAATAAACAGCTCCTTGGCCATGATTTTGGCAGTGTTAATGGAGAAAGAAAGGTAAATCTGGGCAATGTCATGGATAGAAGAACAAAAATATTTGAATGCGGTGGAAAATTTGGGCACCTTTTGCATACAAAGCATGGAAAATGAAGAGAAGTGTAAACAATGCTTGGGCAGGAGATTATATTGTGATACTGTTTAAATTTAGAAAGACTGTGTTGGGAATCATGCTGCCCAAAAAGCCTCACAGAGCGTGAAGGAGAAAAAGAAGCATAGAACTAAGAATGAAAGACGCTGTCATGTTGCTGTAGCAGAGAACGGACAATAACATAGTTGGTTTTTTGAGAGCTTTATTCGAAGGGTTGAGAAGAAGAAGAAGAGAAGAGCAGAGAACTATTCTTCTGCAAGTCTTTATATGTATTTGCATATGTGAGTGACCAACACCTTGCAAAGCATTTGGTGGAACCTTCTGTAAAGCTTTTACTTAAGCTAGAAAGGCAATGTGCCCCATTCCAGAACAGCTGTTTCCTAACAGAAGGGTGACCTTTGTGGTGATAGGGAAATGCATCGCCTACCAGTATCAGATTTGTTTAAAAAAATGTTAGCGTCCAGATTATACGTTCCTATAACATATGGGCAAGTGTAGTGTGTAACATGTGTACTGTTAGACTCAGTTCACACTGTCTTCACTTCAGAAGCAGAGTTTTATGAAGCAGGTCTTGTAAATCGTGAAGCAGTTAATAAAAAGGGGGGCACAGACATTTAGGGAGAGGTCAGTCTGAGATTTAACAGCAACTGTCACTGCAGCTATGAAAAGAAACACAGGGCAGCTGTCACTAACGCCTCAGTTAACTATGACTGAGGGATCACAAAAAGAGCTGTTCAGATGGCACCCCAGGCAATTGTCAGCAAACTTTTTCCTAATAAATAGCATTACATACTCAAGGGGAAACAATACTTTGAACAGGATCTGCCATCAAGCACATACGGGAGTAATAACCCCAAATGACACGTTGTCCTAGGGAAGGGCATAGCTTAGTATAGGAGCATGTGTTTTGCATGAAGAAGGCCCCAGCTTCTATCCTCATCACATCCAAGTGGGACTAAGAAAGACTCCTCCTTGAAATCCTGCAAACCATTGCCAGTCAGTGTAGAAAATTCTGAGCTAGATGGATGAGACTTTGATATAAAAACCAATATAGGGCACAAATAGATTCAAGTCTACCTGGTCACCATCCTAAGAGGTGTTAGTATGATATACTATAAATGCTATCAGTGGTAAGAATCACCTCCAGACTAGATATTTTACAGAATGCAAGTATTGTTTTTCCTTTTAGGCTACCAGAAACTACCAGAAACATTTCTATAGACAAAGTAGTAAAATATTTTGTACAAATAATTTTTTATAAATATATATATGAAGTTGCTGTAATGCAGGCACCCCCAAACTTTGGCCCTCCAGATGTTTTAGACTACAATTCCCATCTTCCCCGACCACTGGCAGTTGTAGGCCAAAACATCTGGAGGGCTGCAGTTTGGGGATGCCTGCTGTAATGGTTCTTTAGAGGATTTCCAAGAAGTGCATTGGTGATAATGAAGTGCCAAGAAAGGTGCAGATTGTGTTCCTTTGACCTATAAGGGTCTCAATAGTCCTCTTAAATTAGGAATGGGTAATTTCCTCCTGGAAGCTGAATGTGACCCTTACATATTTCCTGTAGTTTTTTTTCGTGCAGATTCAAAGTAACTACAGTAGTCCACTGCAAGTTAAAAAATTGTGCTCTGTGAATCCAGCACACAACTGGTGAATTTAGTGGCTTTTGTAACAGTCTTGCATTGCAATGCAATGATGCAAAATGGCTTGGTGTGAGTTTTAGAGTGTTGAGTAATAAATTTGGCATAGTCCTCCTGGCAAGCATTCTCTTATCAGTGGGAATGATATAAAACTAACACAGAGAGAGATTTAAGACAGATGTGTTGGCATGGTTGATGATAGCTGCTTTCTACATGGCAATCCAACAGTGGAATCTTACAAAGTTTCTTCAGAAAATATCAGCTCTCATCTGTGGCTCCTAGAAGCTGTCAGTATGCGACAGTGACCACACCCCAGGAACAGCTTCAACTGGCAAGCTAAACCAGATGAGGATAGCCAATGAGTCTCAAACCGTTGGCAAGTTAGGGACTTCCCTTACAAGCGAAGACAGACTGTGGTGGATTGAGTGGACATGATCAATAGCGGGCTCAACGGTCAAGAAGGCGGCTTCTGCATTTGCTGTAGAGGCAAATTAGGGGCATATGGGGCTCATCAACTTGGGAAAGTAGCCCATTTACTTTCAGAGAACGAAAACTCTGATCCTAAACCTCCACTGCCTTGTGTGATATCCTGTGGAGAAGATAAGGCTAAGAAATAAACCCTACATAAATCCATTATGAAGTCTTAAGATGAGTGGATGGTGCCTTGTACGCCTCCTTCTGGTAACTCCTGCTGCCCTGCTGGAATCAGACTTATTGCTCTGCTTTCCTTTGGACCACACCAACAAGTGGGGGCTTGTCTAGACATCCCAGGACCTCCATACACACTGCCCAGGCTTGCACCCCAGGAGGATCATTTAAGTGCAGCGGCTTACCTTTATATGTTGTATGAAATGTTAATGTATTTTATTATTATTTTCTCCTCCCTATGATATAATGTATTTATGTATATGTTTTCCGATACAAGTTGCTTGGAGACATTTTAGCTGAACATTTTAAAACATATGAACACTATGTAGTAGTTATTGTTCTTCTTCTTCTAGGGTATTCTTGAACGTCTAGATGCTGGAGAAATTGTGATTGGTGATGGAGGATTTGTCATTGCTCTCGAAAAGAGGGGATATGTAAAAGCTGGACCTTGGACTCCAGAAGCTGCACTAGAACACCCAGAAGCAGGTTAGTTTAATCTGCACGTTGACCCTATGCTTGATAAAGCTATGATAAAAGCTGTGATCCTAAACAAAGTTTCTAGGGAGTAAACATCATTAAATACAATGAGTAAGGCTATAGAGGATTGTGGTTTATGCCCCTTGAAATCAGTGGAATAAGTCGGGTGCAATTAGTTCACATCCCATTTCATTCAATGGACTTAATCATAGTCCACTTTAGCTAAATAGGGGCTGTTGGCCCAATGCACAGGCCAATGAAAATTGGTTCTATTCAACAAATTTTAATGGGCTCTTTAATGGGCACATTTTCTGATTTATACCTGATTTTTTTATTTTATTACACTTTGAACTGGTTATTACAGAAATATTGCTTTAACATTATATCAGTAAAATAAAAAAATTCCTTCAGTAGCACCTTTTCATGCGGTATCTGAAGAAGTGTGCATGCACACGAAAGCTCATACCAAAATAAAAACTTAGTTGGTCTTTAAGGTGCTACTGAAGGAATTTTTTTATTTTACTTCGATCCAGACCAACACGGCTACCTACCTGTAACCATTATATCAGTAATTAATCTTTTTTATATTTTTTGCAGTTTTGGGGCTGCCTTAAAATAAGGATTTATACTGTTTGTTATCCTGTGTCTGAAGGCATCTATAGGTCTTTGAAGATAGGGTCATGGATTTACAAAGACAAGGGGGATGAAAGCAAATACTGTGATAATCACAAAAAAGCCATATTAATGTAATGATTGGTCTTTTGGTTATCCTCTGCTTCTATAGTAGCAGACAGTGTGGTGGGACGGCACTGCTCACCTGACCTCCAGTCATTGCATTGTCAGTGTTTACTGGGAGGGGGATGGTGGCTATAGTGCAAATGCGCTAATGGGATATTGGAGGGGCACTGCCTCTGCATTTGCACTGGGTTTTGCCAGCACTTCACCCCTCTACCTCCTAGTAAGCAGCAGTGATGCAACTAACAGGAGGTTAGGTGAACAGTAGTACCCCACCACATTATTTGTATCTGATGGTGTCAAATACTAGGTGTTCTGGTACCATTTTCAGTAGTAGCTTTATGTTCAAAATCATTTGGCAAAACCTGTACCTCTTCAAAGACAAAACTGTCCCTGCCACAGTATGGGAAGAGTGAAATTAAGCCTGATGCTGCTACTACTGTCCACCACTACAATTTTCCATGTATCACTCCAACTCCTTCAAAGTAAGGCAATATTTTAAAAATGCAATAAACAACTATTTCACAACTGGGGTGTATTGCGAAAGTCCCATACCAGTCAGGCAAACAGTGTTCTAAGTGTGAAATGTGAAATAGATGTGACCTTCAATCGTTCTTAAATTACATTTGTATGGGTCAAAATGTGGGGTGGGGGGTGGAGGGGTTACAGAGAGTGTAGTGTCAGATGTGACCTTGAAACTGGATAGGAAACCCAACAGCCTTGAAGTGAAGAAATAGAGCCTGTTTTTCTTGCCTTTGGTTAGAGTGTGGATGGTGCCAGTTATTTCACAGTAACTGCTGTGGGATTTGAGACAGCTATTCTGGCATCATAATTATAGACACATTTCCTTGGAATTAAGTGCTTTTTATTGTGGCAGAAAATGCTTCCTAAATGAGGTGACAAGTAGAAATAATTAGTGGCCTACCTGTGTACGTTAAGTATCCTGCACTGCAGGGGTACCAACATGATTACCCTGCAGAAGTTGTTGGACTACAACTTCAATCATCCTTGACCTTTGGTCATGCTATGGCCAGTTGATGTTGGGATCCATTAAGATCTGGAGGACACTGCATTGGCTATCTGTGTTCTATGGTCTCTATAAATTCATTGTAGTTGTGGGTGGCACATTTTCCCATTTAAAATCTTCTTTTGATACACTGCCTGTTAAAAATGCTATTGCATATTGCACCAGTAGACTAAGGAAAAATAGCTTAATTGGCTAAAGACAATATCCAGTAGTGGAGAACAGACTTCTATCCATGCAACAGGACTTCCCCTTCCTCTTCTCCTCCTCATGCAGCTCCTTGCATGCCTACTAAAACTGCTAGGGTTGTGGACCCTAGTCTAGAGCAATTTGGGGGAGGCTGCAGAGGGAAAGAGAAGAAGGGGAAATCTGCTTGGATAACACTGGATATTGCTCTAAGGAAAGGAAAGAATATGCCTTTCATTGCAACTTCAGATCTACCTGGAAGTCTTTCATCAGTTATTATCATATGAATCCCATTTATTTATACTTCTAATTTGCAGAGATTTTCAAAACACTCAAGTCAACATTGTTCTTATTTTACAGGCAGGAAAAAGAGGATGAGAGATAGTGATTTTGCTTTCCCAAGATACCTCTACAATAGCGAGGAACCTTAAACCTTCCTGGTTCAAATCCAATTTTGTCCAGCTGTCAGACCTACAGTGAAATGGTTTAACAGTCTCAGATGCCTTTTGCATCAATCATGTACCAATTGCAAGTTGGGAAATTAATGTGCAGATTTTTAATTGATTAAATATGTATACCCTTTATTAATAAATCAACGGGAGTGTTTCTTTTTAACAGTATAACAACTCAGTTAAAAATGAAGCGAATCACTATGTGATAGGTCAAAAAATGGAACACGATAAGGCAATACCATGTGAAAGGAGCTGCTGCCACAATATTAACATTATATCTGACTCTTCATTTTGTTTAAACATTTTGCAGTTCGTCAGCTGCATCGAGAATTCCTCAGGGCTGGATCAAATGTTTTACAGACATTCACCTTTTATGCCAGTGATGACAAATTAGAAAACAGGGGGAACTATGTAGCTGATAAACATTCTGTGAGTAGTTTCAACCGCTTTTTTATTATTATTGACAAGCAGAGTTACAATGCAGAAACATGGGTCATCTTTGCAAGACCTAATTCATTAAATTTAAAAATTCAAATAGAAATAAAATATATGAAGATTTAGTATACTGAAATGGCATGATAGAGATGCTACCTGGATTACCTTCCAAAAAAAAAACCAGGGACAACCCGTCAGATGAAAGAGGCAAGCTAGTTACTCTTACTGTAGTTATTCCTCACAAAGCACTTTCAAGTTGTTTAATACTGTGGAAAACAGGAGCTGACAAGGGCTAAATTTTTTCAATTAATTGTGACACTTTCCCCAGCGTCTCTAATATTAGAAATAATAATAATAATAATAATTAATAATAATAAATTTATTATTTATACCCCGCCCATCTGGCTGGGTTTCCCTAGCCACTCTGGGCGGCTTCCAACAGAAAAATGAAATGAAATAATCGATTAAACATTAAAAGCCTTCCTAAACAGGGCTGCCTTCAGATGTCTTCTAAAAATCTGGTAGCTGTTTTTCTCTTTGACATCTGATGGGAGAGCGTTCCACAGGGCGGGCGCCACTACCGAGAAGGCCCTCTGCCTGGTTCCCTGCAGAAAGCTTTAGAATACTCAGGAATAAAAGTTTTGTGTCTCTATTGTAGAAAATGTATACTTTTTGTGCATTCTGCAATTTCTGTAGAGAGGAATGAAGCCACAGCAGGGTCCCCAGACTACGGCCCGGGGGCCGGATGCGGCCCAATTGGCCTCCCAATCCAGCCCACGACAACCCCCGCCACTCGCCGGCGCCGCCCGCTCTTACGGCGCGCAGCGCTCTTCCAGGTCGGAAAAAAGCACCGAAAATCCTTTGTGCGCATGCGTATGGGCCTCTCCCGACCCAGAAGAGGTCATTTCTGGTGCACTTCCGGGGCGGGGGAGGCCCATACGCATGCGCACAAACGATTTCCGGCGCTTTTTCCGACCTGGAAGCGTGCCGCCACACCAGTAAGCGTCCGTGCGCATGCGCACAGGCGCGCACTCCCCCGCCCGCCCTCCGCGCGATCGGCGCGGTGGGAACCGGCCCAAAGCCCGGTAAGTCTGGGGACCCCTGAGCCACAGCAATACGAAAATTCCAGTTCTCAATCCAGACAGGTGTTCCTAAAGAAGACCACGGACAGTAGTATTGACAGCTGCTGAGAAGCCCTAGAAAATTAACAAGGTCACACCTCCTCTTCCATCTCCTGGTGTTGATTGTCAGCTAGGGAAACCTGAGGCAGCTTATGAATCCATGAAAGAAAGCAGATTGAAATGGAACCAGATAATCAGGAATGTCTGGAGATGTGCCACCACACCACA
The DNA here is from genome assembly GCF_965207765.1 of Zootoca vivipara. Lineage (NCBI taxonomy): Eukaryota > Metazoa > Chordata > Lepidosauria > Squamata > Lacertidae > Zootoca > Zootoca vivipara. The sequence continues at coordinate 35,539,537 of NC_142593.1, forward strand.
TACTGAAGCAACTTGCCCCCAAATGGGGAGCCTAGTCAATAATTAGATAAATAATCCGTCTCCAGGGATCCCCCTCCCCTACTAGTGGTCTTACTATCACATCCTCTTTTGAGCATTCATCATCCCATTACCCATTCCTGCATTCCAGGGGGTTGGATTAGATGATCTTCCAGGTCCCTTCCAACTCTATAATTCTGTGATCAATCATGCAAGTTGTAGGTTGCATTTCTCCAAGATCCCTTTTCAGAACCTTAAGCTGCAGGAACTGAAACGCACTGCTAGATCAGGAGCACACTCAGTAAAATCCTTTACGCTGTCCACTAATAAAAACCACCACCTTATGAAATTGTACTGTGATGATTGGTAAAATGTGAGACATCTTAGTTGGACAACAAATGTAACGTGCATTCATTTTTCCTACAATAAAAGTGTATGTATGTGTATGGTGTAACTCTGTACTAATGTTATTTCCATATTATCAGGGCAAGAAAGTAAACGAAGCAGCCTGTGACATTGCGAAAGAAGTGGCTCAAGAAGGGGATGCTTTGGTGGCTGGAGGCGTCAGCCAAACCCCTTCATACTTGAGTAGCAAGAGTGAAGCTGAAGTTAAATCAATCTTTCGAAAGCAGCTAGAAGTTTTTACCAAAAAGAATGTGGACTTCTTAATTGCAGAGGTAAATACAACCACTAAGGAAACAGTAAGTGGTGATAATGAGGTAAACGGCTTTTGTGATAGGTTCGTATCTGGAGTTTGTGTGAATTGAAAAGCTGCTTGCACAACGGGGCTCTGCAGATTTGCAACCCACCTGCCCCGAAAGAGTGACCAAGGCAGGCCAAAATCAGGCCTAAACCCCTGTTGGAATGGATCTAGAAAATCTGTTTCATCCAAGAGTGCCAGAGCCAGAATTGGGGGCAGAGTCAGGGCACCCCCTCAGAAATTTGTGCCCCCAATGCTGGAAGGTGTGGGATAACAATGACTTGGGCCTAGCCTCTATACAAACAAAAGAGAATGAATGCTCAATAAACTGATATATATCTCATAGCCTCCACATAAAAGTTACATGAACAAATCAGGATAGATGCTCAGTGAATAGGTTGGTAGAACCTTTAAACAGATACCCTGAGGTACAAAGGAGTTTAGTATATGACGAAAGATACTCAGCAAATGCCATTTTTGGAGGGAAAGTTTTGAATATTTAGAAAATAACAGGGATCCCCATTTCCCTCTCCGCTGGGCTGGGAAGGCGAAGCACTGGCTTCAGCAAAGGTGGCGCCCATCTGAACATGTAGGTGAGTGGCCCACTGGTGGTATTCTTCTTGCCAGGGGAGGGCAGCAGAAAACCTTGAAATATAGAGCATTCCAAAGGTGGGGAGGGAGCAGAGCTAAGCATCAGGCCCCGTTCGGAGTCAATCACAGTGCCAGTCCAGAGCTGGGGCAGTGATCAGGGCTAATTGTAGTCCACCTCCATTTCACCACAGCCACCATGCGTAGATATGGGGCAGATGCAACGATGGCTCTGACCTTCCACAAAGCCCTTTTCTCAGGAGGTGGGGTTTTTGCATTGTACCCCAAGTTTAATTGTACTTTTTCTTTTAGTCTTCTGTTTGTTTTTGTCGCATTTTCACACAAAAGGTAGTATTATGCTCTGAACTCTCTCCCCCCCTTTTTTTCCTACTCCTTTCATCTCTTTTTAGTATTTTGAACATGTTGAAGAAGCTGTGTGGGCAGTTGAAACCTTAAAGGAAGCTGGCGTGCCAGTTGCAGCAACTCTTTGTATTGGTCCAGAAGGAGATATGCATGGCATATTACCTGGAGAATGTGCTGTCAAACTTGTAAATGCTGGTAAGATTCTATTTTTCACATATCCATCGTGAGACAAGTTAAAATATTAGCAATATGGAAGGAGATGAAAGAAGCTCAGCAAAAGAAGGTACATGTCTGAGTAGGAAAATACTGGATAAGGGAGAAGGTAAAAGGAAGCCCTGTTGGATCATAGTGGACCCAGCTTTTGGGGTGGGAGGAGCATTGCCTCATTCTCCCTAATGGACCAATTAGTCAAATAGTTCTACTTTTTATTTTAAATTTTCTTTGTTTATTAAGGCTCAAAGTAAAAACGGCATTTTAACAAGTGCTTTACAAATGATCCTATCGTCCACTTTAGCTATTGTAGCACAGAAAAACAGGTAAGTGGTGCCATCCACAGGCAAGTGGGGAACAGCTATCAATGTCTTGATTCTTTCTTAAAAGGTGCACGAGATGCAAATCCTGGCACAAAATACTTGAAGTTTGTAACCCACACCCATACTTGGTTGCTTTACAATACCAGCAATCCCACACTTAAATCAGGCAGCTAAAATGAATAAGCTTTGGATGGGAGGAATCAGGAATGGGTTTTTGTGTGAAAGGACTGTGAGCAAAACACACACAGACACAAACACACACACACACACATTTCTGGGCTGGGAGGTATCACTAAGAGGTACCTCCTGCCCTTTAATTCTAAGTATACATTTACCTCCCTTTCTAAGCTAGTATTTTGCATGTGATGCCAGTTTGTGGTCTTTGGGTGGGAACTTAGCAAATCCCTCAAGCTTGAAGTCTGCCCACTCCAGGTCTAGAGTACATTCAGCCCAGCCCTGCAAGGCATGGATCTCATACTTTAATATGACACTCCCAGAATTTCAAAGACAATAAGTACTTGGATATTTATGTCTGTTTCCATACATGCATATTTAAAATGCAGTTCCAAAAAACCCCATCACATCAAAAAGGGTGGCGCTCTGGGTTAAACCACAGAGCCTAGGCCTTGCCGATCAGAAGATCGCTGGTTTGAATCCCCGCGACAGGGTGAGCTCCCATTGCTCGGTCCCTGCTCCTGCCAACCTAGCAGTTCGAAAGCAAGTCAAAGTGCAAGTAGATAAATAGGTACCGTTACAGTGGGAAGGTAAACGGCATTTCCGTGTGCTGCTCTGGTTCACCAGAAGCTGCTTTGTCATGCTGGCCACATGACCCGGAAGCTGTATGCCGGCTCCCTCGGCCAATAATGCGAGATGAGCGCCACAACCCCAGAGTCGGTCACGACTGGACCTAATGGTCAGGGGTCCCTTTATACACAGATCACATTAGTTTTAAAAACATTGAATTGAAAGACATTATGAAACACTTCACTTCTTATTCTTTAGGTGCTTCTATTGTTGGAGTAAACTGCCATTTTGATCCAGCTACTTCCCTCAAGACTCTGAAACTCATGAAGGAGGGCTTGGCAGCTGCTAAACTAAAAGCACACCTGATGTCACAGCCGCTTGCTTTTCATACTCCGGACTGTGGGAAGCAGGGGTTCATTGATCTACCAGAATTTCCTTTTGGTAAGACTTTTGTTGTTGCTGCTGTTCTTAGTGTGAAGCTGCGAGAAAAATAGCGCTTATACATCAAACAGGAGTATACAGCATACATCAAATATCCAGTACATGTACTGGAAATAGCCCCAGTTGCCTTCAAAAGCATACAGTTGGTCTGGAACTGAAGCCATGTTGCATTGTATAAAATGTATTTATTATTATTTTTAAATATTCTGTACATATTTCAAGAGTGATTTATACTCAATTAGATTAATTATAAAATACAACAATAAAACAGTAGGGTCAGAGTCTAAAATTTTAAACCCAAAGATTGCCGCCAAGTAAACATCTATAGCAGGAACAGGAACCATTTTTCAGACCACATACTACATTACTCAGCAAAAAAGCTATTGGGGGGGGGGTCACACTTCATATGTGGGCAGAGCCCAAAAGTAGACAGGGCCAGTTACCATGCAGATCAGCTGAGGGGGTGTTGTTTTCATCCTGTTATAGGGCTGGGCTTGATGTTCGTGCTGGGACTGGGATGAAATTGAGCATATGCTTCCCAAATGATCAGCAAATATCGTCTAAGGAGCAGGAGAAAGCTACTGATTTTCATCCCCATCTCAGTATGCTTAAAGCTTTCCACCTTGCATGCTGCAAGGTTTAAAGGGGATTAAAAAGGGGATTAGAAATATTTGAACCTCCTTGTTCATCAGATGATCTGATTCTATTCCATTTGGTTGGGAAAACATGTAGGTAATTCTTGGAACTAGAAAAGAGTGCTGAAAAAATTGTTTAGATCACTTTGTGGAATAGGGAGCCCTACCTAAGAAAAGTCCATTTGGAAACTGAAAACTTGTTCCCCAAGAGTGGCTATTGAGATTGGCTTTGCCTTATGGAAAATACACAATTGTCTGTGCTGGTTAGTGCTGTCTAAAGAAAACAAACATATTTTGTAAAAACATTTGGATGACAATGGTAGTGTTTTGCACAGATTTTTATCACCAAATATTCAGATAATAGTGAAGTTAAAGTAATTACATTTCATTACAGCTTTGGAGCCAAGAATTCTATCCAGATGGGATGTTCACAAATATGCAAGAGAGGCCTATAATTTGGGGGTTCGATATATTGGAGGGTGCTGTGGGTTTGAACCATATCACATCAGAGCAATTGCAGAGGAGCTGGCCCCTGAAAGAGGATTTTTACCACAAGCCTCTGAAAAACATGGCAGCTGGGGGAGCGAATTGAGCATGCATACCAAACCATGGGTCAGAGCAAGGTAAAGTATATTTTTAACTCTGATACTAAAATAGCCCACTATATATATTCCTTTTTCAGAAATGCATCGCCTCATATAGCAAATTACTTGGTAGTAGTAGAACTCTATGTCATGGTACAAAACGATGCGCACAAGCAGTTTTGAACAGTAATTTTATAGACCTAAACACCAAGATGGAAGTAATGGATGCAGGATATTACTAAACATGTGCATTTAGATCAATAGAGTGACTGAGTTAAATACCCTCTAGTTTACTAGAGTACCTGTTATTCAACCATTGTACAGTCAAGTTTCATTCAGATTTCCTGATACAAATGTTGTTCCTTTCATGTTAGGTTGGCAGCATTTGCTATGTACAGTAAAGCTAGAGAGACTGAATTCAATCAGAATACTAACTTCTTAGTTTGTGTGTTGTGTAGTTTCCCCTAATGCTCCAAACATGTTGGGACATTTAGAAATCAACATTTAGCAAAACAACTATGGTACCAGACTTTTAGAGGGCATCTGAAGGCAGCCCTGTTTAGGGAAGCTTTAATAGATTATTGTATTTTAATACTTCTGTTGGAAGCCCCCCAGAGTGGCTGGGGAAACCCAGCCAGATAGGTGGGGTATAAATAATAAATTTTTATATTATTATTATTTCATAATAAACTTGTTCTGTTCATACTACTTCTTGGGCGCCCGATGCATTCCCCATCAAGGCCCTCTGTCCCTACCAATTTTTAAATTAAAAAACCTGTGAGGGTTTTATTTCAGGCCAGGGGTTTCTCTTTTTTGGGGGGGATCTGTGTTTTCTTTGTTTCGAGCTGTATGTAGATATGTTGCCTGGGCCCCTGGGGATATAGTTTTTCAGGGGTGGGGGCAGTTCTGAGCATCACCGCTTTCATTCTGTGAAATGGGTATTTTGTGGTGCTCATAACAGTTTCTTAGATTTCCAAATATTCTTCCTCCCTGACACAAAATGTTGGGGATTCTTTTGTTATTGTGTGGTATTGCCCTCCTTTTTGTTGCAGCTAAGCCAGAGGGCCACAGAAAAGTTCAGCAATTATTTGGAGCATGATTGTGAAGGTTGTCTGAGGTCCTGAAACCTCATTTAAACTTCTTACATTGCAATCATTATATAGGTTGCCTTTGAACATTCAACAATGTTTAAAACTATAGTCAAGATTTCTGGAAACCTACTATCCATATCCCTGGGGCTACAAAGTTCATTTGTGCCCCCTCCCCCTTTTCACTGTATTATATATCTCAGTGTTATTTTTGTCCTGGCCTTAGCAGGAAAAGAAACTAGTAAATATGCATATAACCTTTTCAAAAGCACCTGTATTTCAGAAGTGATATGTTAGCGTTTTATGTCTCAATATCCTTGGAGAGGTGGGGTGGGGAGAATTAGCAGCAATACAGCACTACCAATGCTGATGTGCCCCCTTATGTGTGTGAGGCCCTTGGTGCTGGATCTCAGTGTCTGGGCTTACACTATTGATCCCTCTGGCAAGTCCATCGCTAGGGTTGCCACATGTCCTCTTTTTCCAGGACAGGTCCTCTTTTTCATGGGTATGTAAAATCAGAGTCATCATAGTGAGCCAAAGTTAAAAGTAGAACACCATCAGTTGAGTTATTAAAACAATCCTTTGCACTGTTAGGTTTACAACCCAAATTATTCCATGACAATCTGTTGATTTACATGCTAAAATATTTTGTGAAATATCTCGTACTGGTATCCCTCTTTGCTTAAAAATATATTGACTAGGATTTGTCCCTTTTTTTAACCTAGGGCTAGGAAGGAGTACTGGGAGAATCTATTGCCTGCTTCAGGAAGACCATATTGCCCCTCGCTGTCAAAGCCAGATGCCTGGGGGGTGACCAAAGGGGATGCTGAGTTGATACAGCAGAAAGAAGCAACATCTGAACAACAGCAGAAAGAACTCTTCAAAAGACAGAAATTCAAACCCAGCACTGTAGCATAGATTATTAGCAATTTTGTCTATGCAAAAACAAGCATGTCACTGTATAATTGACAACTCAATGGAAAGATCAGACAGAATTTATTAGTTGGAAGTATAATAAATCTCAAAACACTTTTTAAAAATGAAAATGCACCTGTGCTATATGCTGCACTTTTATTGAATACTCCAACGTATTTGCAGTACACACAATTCAGAGCATGTTCATCCTCTAATCCTATTGAAATAATAGGGATCTAATGCTTACATGTAAAATAGTCCAATCCTAAGCAACTTTTCTCAAAATTAAGACTCACTGCATTTAACAGAATTTCCTTCCTAGTAAATGTGCTTAGGATTTCACCAAATAACTTGCGTTAATTGGAACTTTATATGGATTGTGCCCATTATCTTAGATGGAGAAGTTTTATCTAATGTCCCCCCCCCATAAGCACAGCACTCTTTATGAAAGCTAAAACAGATGAATACTTATTTTGGAAAAATATATTTTTCTCAGGATAGGAATAATTTATATAATTTTTAAAAATAAAATACTTCTGATAAACAGCAGACTATTTTCAAAATAGTTGTTGGTTTTATTCTCCCAGGCTTGAGATGGCATTGCGATCTCTAAATGCATATTACAGGAGATCAAATTAAGCAAAAATTTATTCAGCATTCAAAAAAAAAAGTTTATAAAAAAGGGTTATTTATAGTTCCAATCAGAAACAGGAAAATGTAAAGAAGATACAAGAATATAAAACTCTTTTCTCCATGTGAAATCCAAACATGTAACTTCTAGAAATGCATGAAATCCACTTGGCTTTTCCATTACAAATTAGCAAGAAGTCTTATATATAGATCATGACTGAAGTTTCCTCCTGAGCTGCTGAGCTTTCCAGACTGTGGGTGGTATCCAAAAGTGATGGTACTGAAAGAATCCACCAGTGGAATGGGGAGGAGGCCATTTCAATGACCCCTAAATTCCATGCCCTCTCTATATCTGCCTCAAGGGTTTGGGGGGGTCCCCTCAGAGCAGATTTATGCCCCTCAATATACTATGGGTTTTGTGAGGTGCTATGCAGGAAGGGGAAATGGACAAAAGAAATCCCTCCCTGTTTTGTTGACCAATTCCTTCCGTCAATAGATAGTTGCCACTGGGTACCACTCTAAAACTATGCAGATATTTAGGTCCACTTCACAATGAAGCATCTGTGGAAGCTGATCACAATGCCTTTCACCACTCGGCATGATTGATCCATTCCAATATACTGCGCTAGTGCTCCTGATCAAGTAGTTGAAATAATCTTATATCTAATCTCGTATGAGGGCTTTGGTACCCGCTTTTAAAAAGAGAAATCTCCATTGCTCACTGAAACTAAGGTCACATGTTAAAACCTTAAGGACTGAAAATCTTCAGGGCCGGCCAGAGACATTTTGGCACCTGAGGCAAACCACAAAATGGCGCCACCCTCCCTGCCAGGGAAAAAGGGGTGAGTGAAGATATACATCAGGAACAAGGGGGGAAATAAATATCTACATTGGAATCTGCTGCCCCCTGTGGTTCCTGCCACTTAAGGTGCTTGCCTCAACTTGCCTGATGTAGCTAAATACCGGTAGATGACTAATATCTGCTATATACTGAGGGGATTGGCCTATATGTGACATCATTCAGTTCTTTTATATCTAAGAGCAATGTTCTGTATTAATACCAATAAAGATTTACAAATTACCCTAATGTCTTGCTGTTTTGAGAGTGAAATTATATTTAAAGCTTGCACTGTTAAGAAAAATGAATAAAGGTACCCTAACACAATGTTTTAACATGCTTCGTTTGGAACAGAATATTCTTCCTGAATATGTTTGCCCTGCCACCTTTCTTCTCCATGACACATTATAGAACTCCTTTGCAATTGTGCATACACATAAAAAAAGGCAGTATCAATCTTGTAACAATAAAGCAGGAATGGGAAGTTCTGGTCCTCCAAATGTAGCTGTAACAATATATATATACAGTTAAACCTCGGTTGTCAAACGTAATCTGTTCCGGAAGCCTATTCGGCTTCCGAAATGTTCAACAACCGAGGCACGGCTTCTGATTGGTTGCAGGAACTTCCTACACTCAAGCAGAAGCTGCATCAGATGTTCGGTAAGATTTCCAAAAAACATTCAAAAACTGGAGCATTTACTTCTGGTGTTTTGGCGTTCAGGAGCCGAAACATTCCAAAACAGAGGCGTTTGGGAGCAGAGGTTTGAGTGTGTGTGTGTGTAATTCCTGTTCTTTGTCACTGGTTTCCAAAAGGAATAGTCTAATACTTTAACCGTCAACAACTTGAATCTAGGACTTTACTTCACTTTGTGTGTCTTGTGTCCAAGAAGATGCTTTGCCTGGGTGTTCTGGAGCAACCATAGTTTGTTTAAAAATAATAGCAACAGACAGGTTTTCAACCCTTGAATGTTTTCAGTCAACCATCCGCTGAGAATTGAACATCATCTGCACATCCTGGAAGCCAAATAGGGCATTTCTGCAGCAGTTACTTGGAAGGGTTTGTGTTGCCTTTACAGTACACACATTTAATGTATTGGGATTCATTCTCTATTTTCTCCACGAGGAGGAGCTGGCTGAGCGAAATCATATAACACCGTCTCACAATTCTCTGGGGCAGCCTCATAAGGGTGTTCTGTTCTGGTAATATACATGGTAATAAACAGTCCTTACAGATATATGCTCCTTAAATCAGGGGTAGGGAAACCTGTGGCCCTCCAGATGTTGGACTCCAGCTCCCATCATTCTTGGCCATTGGCTATGCTGGCTGGGGCTGATGGGAGTTTGAGTCCAACAATATATGGTGGCCCACAGGTTCCTTGCTTTTACATTAACTGTATTTTAATCCACTGTTTAGAGGGCCTTCAAGTGGAAAAATTTTTTACAAGTAAATGTTAATAGTAACAATGGAATGCTGTTTCTGCTTCTTCCTCACTAATGTCTCTGAGCAAGAGTAAATAACATGAATTGCTTATTAAACTGGAATAGATGGCTGCCTCAGAAGAATGCTCCATTAAGCAGTCATGATAATCCACATCCACTCAACTTGAGAAACTTTTCCATTACATACAAAATGTTCATTCAGCTGGCAATAAAGCGAATTAAACCAAACAAAATGTGAAACAGGTTTTTTTTTTATTAAAACACATATGAAATTTTTCCTTAAGCTATGCATGGTCACAAACAATAGTGTGACTGTTTCTATATATAGTATTTTTTTTAAAAAAAAACAACTCACTGCACATCTGTTTGCAATTTGTGGTAACAATGCAACTCTTCCCTACCATTGGGTGAGATAGCATCATGGAAATGCATTAATGTTCCCACTGCACTGGGATGGACTGAATGTGCATGATGGTCAGTTTTTAATTAAAGAGAATTGAATTCCAGGATCTTCACATTAGAACAGCTTTCTGGGATCACTTCCAGACAACCTGTTCATTGAATGTTCGTCCAGATTTGTTTGCACAAGGTTTGCAGGGAGAGTAGACTGTGTTAGCTACATTTTGAGTATTCATTCTGATTTGGTTGCAGGGTGGTTAGTTGACGCTGAGTCAAGCAACTTTCCAGTGCATTCCCCCACTACTTTTCTTATTGCAAAATTCTGGGGGTTTTGGGGGGAGGGAGTGGAGGGGGAAGCAGGATTGTTGCACGATAGATCAAAACCAACTTTTATTGTGTAAATTGCAAGCCAAAAACAGTGGCTGTTTAGAAGTGCCCTTGGTTATCAGCCATAAAGTGAAGAATGAGAAGAAATGGGTAATTCAACAGGGATATCCAACAGTTACTATCTGATGATGAACTAATGGAATAGTATTTGTAGTTCTGCAGCCTCTGTTTCCATCCTTCCTTGCCCCAAACTGAAGACAGTGGCGCTTAACCAGAAGAAACATGAGCTAAAAGCACTGGCGAAACCCAAGGTGATACATTAGCACAAAATGGATGTGCTTGTGCTGAATATTGACATCAGCAGTTTGGGCTTCTTTCTCTTTATGTTGTCCCAGAAAATGGTGCAGACAGCTATGTAGTATTGTGAGGCATTTTGCCTTGAAAAACCTTCGTAAGGGTATTGCTCTGGCACCAAAGCAGAATCTCACACTCTTTATTTGTAGTTCAGCACTAATACAAAAACATAATCTAGGAAAGCAGGGAATAGGTAATGCCCCTAGAAAACATTTTTACTCAATCTCTTAATAATTAGTTTTTCCATCTCGGCATTCCCCCCCCCCCCTACACATCACTAGGTGGATTTTTTTTAAAGTACAGTACTGTAAAAATGCAAAAGCACTGCCTCCTTGTGGTAAGCGAAATAATTACAAGAGCAGTGAAAGATAAGGCAATCCTCCCAAGGGAATTATTTTATTCCCAGTTACAGGTAGGTAGCCGTGTTGGTCTGAGTCGAAACAAAATAAAAAAATTCCTTCAGTAGCACCTTAAAAACCAACTAAGTTTTTATTTTGGTATGAGCTTTCGTGTGCATGCACACTTCATCAGATTCACTGAAACAGAAGTGTGTATCTTCTGTTTCAGTGTATCTGATGAAGTGTGCATGCACACGAAAGCTCATACCAAAATAAAAACTTAGTTGGTCTTTAAGGTGCTACTGAAGGAATTTTTTTATTTTATTCCCAGTTGATTAAGTTGTCAACAGTTGCTGTGCTTATTTTGCATACATTTAAGCTTATATTCAACTGCCACAGGTGCTAGTTTATACATTTAATTGCCATTTGGGCCTACTGGTTACAATTTTTCTATTTATATCCATGAGGATATATACTTGCGAACGGAGAATAAGGCTTCATGTATCTGACTGCATTCACAATACTTGTTATATCTTTAATGTCGTACAAGGCTTGCAAAGAGTCCTGCACGGTGTCTGGTCAACAGGCTTGAAGCCAGCTTCTTCTTTCTGAAAGGATCAGCTGCATGACCAAAAGCCCCGCAGGCAATTGGGAGACTCAATTGTGCAGTTGATCAAGTCACATATCTACCTGCCCCACACCTAACATCAAATATACTGTCAGGTGGGAGGCTGCTCTAGGAGCAATGGACTGATGATACCTACGCCACATAGTCATGGTGAATACACTCCAGGGACAGATTCTCCATGCAGGCACCCAGTGCTCAAGGTCTACTTCCAAGTGGCTTTTCAGGTAGTATAGAGCAGACACTCGCCAATAGTGATGTCCAAAGGGAGTATAGCAATGGAACATCACTATTGTGAAACACGGGAGACTGTTTCCTTCTTGGACATAGTGTGTGTGGGGGGAATCAAAGCCAGGGCCCAAGAAGATGTGGGTTGATGGGATTGTGCTGCTCTTCACAGTGATATACATGCTGTTCAGTTGCAGCCCATGAAATTTGTGCGTACATAATCGACATATAAAGTTCACCATTGCCACATAAATGTTGGTGGATTATATTCCTGGTGTCCACACTTTGCTTCTTGAATGCTACGACAGAATGCTACGACCATGGTTTATTTAAATTGTTTCTTTGTCCACACAGGAAACATAGGAACATAGAAACCTGTCCATCTAGCTCAATGCTGTCTACACTGACTAACGGCTGGATTTCAGATAGTATCATCTCCCTACCTAGAGATGCTGGAACTGGGACCTTCTGCATGCAAAGCAGATGCTTATTCACTGAGCTATGGCCGTTCCCCAGAGGATAGTGCCAATGTGGCCAACAGCAACCAAATTGTAATTTATTTTCTCCAAGTGGTCTCTTTGGCCCCAAGTTTTAGCATTCTGCTTTGAATCAAATTCCTGGTGTGTTATCCTGATTAAAAAAAAATACAGATGAACAAATGTCACCATCATAATAAAAGCACAATAAAAGTCATACAGTAACCAAAACTGCCCAGACTGTGCATGTGGACCTTATCCTCCAATAAATAACTGTACATTATGCAAGTTACTTTGTTATCTGGAAGAGTTGGTGTGTGAACACAGCAAGACAGAGTAAAGTTTAAAAGGTAAAGGGTAAAGGGACCCCTGACCATTAGGTCCAGTCGCAGATGACTCTGGGGTTGCAGAGTTCATCTCGCTTTACTAGCCGAGGGAGCCGGTGTACAGCTTCCAGGTCATGTGGCTCTGGCGAACCAGAGCAGTGCACAGAAATGCCATTTACCTTCCCGCCGGAGCGGTACCTATTTATCTACTTGCACTTTGTGCTTTCGAACTGCTAGGTTGGCAGAAAGAGTTGTTATCTGGAAGAGTTGGTGTGTGAACACGGCAAGACAGAGTAAAGTCACACCATTTAGCAGATAGGTTGCTAGACCTGTTGAGAAGTTCAATGGGTGCAGCATTTACCTGCGTCCAGTTTCTTTTGAAAGGAGTCACTGGAGGCTTATTGACATTTTATAACATTTCCAGTTTAACAGTAAAACATTAAACCTTAAAAAGCTTCCCTATACAGGGCTGCCATAAGATGTATCCTAAATGTTATACAATTACTCATCTCCTTAACATCTGATGGGAGGGCATTCCACAGGGTGGGCGCCACTACCGAGAAGGCCCTCTGCCTGGTTCCTGTAGCTTCATTTATTGCAGTGTGGGAACTGCCAGAATGCTGGATCTCAGTGTCTGGCCTGAACGATTACGCCATTAATCCCACTGGCAAGTCCATCCTAGGGTTGCCATATGTCTTCTTTTTCCAGGACAAGCCCTCTTTTTCATGGGTATGTAAAATCAGAGTCATAGTGATCCATAGTTAAACGTAGAAGTCAGCAAATGTGTTCGCTTTTTTGATCTTCAAAATATGAAGAGCAATCTTCTGCTTTCAGTGTCTATCAGGTCCCTCTTTCTTGGGTGGACCTGCTCTCTTTCTTCCCATTCCTACTTTCACCTCATCCTTTAGCCATGTCCCAAAGTCTTGCATTCTCCTTCCTCTGACAACCTTCCTCTCTATTTCTAAAGCAAGTGGCTCTGGTCAGTATCTGGTTCCCTTCTGAATGCCCTCCACCTCCAGCTAAAATTTCCTCTTCTATCTTTAGTCAAACATCTTTTTTCCCCTTGACCATTTTTCTACATCCTACAGTTTCTAGGTGTTTTGATGCATGCTTTTCCAACTGGCGGCTTGAATCATTAGGCATGAATCATATAAGGTATTAAAGCTATTGTTAGTGTTAAATTGCTTGAATGAGACTCAGTGATGTTTTCTGACTTCATAGAATGCCAATTTAGGGACACATTCAGGTCTCAGAGATATCTCAGACACCAAAAGGAGTGACAAGGTTTTGGGGCAAACTGCACATTTTGTAAGCAAGTGTATATTGCTTTGTGCATTAGTGTGCATTATTAGGATCATGTATTTGTTAGCTGGATCAGAAGCATATTTACTCAGAAAATACTCACACTTTTTCCAGTGGGATTTATCACCCTAGATAGGTAATTTAGGATAGCAATCTACCTTTACACATTGAAGCAATGCCTTTAAAAAAGCATTTATCTTATGGAAGTCAGACTTTGTTCTCTTGGTTTTGTGTACTAGTTTACCCTGTTTAAGAAGTGCAAAGGAAAATCCTGCTTTATAAAAAAAATTCTCTAATGTTTAGGTGTACTTGAATTTCAGCAAATCAAGGAATCCAGTAAATAGGAATGGAGAATTGTGTGTTGAGTTGAGAAATGAGCCAACAGCTTCAGAAATGAATAGAAAGAGGTGTGTTGCTGTTCACAAGGATGTGTTTCTAATAGTTTTGATGGATTGGTAACCTCAAAGTCTAAGACAGGCATCCCCAAACTGCGGCCCTCCAAATGTTTTGGCCTACAACTCCCATGATCCCTAGCTAACAAGTCCAGTGGTCGGGGAAGATGGGAATTGTAGTCCAAAACATCTGGAGCGCCGAAGTTTGGGGATGCCTGGTCTAAGAGATCCACCTTATTCATCATCTCGAAAATTAGGTATGCCTATGTCTTGCTAGGCATATGCGCTTCCATTTACAGTATGAATATATGCATGGTAACATTTACAATTTTAGAATAAGCCTAACTACCATATATGCCGCATAGCTTTTTACATTTTTGTGCCCTCTCATTATGTCTTTAAACAGAATACAAACATAGTATTGTATAGGTGTGTTTGAGAGGCAATATGCTCTGTTTCACCTGCAAACATGTATGAGTTATATAGTCATACATATCATGGCAAACATTTTCCAGATTTTCCAAATCCCATAGCAGTCACGTGAAGTTTGGCAGCACACTAATAACAAAACATCATCTCAATCTATCAAAAAAAATGCCAGGGGGAGGGCTGGGAAAGAAAGTCTTTATCTGGAGCCAGAAATATGTCAGTGAAGGTGCCAAGCAGACCTTACTGGGGTGAGCATTCCACAGCTGGGGCACCACAACTGAAAAGGCCCTCTCCCTTGTCACTACCCTCTGCGGCTTCCTAAGAGGAGGGACCCAGAGAAGATCTAATGATGGGTAAAATAATAACAATACAGTAATAATAGTAAGTCTGAAGAACTGGGCACTGGGCACCGATTACATTTAACAGAATAAACCTTGTCTGTTGACATGCAATAAAACGGAGGGCATAAGACCTTAGAAAATAGGAAAAGATACAAAAAGAAGTGGGTTAAGGAAAAGGAGAGGCTAGTATTAGAGGTCAAAGACACAGGAGAATAAGAGACAAAGTTTAAAAGCTGATTGAACAGCAAGGAGGGAGAGGCACAGATGCTGGGAGGCTGCAATTTCTAGAGAAAAGGGCTGAGGCATGAAGGAGACTAAGTGACTCAAGGTTTAGCTATGAGGAAAGTTAGGGAAGAACAAAGAAAGCAAGAAGACAAATAAGAGACATGAGCAAACAGGTAAAAAGAAGGCAAAGGGTGTTAAGAGGTTTTAAAACAACTAAACTCTAATAACTTCAACTTTATATAATAAAGAAACAGAAGTTAATGGCAGTTGGAGGATGGATGGCGGTGAACAGATTGAGGTTGAATCCTGACAAGACAGAAGTACTGTTTGGGGGGGGGAACAGGGGGCGGGCAGGTGTGAGGAACTCCCTGGTCCTGAATGGGGTAACTGTGCCCCTGGACTCACAGCTGTCCATGGGGGCGCAGGTCAATTCTGTGTCCAGGGCAGCTGTCTACCAGCTCCATCTGGTAGCAAGGCTTAGACCCTACCTGCCCCGCCAGATGGGTGGGTATAAGTAAATAATAATAATAATAAACTACTGTTGTTGTTGTTGCTGCTGCTGCTGCTATTATTATTATTTAAATGAACCACTTGGAGATTCAAGCCCTCCACCTGGACTTCAGGTCTGACCTGGAGGTCTGGCAACCCTATTAAAAAGGTATTTGCCTTTGGCACCAGCTTTCAGCAGCAGCTTTGAGAAACAACAGCCTTATGGAGTCCAGTAGGGCCTTGCCCTCTTAGGAGCTTGGCATTATGTACAATGTTGACACTATACACAGTTGCTAGCTGTCAATGCTTTGGTTTTGTTTTGTCATGGTTTCAGCTTCTTTCCTTCTTCCGAGACCCAGATTAACTGAGATTCATCCATCACCATTGTCAGATTTTTATATGTATCAGAAGTGGCAGAAAGTGACATGTGACCAGGATATGTGCGAAGGGGTAAAACCTATAAAATCTGTGACTTGCGTCCAAACATTTTTTTTAACTGATGAAAAATGCAAATTACTTCAGTATGAAACTATTTTTGTTTTTTGATAGCTTTTGGAAGGAACAACAGGACAATTCTGTTAGGCGAAATAATAACAATGATCAATCAAAATCAGCTTGCAAGCCAATATGTTAGGACAGCCAGAGTGAAATTCATGGCCACAGGAAACTAATAAAAATCACCAAAATAGCTGGGCTATAAATTGCTTTTGCCCTGAATAAGCCACCACTTCACTATTCCATTGTCTCTCATTGAGTAAAATTAAATGTAGGGATCAATTGTTATTTTAATTGTAAGTCTTGGCTCTTTGGTATGATTGTAATGTATAAATATGAACGGAAAAGTCTGGATCACGGGTACCAAAGCAGTAGAAGGGATTCTGGGATGTTTCAGGATGTGTAGGGAAGCTAATGTAAGAGAGAAAATGCATTTCCTGATACAAACTGGGCCTATACATAATTAGGCATATTGGTGCATGTTAGAAGAAAACAACAAGGCTTATATTAAGGGATTTATAATGTGCTCATTATAAAATATAGGAATTAGGCATATGCCTTGGTGTCTCCCTTACTGTTCCTGGATGTTAAGAAAGTTTAGATTCAGATTTGAATCTGAATCTCTGACTTTATTATTCTGTGTTGTTTTATTTTTAAGTTTTAAATTCATTTATAAACCGCTTGTTATTTTACAAACCTGCTAGCGGTATTCTATATTTTTAAAACAAAAATACAATGCAAGACTAATAAATCAGCAGTGTAAGAGCATATAATGGCAAATAAAACAAATGTTCATGATTCAAGTATAAGGGATTCAAATTATATGGATTTAATAATTACCCCTGTATGTAGCATTAGTAGAATGTAGAATTTGGGGGAAATGGTGGAATCCTTGAAGCCAAAACCTTTAACAATTGTAACAACTTGCAAGAGCAGGATTGTAAAATGGTTATTTAAGCGGAGTGACATCAGAATATTGTTACAGTAATGGTATAGAGTCTATAAACCCACTCCATTAGTATTGCAACATCACTGCTTCATATAATTTTGCAGAAAACTCTTACTAGTTCTTTGCTCCAGAGCATTTCTCCTTTCCCCTCCTTTAATTGGCAGACTTAACTAGAGCATAACAGAGGCTCTTTGTGCTACTGCACAGGGGAGCCAAAAAGTTCCTGAAGCAAAGTTTGTTTACAAGAGGACTAAATACAGTACTTACATAAAAGGAGCGATCAGTCTGTGTAATGGAAGATACATTCTTTCAGACTGTAAGGAAGACAGAGCTATTGCATACAGTACTAACTGAAGGAAATGTAGGCCATTATAACTGCCTTGTCATTTCTGGGCTTGTGTCAATCTAATACCACAATCCTATATTCAGGACATGTGTTCAAAACCTGGAAAGGTGAATCTGCTGCGCAGACGGTAACCAGACATGCTGGAATCGTTTCTAGATTGAAGCGCTTCCAGATGATTCTATGCACCTGGCACCTGTAGCCCACATGCTGATCGTTGCTGGTCCACAGTGCCAGATATATGTGCAAACTAAGCAGGCTGCAGTTTGGGGTCTCAGATTAAGTAGGCTAAGTAGGTTGCAATTTAGGGTCTCTAAATACAAAAACTAAACTAAATTTCAAGTTTTACATAATTGGTTAAAAAAAAAACCCAAAGACTTATTGCAAGATACATGTTTTTTGTTAGCTTTTAGTTGCATCCTCACCTATGTACCAGTTTATATGCAAATATAAAAGTTGATTATTTCTATTTTTATTGTCCTTTCTGTTAAAATAGCAGTTCTTGTTGTTGTTGTTAAGGTGATGGCATCTCTTAAACTTGACATAACTTAGAAGTTGCCTTGATCCAGCCCTGCATGGTCTAAATTGAACAGCTGGATCCATGTGGGTGATGCTGAAATGGCTTCACCTTGACTATATAACAACCTTGGCTTTGAAATTTCATGCTATATTGCTTGCCTTCCTAGCATTATTTTCCACCCAATTTGCTGTTGCTTCCATTATTGAGAAAGTCTCTTTGGAAGCATAGAGACTAGATTCCAAAACCAGTTGAGAATGATGGCCAGTGCCACAATTCCGAATTGTAGACTGCACCTTTTGTAGGTGCCCTCTTCAGGTAGCAAGACAGAGAGAGCATTGTCCAGCGCAGTGTCTTGTGTCCCCACTAGAACCTAATACAGTAGTCACTTCTTCCTTTCATACATCCTGATCTACTCATTCTGTTTCTGATCCTTCAAATGTTATATTCCATTTTACTCACTTACCTTTGTCTTTTCTTTACCCAGATTAATTCAAAGAATGGGAGACTTTTACATTTCAAAATGATAAAATCAACTTTATTGTCACTTTCATGTTCTCATAGATTTATTGTATTTAAATATAATATTGGTCCTGTACTATATGCTTTGCAGAATTTTGTGCATATGCTAAATTAAGCTTCTATGTAGTGTTTGAAATCACTATCATGTTGCTTGAAGAGATTGGACCCACCCATTTATGTTTCCTCTTAACTAGTCCTTTCAAAAGCACGAAAAAGTTTTTCCCATTCAATTTTAGTTTCAATATTGATTTGGGGGGTGATTTGCCCATCTCAGGTAGACTGAAGTCACTTTAATCAAGCCGTTTGGCTATGTTATCCCTTCTAAGCAATTCTGAAAACCAGATATTTTTATAAGAGCTTGCCTTCAGATCACTGGTGTAAAGAATAATACCTATCATTATCTGGAATCGATAATACTTAATAGTGACCTGTCATGATTCTTAACATTTATGCTGCTCAATACAAGGAGAGCTGAAGTCAGCCACTTTTGTTCCCTTGTTTACTTTTGCCCCATTTCTTTTTAATGTTTCAAAGCCATGATCACCAGATTGGTTAAGGGGCCTAGAATTTCTAGCCACTGTAACTGTGCAGTGACCAACACAACCACCAACTGTATATTTTGTTACCTGACACTTTACTTTATTTGGTTGCCTCTCACTGGGTTTTATGTACGCAGTATTAGCTTCTATTCTATAACCATTTTTAGAGCACACTAGCTGTGTGTGTTTATTATCATGCCAGATGGATGAGTCATCCCAAACTGAACTCAGTACCTGTCAGCCTTCCTCCAGATGTTAGTTTAAAAGCCTCTCCGCAACCTAATTCATTTTAAGTACCAGCAGTAGAGTCACACTTTAGTTATAGCTAAAAATATTTATCTGTGCCTAACAAATTTAATCCCTCTTTCCTAATACCATCTTGTCATACATGCACTGACAGTTTGAGATCATAGGTTTTGCTTGTAAATAGAATAGGAAGCATTTCAGAAAATGGTACTTTGGAAACCTTAGAACTTTACCTTCCATCTAAGTTTGGGATCTAGGCTCTCTCATTTTTATTTCACAATATCTCAGAATCTGATTAGCTTGCCTTCAGGAATGGATGCTTCAGCAGCAAATTTGGGCTCAGAAGACCCCACCTGTACCACCTTGTACTCATGTTTGTGGTTTCAGGTAACCAATTCATTTTGTCCAGCATGCTGAGCAGCACAGGTAATTTTAGACCCCAGTTTTACACGTGCTCACCTTGTGATGAACATATGTATTACTCAGTTGTGAAGAGTGCACATCAACATTGATCTCCTGTTCCCACAGTCATTCAATGATTTACAAGTGCTTCTACATTCAAGATATGTTGGCCAACACTGATAAAAAAAGAATTGAAGGTCTTGTGATATCTTTAATGCTAACAAATTTCCTATGAAATAAGTTTTCGTGGACTCAAGCACACTTCACCTGATGCCTTTGTTCTCTGTTTTACATTGTGGGTTAAGCCACAGCAGGATGTTCTGTGGTAAATGTGGCTTCCTCAGCCTAGTCCTAGTCCCCTTTAGCCAGTGGATTTGAAGATTAGGGTTTCTCCGATATGTATTCTTATGAGTTTGTGGGTGCCAGACCAGTTTGCGAGAGGTAGGGTGGAAGTAGGCTGAATGCAAGCAAGACCTTCTGACTCCTGGATCAAGCATGGATTCAGTGGGTGAAATAGCCAAGCCAGTCTGGTTGATGGGCCATTCAGAGAAATGAGGAAAGGGAGCTCTGTGTCATAAGGGAAATGACTGGAGCCCTTCTTTCAGTTTCCTTAGATAGTGAGAAAAACAAAAGTCTGAGTTTGAGAGAAGATTTTGCTGTGATGTGAGCTAGAGGGGAAAGCTGTGGTCTGGAAATGCAGAGAGAAAGCCATGGCTGGTTTCTGCTTGAATCCAAGGCTATGGATATAAGAGAAACAAGACTTTTGGAGTGTTAATGCTGTGAACCTATTCACTGGCGGAGGAAGAGGAGTTTGGGGGCAGCGCACCGTCCCCGGCAGCGCGATCCCGGTGGAGTGCCATCGCGGCTGCCCCCCTGCCCGTGCTGGGTGCCACACCCCTGCAGGCGGCGCACCACACCCCCAGGACATGTGCCAGTCCCGCCCCCCCTGCTCTCCTCCCCCCGGTGCCGGAGCATGAAGCTCCACCACTGAAGCTCTCCATTGTAGACTCAGGTTATATATTTGTGTAAATAAAACATATATAATAAAGACACCACAATCTCCTCTGCTCCTCATTTCCAAAAGTAAACACAGAACCAGGGTAAAGAGCCTGCAAACCCTGAAATCTTGTACAACTCTGAGGTTGAGGTTGTGTGCAACAGTATGTTTCCAATTTGGATTAAAGAACATTTTCATTATGGGTACACATGGTCATTAATATTGCATTAACTCAATGATCTTTGATCCGGTAAATACAACATGTTGTTTCATTACACATAGGAATATTAAAATTTCTCCACACACTATGTGTAAAGTTAAATAAACTGGGTTGTTCTTTTATTATAAAAAATTAGATCAATGTACAGTACTGACATTGCTGACACATCCATTAAAACCAAGACAGTTTAGGATTTTCCATCTATGCATCCATCTTTATAGCTGTATGGACAAGCTAAAAAAGCTCCCGAGACAGAGCTTTTTTACTTTCCTTTGCCAAAACAAGTGAAGATCTGCACATAGCTGATACCTTTCAAGTGTACCTGGTTGAAATTGTTTGATAGTTTTATAGAAGAAAGGAAGTAAGCTGATTATATTAATTTATTTGAGAGCTGTAGCTATTAATTTGTTGCAGAAAATACAGTGTTTGGATTAATTAGTAAACTGTTATTAAAGAAATTCTGGAATAATTATAATTCAGAGAGACGGTAAATTGAAGCAATGCACTTCATAATTACAATTTGGGAAACTATAAATGAAGCATCACTACTCAGCTGATTTTAAATTTCACCAGATATGCAATGTTTGATGAGAAAATGTGTAAAATTAATGAGAAGTTTGTTTTTCAATTTTATTTTTATTTATGAGGATACAAAAGTTTTATTCCAAATAAGAAATGAAAAACAATAAAATCTACCAAAGTGCCTGTATGTGCCCAAGTTACATTGCCCAAGAATGCTTCAAACAAATGCTTCTGTTGACAAAGAGTTCTCTAAAGCCAAGCAATTCTAAGTCACCAAACAGGAATGTATGACAACTGAGATATCATTTGTATACTGCTTAATATGAAAAAGAATGCAAAAATTCTGACACACCTCTAGCAGCAAAGTGTTGGCAAAATAACTTGTCAAACCAGATAGAGACTGGGGGGAAAGGATAGTCTGGCTTACTTCACATAAGCACTTCAAGCTGATAACTACAGTATTTTAGGATCTAAAAATGCCAAAATGGAACAACATTTAAAAATCTACTTTCCTGACACATATGTCATAGCATATCTAACCTATGATTCCTCAGTTATACCAAGGTAGGATGAACCCCTGGTCCTTTTGTTTCACTAAACAAGAGCACAATGTTTTTATGAATTTACAACATGCAAGCTTAAATAGACCATCATTCATAGTATATCATTAGCATATGCTCACCTGGAAACTAGCTTGACAGGTGAGGTAAAAATATATATTAAATAATATCGTTTGTTTTCTATGAATGAGTATCTGTGTGAACAAGAAGGAAGTTTTGCCTTAACAATAACATACCTGCCTGCTGTTAATTAGACACTATATTTCAACATAGTTGTTACTTCTCATAGAATCATAGGGTTGGGAGAGAGCCTGGAGGTCAAGCAGCTCAACCTGCTGCTCAGTGCAGGATCCATAATGCAGGATGTAACTACAGCAGCTGTTATGTACTAAGCTTGTATCCTAGAACAATAGGCAAGTAGGATCCTAGAATGCAACAACTGATTGGCTTGCAGGAGAAGACCAATCAGGCTCCAGGAAGAGGTTAATCAGCCTATTAGGCTGGTAGGATTGTAGAATGCAACAACTGATTGGCCTGCAGGGAAAGACCAATCAGGCTGCAGGAGGAAAGCAGAATCAGCCAATCAGACGGGACTCATTGTGTAAATCGGGCACGCCCAAACTACGGCCCTCCAGATGTTTTGGCCTACAACTCCCATGATCCCTAGCTAACAGGACCAGTGGTCGGGGAAGATGGGAATTGTAGTCCAAAACATCTGGAGGGCCGAAGTCTGGGGATGCCTGGTGTAAATAATGTATATAAAAGCCTGAGGTTTGGGGGGGGGATTCATTCACTGTTTTACAAGCTGCAATAAAGAGCATGAAGTCACTATAGGACTCCAAGTATATTTCAGCAGCCTTGACAAATGGTTGTCTAATGTAGCTTCTGTTTAAATACCACTGGCAGAGTAAGTCCACCATCCTTTGAGGATGTCTGATCCATTGTTGAACTCCCCTTACCAAAGAAAGTTCCCCCTAATATTTAGCTGGAATACGCTTCTGTACGGTTTGGACCCTTGGTTCTAGTCCTACCCTTGTAAACAGCAGAGAACAAATCTCTTCTATCTTCTTTAGCAAACCTATCACCCCCCAAGTTGCAAGGGTTAGTGTTTTCCATTGTGACAGTGCTGGGAAGCAAAGTGACGTGAAGATATCCATATCAAAATCTGTCACCTCAGTTATAAGAACTATTGTTGAAGAATGGGAGGCTGGGAGATTCATCTAAAAAGCAGTGCTGAAAGGGTAAAACATTATTTGCTTCTTTCTGGAAGGTTCATGGGGAAATGTCCCGGAGGTTTTAGTTTATAGAATACTAGAGTAGTAGACTTCAATCCTTTCAAACTCAGAACCCACCTAGTGTTTTGGGACCCATTTATTAATTTTTTTAACCATATATTTGTATGGTGATAGTACTGCTGTTATGCCCCACCTTGGATAAAGGTTAGGGATAAGACCCAAACCCATGACCAGATAGTGGGTCCCAACCAGTGCTAGAGTAATATTTTCATAATTAACCTTGGCCAATCCTTTATTTTATGAATGAGTTACATTTCCATTTTAAAATAAATGTACCCAGCAGCTATTACATAATACATATTGTGTGGTTTGTGGCGTTTCCCTCACTTCCTGATTTACTGTTTGGAGGACCAGTTTCCAGTTGTGGTTACTTGCTAAATTACTTAATTCTGTTTTGTTTTTGGAATAAGTATTCTGTTCTGGTGAAATTATAGCATTAGTCCATAATCTAGAGCAGGGGTCAGCAACCTTTTTCAGCCGTGGGCTGGTCCACCGTCCCTCAGACCATGTGGTGGGCTGGACTTTATTTTGAAAAAAAATAATAATAACGAATTCCTATGCCCCACAAATAATCCAGAGATGCATTTTAAATAAAAGCACACATTCTACTCATGTAAAAACACACTGATTCCTGGACCGTCTGTGGGCCAGATTGAGAAGGCGATTGGGCCACATCCGGCCCACGGGCCTTAGGTTGCCTACCCCTGATCTAGCGTGTCCTGATGCAGTCTTTCCTATTTATTTTATAGGGCAAATATCTGTGCACACAACTGGACATGGTTGTTGGAATGGGATACTTCTAGTCTTGTAGGAAAGGGAAGTAGAGATTGGCTAGTAAGGCTCTTCATAATTTTGTTAAAATATAACCTACCGGTAGATAAAAAAGGTAAAGGACCCCTGGACAGTTAAGTCCAGACAGAGGCGACTATGGGGTGCGGCGCTCATCTTGCTTCAGGCCGAGGGAGTCAGCGTTTGTCCACAGACAGATTTCCAGGTCATGCTGGTATGCTTTTGAACTGCTAGGTTGGCAGAAGCTGGGACAGAGCAACAGGAGCTCACCCTGTCGCACGTATTCGAACCTCTCACCTTCTGATTGGCAAGCCCAAGAGGCTCAGTGGTTTAGACCACAGCACCACCCACGTCCATAGCTGCCAAGTTCTCCCTTTTTAAAGGGAAATTCCCTTATGCTGAATAGGCTTCCTCGCGAGAAAAGGGAAAACTTGGCAGCTATGCCCACGTCCCAGAATATAACCTGCTATTGTATGATTCACAGTTGACAGGAGTCTCCTTATTAAGCAAATTCACTATGTTACTCCTTACCAATGTAATTCTCAGGACTAATTATCATTTTCCCTTTTATATTTGCATAAGTGAATCTGGGAACAACCCTCAAAATACTCTTTGTGTGTTTTGAAAAATTATATTTCCAAAAACACTTGGAAAGCACACCATGGCAGGGGCCATCAGTATCTGCTATGGTGCCCATGAAATGTCAATATCCCCTCAAAAATCCTTGTTGTTGTTGTTGTTGTTGTTGTTGTTGTTGTCTTCCTGCTCAGTTACTGTTTGCACTGGCTCAGCTTCTCCCACATTGAACACCCCCCTCTGAAATATGCTCGTTGATGGAAAGGGTGATGCCAACATCATTTTGTGTTCTTGTCTCTTTTTCTGCTCTTTTAAATATGGCAGCCCTTACTCCTGTTCTCTCTCACAGCAGTCATTTTCTGTAATGCCACCCCCCCCCCCGGTAGCCATTTTTTAATTGCAATGACATATCCCCCACAGAAGCCATTTTGTGACTGGCACTTTTTCAAAATTCCAGGTGTGTCCTCTGGTCCAAAAAGGTTGGTAACCCCTGCGCTAGGGCATAACCCATTGCTGTGTAAACACAGGATTACAATTGACAGCTGCTTTAACTGGAGATGGTCTTATAATCTTGTGGTGTTTCAAGGACCAGCAAGCTTTTATCTTCTTGGGCAGATGAGTCTTCATATGGTGAACACTGCTTGGGGCTTTTAAACTGCTGGGCGTGTTTTAATATCTGTTGAGCTGGTTTTTATATTGCTCAGTTTTATATGGTTGTTTTATTAGGGAAGTGGTAGTTTCATTGTTGTAAGATGCTCTGAATAATGCAAATACATGAGAAAGGAGAGATATAAATCAGAAAGAAAGAAAGAAAGAAAGAAAGAAAGAAAGAAAGAAAGAAAGAAAGAAAGAAAGACTGTATGTGCTTCAGTTGCATAAGCTGCAGGGCAGTATCTGGGAGAGCTTTGTTAATACTTGCAACTAATAACACTATGCATTAGAGCCTGGACTGCTAAGTAGCCAAGGCATCTGCTTGGAACTCAAGTATGCAGTCTGTTTGGAGCACAGTGTTATACACATGCTGATGACACACAGCTCTGTTTTTCTCTAACATCTGAACCAGGAGGTGTTGAGCAAGTCCTGAACCACTGCCTGAACTCAGTAATGGGCTGGATAAGAGCCAATAAACTGAAGCTGAAGTTTAGCAAAATGGAGGCCCTGTGGGTGAGTGACTGCCAGGTCTGGGGAAATGGTCTGTTGCCTGCTTTGGATGGGGTTTCACTCCCTCTGAAAGAACAGGTGCATAGCTTAGGGGAACTCCTTGGGGGGTACTACTCAGGTGTCTTCAATGTCTTTGAATGTATTTTGCCAGCTTTGGCTAGTGTGCCAACTACAATTGCTCATGGACAGGGATTGCTTGGATACAGTGGTTCATGTGTTAGAAACTAGATTAATAAATAGACTTGATTATTCTAATACACTTTATATGGGGTTGCCCTTGAATTTGGTCTGGAAGCTGCAGGTGGCCCTGGGTGCAAAATTATTGGGGTGCAAAATTTCAAAAGGAAAGTAGTAGTAATAATAAATCATTATAATAATGAGTAATTATATATCTTTTAGGAGACATCTGAAGGCAGCACTGTATAGGGAAGCTTTTAAGGTTCAATGTTTTACAGTACTTTATTTTTATATACAGTATGCTGAAAGCCACCCAGAGTGGCTGGGGCAACCCAGTCAGATGGGTGGGGTATAAATAATAATAATAATAATAATTTAAATACAAATTAGTGTGCCTTCCTCCTTGCACAGAAAATCTCCCAATGTTTGCATGGGCAGACTGAGGAGTGGATTTGGGCAACAGCTGGTTGCTAGGGTGCCCTCTACATGGGCTTTAGAAATATACCTGCTTTCCGCCGTGCTTGGTGCTCACTGTGCAGTACGCCTGCCACTCATGTAGGTCACCAAGCTATTGCCTGTTTGTTCCGTCTACTGGCAGGCGGTGGAGAGTATACTTGCCTTGCCTGAGCACTGGCAACCCATGCTACACCACTTGCAGCTTGTGCAGAAAACTGCTATGTGATTGTTCTCCAGGGCTATCAACATGCAACGCATGTGTTGAAAAAATTGTATCTGCTGCCAATTTGCTAATGGGCTAGATTCAAGGTATTCAAGATTTCTGTTTGAATCCAAGGCTGCAGCTATGGGAGAAACAAGACCCTTTTGGGGAGTCCATGCTGTGAACTCCTCCATCGTAGGCCCAGGTTGTACACATGTGTTAATAAACCATCTATCATAAAGACATCACAGTCTCTGCTGTGCCTCATTCCAAAAAGCAGCACAAAGCCTGGGTAAGCCCCTGGAATCTTGGACGCTTGGAGATTTCTGTGCTGGAAGTACCAAACAGCTTCTACAGACTAAACCAGCTCAAAATTAAGTCCCCCTGATTTCCAGGGGAATCAGAGATGTCTTTTCTGACCACGAATGCCCATTTGTGTTGTTGCACACATCTCCTTCCCAAAGCGTTTGGATATGAACGAGGACTCATTTGAAATGCATAAATTAAATTTAGGAATATAGGCATTTACGAATAACACACCCACCGTCAACATTAATACCAGCAAAAGCTGGCGTGTCCTCGTGAGGCGCAAAACGGTCGTGAGATACAGCTGTCAGGAGAGCCTCCAGCAGCGGGGCTACCCTATTTATTCGCACACACCAGGTCCACAATCGCCATTGCTTTCCAAAGGCACAAGGGCCGTGGCGAGGGGTATTGTTATGTTGGGAGAACGGTGAGGTTATTGTGCTTTTCGGGTACGGTGCAAGTCCCTCAGCGAGGGAGGAGCAAGAGGCTAAGCCTGACGTGCGCTGCCTGCGTGGCTTGAATAATAGGAACATTGTTTGAGCGAGAGGGATAGTGAAGGCGCTCCTGGCAGTCAGGAGAGGGAGAAACTGGAGAAAGGAGGCAATCTGGTCGGGCCGGAGACAAGGGGTGGGGGAGGAAGGGCTGTGCAAACGGCTCCTGCAGCCCCCACCGCCGCCTCCCCACACCCAGGGCTGGCGTCGGAGAGGAGTCTCCGTCTGCGCCTGGGTGCAGTGTGTGTGCGCGTGTGTCGTGAGGGGGGGGGGGAGAGTCCTGGAGGCGGGGCAAGAGCTGAGCAGCCGGAACGCAGCTGCCGCCTCTTCCTCGTCGTTGTCGTCGCCGCCGCAGCGGCTTGTAAACAGATCCGGGGCCTCCACGTGACCGCCTCAAGTACCTGTGTGAGGGGACTGTATTGACTTGCCTCTCGTATTGTCTCCGGCAGGCAAGCAGCAGCAGCAGCAAGAGGAGCCACCGCCGCCGCCGCCGCCGGGCTCATGACAACAAAGCCGAGCGGGAGAGCGCGAGGGGAGCGCGCGCCGCGGCGGCCGTTGCAGTCGCTGACGACTCTCTGGCGCCTTCTTAGCCTATCTCCCTCGTCGTCCCTTCCCCTCGCATCCCACCCGGCCCTGCCAGTAGCGCAGCATCCTTCCCTTCACGTTCCCTCCTTCCCTGCCCGCCGCCGCCGCCGCCGCCGCTAAAATGGCTGAGGCTGCTGGGCAGTGACTTGAGCGCCCTCCCAACCTATTCCCGGTTTGGTGGTCGTGAGGAAGCAGGGAAGCTGCCCTCCCCCCGGCCACCATGAGCACCTTCGCCTTGGAGGAGACTTTGGAGGCGGACTGGGTGGCCGTGAGGCCTCACGCCTTCCACGAACGGGAGAAGCACAAGTTCGTCTTCATCGTGGCCTGGAATGAGATCGAGGGCAAGTTCGCCATCACCTGCCACAACCGGACGGCGCAGAGGCAGCGCAGCGGCTCCAGGGAGATCCGCCGCGGGGGGAGCCCCGGCCTCGAGCACCAGCGAGCCGCCGCTTGCTCCTCTTCCTCCATGGTGCCCGGGAGCCCCACCGTACGCAGGAGCAGCCCGGCCTGGAGTACCGCCGAGCCTGGGCAAGCCAGGAGCTCGCCGGTTTCTCCCGCCCGGGCCGAGCCGTTGCCTAGGAGCCCCGGCAGCCGAGTGGCGGAGGCGCCGCCGCCGCAGAGGAGCCCGGCCCGGGCGAGGAGCAGCCCTGGCCGGAGGCCTCAGCCTGCTGCGAAGGCGCCGCTCAGCCCCGCGGCCTGTGCGGCCGAGGACATCGAGGTGCTGGAGCTGGGGAAAGACGAGCCTGCGGGAGGCGCCGCTTTCCTGCTGCCGTCCCCGCTCGCCGGGCCTGCAGCCGTCCCGCAGCCGCCTTCCGCGGCCGCTTCGGAAACCGAATCGCCGTCGGGCGAGGAGTGCAGCTGGGCCGGCCTCTTCTCTTTCCAGGACCTGCGAGTCGTGCACCAGCAGCTGTGCTCAGTGAGCTCCGAGCTGGAGCCCTGCTTGCCGGTCCTTCCCGAGGAGCCGTCGGGCATGTGGACGGTCCTCTTCGGAGCTCCGGAGATGTCGGAGGAGGACATGGACACTTTGTGCTGCCGGCTGCAGGTCTACCTGGGCCACTGCCTGGACACCTGCGGGTGGAAGATCCTCTCCCAGGTGCTCTTCACCGAAACGGACGACCCGGAGGAGTATTACGAGAGCCTGAGCGAGCTGCGGCAAAAGGGTTACGAGGAAGTGCTGCAGCGGGCCCGCAAGCGCATCCAGGAGGTGAGGAAGGTCCCCCGTCCCCCCCCAGTGCTGATAAAATAGAAATCCCTTCAGCCCGATCCTGAGCATGCTTACCTGGAAGCAAGTTCCCCTGAGTCCCATGCAACGTACTCAGTATAAGGTTTCGTTGGGTTTCTGTCTCCAACTCTGCTGCTGCCCTGACTATATTTTCATGTAAAATCTTTATCTGGTGGGAAATAAGAGTTCGGAGAAGGGCAGAAAGATGCTAAAGGTTGAATCCTGTGCATTTTTTTAAAAAAGACAGTCATGTGCTTCCAAGTAAACTTCCAGAGGGTCTGGCTTTCTGTATCTAAGGCCCTTTTTGTATCTTTCAAAAACTGGTGTATTCTTATACTTACTGGTGTCTTGACTTTTTAAGGATGAGTCATATGTTTTTATTTTTACTGACTGGGTCAGTGAGGTGGGTGGGTACTGGGCTTGACCATGTTTACTCTGGTACTTGGATATGTTTGCCAGTTATTCTGCTAGCTAGACACTATTCCTAATACAGTACAGTACAAGGAAATGGATCAGTCAGAACTAAATTGTCCTGTCAGATTCACATCTAAGATCAGCATCAATATGAGGTCAATATCTTCTATTCACCTTGTGCATTCTTGATTTATAGTTGGTGGTGGATACATCAAACAATACTTCGTATTTTTTTTATTGGGCAAAAATTACATGCATCAGTTTGCACCAGATACTGAATTTTTAAATATATTTCTTTCCATTTAGGATGAAATCATATTGTTAGTGAACTTAATGAGGAAGATAATTAGTGAATGATGTTTCCGGCAATGTCAATTTTGAAGCAGAGGGCCAACATTTTGCCCACAGTATTTCATTTCTGAGTTTATCTTTGTTATCTTATTGTGTGAATACCTCACAAGTCTGTCTAGTTGTGCTTTTCATGAAGATATATATTTATTTGGAATAAGAGGTTGGGTAAGGACTAAAAATAGTTTCACTCATTTCCCAAGTAACTAATTACTCTTGTTTGCCCAACATGCTTGTCAAGTGAAACTTTGCAACATGAAGTGAAGGCCATGCTTGGCTTGAATTAAGTGTGATTCTAGACTAGAGCCATTGGCTTGGCTGCTTCAGAGTTCTCCTGATGATTATATGCCTTTTATTGTATGGTGGCATTTGTAGGAAATGCTGGTTGTGATTATTTTTAGGGAAGGTGTGAGTTGATTCTTTTAATTGTTTAAATAATCTACATGGATTGAAGGCTGCTAACATTAGTGAAAAATCTCTTGTATTTGTGATTTAGTGTTAATTGGTGATCATTTTACATTTAGTTGACCTGGGAATCCTATTGCCAGGGTAATGATTAGTAGGTGAAAATTCAATGCCTTCTGTGTTTCCTCTTTCTTTCTTTTTTGGTTTTAGGACCATGTACAACTGTTCAGCTTCTCAGAACATTGTTGCCACAGGTATATTCTTTTGGCATGAATAAATGCAAAATTTCACTTCTGAGATTTTTTTTAAAAAAAGGATGGTAGAAAACATCTGGTTGACTAAGTGCCTAAAAACTTTGATACTGAAAGCTAGGAAAGAGTAATTGTTACCATCCGTAGTAACAAGCAAGCGATTTCAGTAAAATTTCTACTGTAGTTCTGTGGGACAAATACATTATGGAGAAAGAGAAAATGTGAGGTAGATCCATGAATAGGTGAGATGCTAAGAACCAAAGGAAAATGTGTGGAAGCTTCCAAAATAATGCGAAGTAACCTGTAATGTAAAAAAAATGTAAAGGACCCGCGGACGGTTAAGTCCAGTCAAATGTGACTATGGGGTTGCAGTGCTCATCTCGCTTTTAGGCCGAGAGAGCTAATGTTTGTCCACAGACAATTTCCCAGGTCATGTTGTCAGCATGACTAAACCGCTTCTGGCGCAACGGAACACCGTGACTGGAACCAGAGCGCACAGAAACACTGTTTATCTTCCTGCTGCATCAGTACCTATTTATCTACTTGCACTGCCATGCTTTTGAACTGCTAGGTTGGCAGGAACTGAGACAGAGCAGTGCAGGGATTCGAACCGCAGACCTTCTGATCGGCAAGCCCAAGAGGCTCAGTGGTTTAGACCACAGTGCCACCCACCACAACCTGTAGTGTAGACATGACCCAACTGGATAGGATATTGTGTTTAATTGCAAGGCAGCCCTCTTGTCTCTTGGTGACTCAATTAATTTAATCCAGTGAATATTAATCCATATCTGGTGACAGTATCTCTGTTAGTGTATGTATGCGGTGTAAATTGACCCATCTTTAATTAAAATGTGCTTCATATTTAAGAAAGAAGATCATTTAGGTAGCTCTCTGTCCTTTGGCTCTCAGGTTTCTACTGTCTGTTGCATGCTTGATAGTGGCTTTCTTTGAAACAAGAAGCTCATATCTCATTTGGCTAAGTTATTCCATGATAATGGAACAACAGATGACAGCCATTTAATATTAATGTGTAATTCTGATGCAGTGCTTTTCCATACTTCAGGATGAGACTCTTTTCCTGAAATATGAACCTAACCAAGCTCATATATATTTTCTTTCACATTACTTTTGCCACCTGCACTTTGAAAGGGACTAGAGATGGAGATAGGGATAATGGATTCTGGCATTTGTGTGATTAAAAAGGTAGTAGAACTTTCAGGAAAATGTAGCTTTGGTTTCAAAGGGAAACTATAAAAGTTGACATTGTTCATAAAATGATATATTGTGAACTGCCTTGTGCTCTTTTGATGAAGGGTGTTATACAAATTTAATAAACATTAATGGAGATAATATTTTATTAGCATAAAACAAATGAAGAACATTACAGAAAACAAAGATATTCAGAAATGTGTGATGTTATTAGACATGCTAAAACTCTTTCTAACTGACAGATTCTACTGTATGTATGACTCAACTTGTTTGAATAAAATTCTTATTGTTTTAGACTGCTAACACTGCCAGTCCTTTGTTCAGTTGGTTAATATATGATTAAGTTTAACTCTGCAACATTTAAAACTTGTTCTGATCAGTTCTGTACTAGATTTATTTTCTAAATTCTAAATCTTTCTAAATCTTTCTAAATTATGCAATGCTTTTTAATGAGGCAGTGCATTAGAATCCAGGTTGCAAAGATCAAAATTGTAAACAAATAAAATATGAGGACTTCACTGTAAATGTTCTTCGAGGCATGAAAATAAAAGAATGGCTATGATTTGTGCTAAAAAGAAGTATAGTAATTTTTTAAAAAGGCCAATCACACAGAGGGAGCGGAATTCTGGCCTGTCTTCCCACACCGGAGATTTATGTTTAAAAAGAAAGCATCATTTGCTTAAGTTCTTCACTATGAAGTCAAACCACTGGAAAATCACAGTGCCCTCTGTTGCAGCAGAGACTGGTAACTCATAACTGCTGCCTCCCACATGATTTTTGCTGTGTTCGCAGCACTGAAGTGACCGCTTTGGGGCACAAGCCTGGGCAGTGTGTATGGAGGTCGTGGACTGCCCAGATGACAAGTCCTCCCTCTTGGCCTTCCTGATGTCCAAGGAAAGCACAGCAATACATTTGCCACCAGCTTTACTGCAGGAGTTGCCGGAAGGAGGCATACAAGGCGCCATCCATCTGTATTCTACTCCAGATTTGAGTAGGGTTTATTCCTTAGTCTTTTTTTTCCTCCCGAAGATGTTGCACAAAGAATCAGTTACAGATTTTTCGATGGGGTTTACTCCCAAAGCCTTTCTCATGAATGCAGAAGGCAGCAGAGGTTTAGGATCAGAGTTTTCCCTCTCCCACCTTCCCAGGTTGATGAGCCCCATCTTCCCCTACTTTACATGCCTAAGGGATCAAGATGGACAGCTCAGTAGCCAAGTGATTTCCTCTGCCTGTGATTTTAACAGTGCAAGCCTATACATGTGTACTCAGCAGTAAGTCCGATTGTTCTCAATAGGTCTGACTCCTTGATAAATTTGTATACAATTGTAGATCAAGGTGCTTTTAAAAAAACCTAGTAAATGTTAACTCCAGGCTTTTCATCCTTACCTATCCTTCTGCAGCTTTAATCACAATGTAATAAGTAAGTGAGGTGCAGTCATTTTATTTTATATAACAACTGTAATGCTTTATCTTTATTAAAATACTTTATTAGAGGACCAATAATTCAAATGGGCATTAATGACTGCATTTGTACTTTAGAAAAGATAAAACTTCTGCTCAATTAAGCCCAGAGTAATCTAGAATCCGAATTGATAAAGACTGTGGCATGTGTTGTGTGGGGGCGGTAGGCCTTAAAATGCTTTTCTTACTGCTTATCTCCATCTGAAATGTTTTAAACTGAGCTTAGGTTGTAATAGTCTTCTACTCCAATGTACTGTAACTGTCATGTTCTCAGTTCCAGAGACTGATGACATCCTGATAGTAATATGTGTTTTCTGAGAAGATTTAACTGTGTAAGTTACAAGAGTGTACATGGAAAGATGTTTAAGAATGCCACCTAATATTTGTTACAAGATAAAAAATTGTGCAAAGTCAATGCCTTTTTATCTGGGATGAAATGTACCCTGAAAAGATGCATGTGCATCAGTCACCCTTGCAAGTTTTCTGTGCCTTGGACAGTGGCTGATCAGACAGCAGCATATTAGGTTCAGTGTCACTCATGACACCAGCATCAGCTCTATGCTTAGAATCATAGAAGGGACCATGAGGGTCATCTAATCCAACCCCATGTAATGCAGGAATCTTTTGCAACGTGGAGCTTGAATCCACAATCCTGAGATTAAGCATGCTACGCTCTACCACCTGAGCTATCTCAGGAATGCCATTGGTAGGAACAACTTTGCCTGTTGCATGAGTGTCGCTCATTGAGCTTGCTAAGATATAGAAGACTACCTGGAGGAGGAATAACTGGAACACCCTGATCACTGTTGTTGGTCATGGTGTAGATCTCGTTTGGGACCTGCATAGAACAGGGTGTAAAATTCATCCTGTAGCTGTGGGGGAGATTGTGAAGAACAAAGGGAGAGACAGGGAGAATGAGCAATAGATCTCAGCCGGAGCTCATAGTTCCTCAGTGGCTGTACGTGGGTGGGGGCAGAGGGAGTGGTGCTACCTGTATGTATAGACAGCACTTGTGCCTCAGGCTCCCCTATCTCATGTGGGAAGGAGAGGAATACAGTGACTCTGTGTGTGTGTGTGTGTGTGTGTGTGTGTGTGTGTGTGTGTGTATATCTATATTCATCCCTTGGGGTTGCACTGGAATCCAGAACATGCATGCAGTTGTTCCTCTAAAGCAGGGGTCCCCAGACTTACCGCGCGGCGGGCCGGTGCCCGCCGCGCCGACCGCACGGTGGGCCGGAGGGTAGGGGAGTGCGTGCGCAGCGGGCTGGAGGGCGGGGGAGTGCGCGCCCGTGCGCATGCGCACACGCACACGGGCGGAAAAAAAATCGCCGAAAATCGCTTGTGCGCATGCGTATGGGCCTCCCCCGACCCGGAAGTGCACCAGAAATGACCTCTTCCGGGTCGGGAGAGGCCCATACGCATGCGCACAAAGGATTTTCGGCGATTTTTTGCTGATTTTTTAGATCGTCGCTGCGCCGCGCGCTGTGAGAGCGGGCGGCGGCAGCGGGCGGCGGGGGTCGTCGCGGGCCGGATTGGAAGGCCGATTGGGCCGCATCCGGCCCGGGGGCCGTAGTTTGGGGACCCCTGCTCTAAAGCAAAACTGCTGATGAGTATTTGGCCAGCAGTGGCGAAGGCTGGGGGCAGAGTGCCTGGCCTTTGCTAACTGGGAGCTTAACTGTATAGGACTACAGTGAAGGGGGGAAGTATTTGATCCCCTGCTAAATTTGCCCGTTTGCCCTTTGACAAAGAAATGACCAGTCCATAATTCTAATGGTAGGTTTATTGTAGCTGTGTGAGAGAGAATAACAACAGGAAAACCCCCAGAAACCCAGAAGACAAAAGGGGTAGGTAGGAGACAAGGGAGAGGATAAAAGGTAAAGGTAAAGGAACCCCTGACCATTAGGTCCAGTCGTGACCGACTCTGGGGTTGCACGCTCATCTCACATTATTGGCCGAGGGAGCCGGCGTATAGCTTCCAGGTCATGTGGCCAGCATGACAAAGCCGCTTCTGGCAAACCAGAGCAGCACATGGAAACGCCGTTTACCTTCCCGCTGTAGCGGTTCCTATTTATCTACTTGCATTTTGATGTGCTTTCGAACTGCTAGGTTGGCAGGAGCTGGGACCAAGCAACGGGAGCTCACCCCGTCACAGGGATTCGAACCGCCGACCTTCTGATCAGCAAGCCCTAGGCTCAGTGGTTTAACCACAGCACCTGCTTAGCCTGGCAGTCCTACCCTGTTTCTCCGAAAATAAGACATACCCATAAAATAAGCCGTAGCAGGATTTCTAAGCATTTGCACAATATAAGCCATACCCCAAAAATAAGACGTAGTGATAGATGCAGTTCTGGAGGGCACCAAGGAAGAGGCTAGGCTGGATACGTAATAAAAAATAAGACATCCCCTGAAAATAAGCCACCGTGTTTTGTTTTGGGAAAAATAAATATAAGATGGTGTCTTACTTTCGGAGAAACACAGTAGTTGTGGAGTGGGGTGTTGGCTGTTTGGGTCGAGAGTCCTGAGGCAGGAGTACTTTTCAGGGTTCTAGGTAGAGAAGTGTTAATAATGTCCCAGAAGGTTCTGAGGACAGTTTAGTGCAAAGTTCTCATTTGCAGCTCTAAATAGTGTAACACAGGGACAGAGAGTTGTACCCTCTGTCATATGTCTTATTTGAATTATGGTCTTCCTGTTGGAGGTTTGGTGTGCTGTGATTTGGTGCTAACATTATATCCCATGTTTGGTGGTCCTCAATATAGTGGGGATTTTTAAAGCCCCCCTCATTGGAAATCAAAGGGAGGAAAATCCCTTGCATCATATCCCACTGTGCTGTCAGAAGTGGGATAGCTCTGATCTGGAGGATTATGGGGTATGGTATAAGTGTGTACATTCCTTGCTTTATCTTGTGATGCAAGTTTGTGATCTCACAGTTTTAGTTACCATATACAGTAGTACCTTGGTTTACGAACTTAATCCGTTCAGAAGTTCGTTCTTAAACCAAGGTGTTATTAAACAGAGGCTTGCTTTCCCATAGCAGCGGGGGACTCAATTTACAAATGGAACACCCTCAACAGGAAGCGGAACATGTTCTGTTTCCAAGGCAAAGTTCACAAGCCAAAACACCTACTTCCAGGTTTGCAGCGTTCTTAATCTAGTTGTTCGCAAACTAAGCTGTTCTTAAACCAAGGTACCACTGTATGTCTACTTTTTGCTACTGGTGAAAAATAATTGATATATACAAAGTAATATAATAGAGTATTTGAGAGCATAGTATAATCTACATTCTGTCTACCTAGGCAAGATAGTCAAATCAAGTGGTGAATATGTTAACAGTGGCTAATAAGTAGGGTTGGAATGTATAAAAACCAGGTTAAAATATTTATTCAGGTATTAAACTTATAGTGTGCCCTCAGACCTGTCACTGTTCTCCAGCCTTGATTTTTGTGAGGGTAGAAAGCCACTCTTAAGTTCCATGGAGGGATGGATTATGGATGGGATAAAAAGTAATGAATAATGTCTCAGGAGTGTTGCTGCCAGGTGGGTCAGACAGATGTCATATTAAACAAAATTTGTCCTGCATATTTTAGAGAAGTCCTTTATGCATTGTCTTTCGTTTTAAAACTTGGTACTGCAGCATGTAATAGCCTATGGCCATAACTTGCTGGTGTAACAATTTACTTTATTCAGTGGGTACAACTGTGGAGGGTTTGTGTACACAGCACACTTTTGCCTAATTCTCACTCCCTTGTCCCAATTCCCCTCTACCTTTATACCACATTGCAAGCTGTTTATAAACTCTACTTAATTTTACAAGTAGTATGTCATAAGATACTGGGTACTTCTGCTTTGGGGAGGAGCCAAAAGACAAAAGCCCTGCTGTGTGAGCAGAGCTAGCCAGGCAGTTCTGTCAGTCGAAGCCTTAGTTTTATTGAGATTTCTTTGAAGAATATAAAAGAAATATTGTGCAAATAATAAATGCAAGTGTCTTCTTGCATCTTTTATCTTGGAATATATATTCTGTTCCATCAGATGCTTATCTTGGCATCTTTTAGCTTAGTGACTGTCCAGAAAAGATTTCCACTGTAAGCGTTTATGAAAGTTCTTTAAGTTCTGTACAGTATATTGATTACATATTGTAAAACCTTTAAAAGGCAGTCAGGGGCATGGACATTGCTTTCCCCTTATACCCACACTTTCCACTTTACTTTTAAATAAGTAAACATCAAGGCATAGCCTTATAGAGTTTTTATACAGTACTTCAATTGGTAGATAAAACAGCATGAGAAGTTGTATTCCAGTTTGGAATATACAAAGGTAAATTATGTTTTGTTTTGTCTTGATATGAACTATGCATTTCTTAGTAGGGGCTGTTAAACTGTCTGATCAGCTGTTTCCTGTTCATGGTTTTAGAATATGGTTTGCGTTATTCATTGTTGTTTGAGTCACTTGATTAAAACATAAGAACAAGGATATGGAGGAACAAAGATAAAGAGCTCTTGTCCTTTGACTGAGCAGGATTTTGGGCATACTTTGCATTCAAGGACCTAACACTTCAGGTTTTGGTACCATGGGATGGGGTAAGGAGTACATAGCGTTGGAGAATATCTGCTGTAGTACATCTGCTGATTGAGAGGTGGTGAGGCCTGAATGCAGAGTCTACTGAGCTGGCTAGACCTGGCCTCTGAAAAACTGGGGCTGCATACATACCATACATTTAAAGCACCCCTCCCCCAAGAAATCCTGGTAGCTGTAATATACCACTAATAGTTCACAGAACTACAGCTCCCGAGATTCTTGGAAAGTTGGGAAATGTGCTTCAAATGTGCTTTCAATTTTCTCCCTGATTATAATATAAAAGTATGATCCACCTCTTCATGAGCACAGCTGCAGGTGCACAAAAAGGTCAGCATGGGACTCAGTGGAGCCCAGTTCCCTGCTTCCCTCCCTCCCCCACATTGCAGTCTGCCAAGCCATTACTGTACTGGGAATGGGAGGCTTCTGTGCACCTCCCACAGCTCCTTGCCTGGTACAAATTACTCACGTTTAGTGTACTTCGTGTGGCAAGTCTGTGCGCACCCACAAAGTGACGGGAATGCGAACAGCGCACTCTGATAAGATTTGTGGCAGTCCCTCTGTGCATGGGCAGCTGTACCTTCTTGGGAGTAGATCGTGCTATGTATTTTTCTATTTTACTACTTGTTTAAAGGTAAAGGGACCCCTGACTATTAGGTCCAGTCGTGACCGACTCTGGGGTTGCGCGCTCATCTCGCATTATTGGCCGAGGGAGCCAGCGTATAGCTTCCAGGTCATGTGGCCAGCATGACAAAGCCGCTTCTGGCAAACCAGAGCAGCACATGGAAACGCCGTTTACCTTCCCACTGTAGCGGTTCCTATTTATCTACTTGCATTTTGAGGTGCTTTCGAACTGCTAGGTTGGCAGGAGCTGGGACCAAGCAACGGGAGCTCACCCCGTCACAGGGATTCGAACTGCCGACCCTCTGATCAGCAAGCCCTAGGCTCAGTGGTTTAACCACAGCGCCACCTGGGTCCCTCACTACTTGTTTAGCAGTGACATATTTCAACGTCTTAAATATTTACAGACAAACTATACATCTTCAAGCTCTGGACAGTTTAGAAAAACAAATTGTCTTTCTTAGTTTCTACTTGTTAAATTTTCTTTATCAAACTAGGTTTCTAACTTTAGGAAGATTTCATCATAAAATTGTAGAGAACATAGAAACGATGCAGAATAGATATTATATACTTCTACATAAAATTAGTTTGCAGAGGTTTCTAAAGCAGGATGGATTATTATTATTATTATTATTATTATTATTATTTATTACAGAAAGAACAAAAAACTTAGTGCAATGTAGAAATGGTATAAAAGGTAAAGGGACCCCTGACCATTAGGTCCAGTCACGAACGACTCTGGGGTTGCGGCGTTCATCTCGCTTTACTGGCCAAGGGAGCCGGCGTACAGCTTCTGGATCATGTGGCCAGCATGACTAAGCCGCTTTTGGCGAACCAGAGCAGCACACGGAAACGCTATTTACCTTCCCGCCGGAGCGGTACCTATTTATCTACTTGCACTTTGACGTGCTTTCGAACTGCTAGGTCGGCAGGAGCAGGGACCGAGCAACGGGAGCTAACCCCCATTGCGGGAATTCGAACCACCGACCTTCTGATCGGCAAGCCTTAGGCTCTGTGGTTTAGACCACAGCACCACCCGCGTCTCTAATGGTATGTCTTTTGCTAAATGACAATCCCTGTGACAGGGTGAGCTCCCAGTGTTTTTCCCAGCTCCTGCCCACCTAGCACTTCGAAAGCACATCAAGTGCAAGTAGATAGATATGTACCACTCTGGCGAGAATGTAAACGGCATTTCCGTGTGCTGCTCTGGTTCACCAGAAGCGGCTTACCTTTAACTAACCCCTATTTCAAAAGCCATTTAGGAGTGATGCTACTGCTGGCTGAGCCAGCCCAAGCCTGGCAGAGGGGATCAAAGCCTTTAAAGTAGAATATGACTTACTCTACCCTTTTTGCCATTGTAACTTCCACTGGGTTGCTAGGTCACATGACTGAGTGGAAAGAGTTTGGAATAGGAGTAAGTCTCCCCCCCCCCCGGGCCACCAGACCCCTTTTAGGGGGCTTATGCCAGCTTATTTTTTACTTGGACAGGATGAGGGACTTCAGGCATTAAACCCAGAGTGAGCCCAGCCAGAGATTTGCTTCAGACTCCTCTCATTCTGTCAGACCATGGTTTCGAATGCCTCCCTAACACGGTGTATTTCCTCCGTGCTTGACAAAAAATTGGAGATCAAATATTTTAGGTCACAATCCTAAACACACTTATCTGGCCTCATTGAATTCAGTATGACTTACTTTTAAGTTGGATTGCCCTGTTGACCCCTTTTTAGTTTCATAACTTTATGCAAAAGAGAGAGAGAGAGTAGGATTAAGTGATACTGGTGCTATTCACCGAGGTATCAGAATACAAAACTTGAAAATATTAGTCATTATATCTGGTTGCATTTTGATAGCAGGAAAAATGTGTTTATGATTTGATGTATTATTATTTCTCTTTATTTAGCTCCTAGAGAAACACAAGAATACAGAAAGCATGGTAGAGCTGCTTGAACTATATCAAATGGAAGATGAAGCATATAGCATTCTTGCTGAAGCGACTACAGAACTTTATCAGTACTTACTGCAGCCATTCCGAGATATGAGAGAGCTTGCAATGCTCAGAAGACAGCAGATAAAGGTACACATTAACATAAATCTTATAATTTAAATTTATTTATTTAGAAAAATAACAAAGGGGATAAAATTAATATAAATCTTAAAAGGTGTTATATGTGTTTATACATAATCTGTTTTTGTCTTTTAGAAATTTTGGTCATTTTCAAATCACCTTGTGATGGTTCTGTTTGAAATTCTTGAAAGCTTGAGTTCTGTATTTACTTGTATGTTCTGCCTGTCTTATATTTAGTGCATGGATTTGGAGAGTTTGGAATTTTTATTTGGAATTCCATATTTTTATTGCTTTTATTGATTGATCTAAATTCTGTGCTGCTTTCCTGTTAAAATATCCAGAGTGACTTAGAATAAAAATGGGTCCAGTTAAAACAATAAAAACAGTACAGGTGGTAGCAGCCATATGCAGCAGAATAGAGATCTAGTTAAAGTCAGGTGAACATCTGAAAATGGCAGAACCATAGGCCAGTGACTAGAATTCTTGAAGAATAAAAAGCCACTGACCTGCTGTGTAAAAAAACCATTTGTGTTTGGGTGCCAGATCAGAATGGGTCCTGATAGTTAATGGTGCTCATAAAAACTAAAATTGATCCTCTACCACAGAGCTTTCCAAACTTTTCATGTTGGTGACACACTTTTTAGACAAGCATCATTTTGTGACACATTAATTCAGTTTTACTACCGGTAGCAAATCAGAGGTTAAACTAACCCCTTTCCAGTCCCGGGAGGAGTGCGGGAAGCATTCGCGTGACACACCTACACACTGCACCTGACACACTAATGTGTTGCAACACAGTTTGGAAAGCTCTGCTCTACCACCCGTAGAATCCCCAAATAACCCCCAAAGGGAAAACTTGTGATTGGCTGATGGTTGTTGATATTTATAGTTGTTACAATAGTCTGCATCAAAGGAGGGCTTCTAATGTTATTAGAGTTGATCTAAAGACTGCCTCCTACAAGGTGGCTGGGACCACTCTTCTTATAATGAAGCATTAACCACCTGAGGTGTTACTGAAGTGCTTTGTCCTACTGTCATTCTGAGTGTAGCCCTGAGCTCTTTGACACAAGAAGCTTCATGCTGTAGGTGACTGTTTAGAGCAAAGACTTAAGCAAGGCAGGGCAAGGGACTGAGCAGTGAAGTACCCCACCCCACCCCCGCCTTTCTCATTTGAGTTATGTTTACTCTCATTGCCTCAGATATGAGAACTCTTGATATATGCAAATGTTCCACTCTGCACATGACCGCTTTTGCATACAGCCACTATAGGCAAACGCCTCTAAGGACATAAGAACAGGATCAGGCCATTGACCCATCTCATACAGCATCCTGTTCTCACAGGATGGAGAGCCCACAAGCAGGGTCTGAGTGTTGATTCCACTTCAGCAGAGCCTGTTCTTTGTTCTTCAATATGCTTGGTTATTTTATCTTTCAAAAAGTTTGCCTGGGACAGATGGAACACACCTCTAGCTCTACCTTTCAACTACAGTCATACCTCGGTTTAAGTACGCCTCGGTTTGAGTATTTTCAGTTTAAGTACTCCGTGGACCTGTCTGGAATGGATTAATCCACTTTCCATTACTTTCAATGGGAAAGTTCGCTTCAGGTTAAGTACGGACTTCCGGAACCAATTACACTCATACTTCGGGTTAAGTATGCTTCAGGTTGAGTACTCCACAGACTGTCTGGAACGGATTAATCCACTTTCCATTACACTACTTTCAATGGGAAAGTTCGCTTCAGGTTAAGTATGCTTCAGGTTAAGTACAGACTTCCGGAACCAATTGTGTTTGTAAACCGAGGTACCACTGTATGGGTTTTGAGTCTATAGCACAGGGATAGTGCTATCCAAATGTTGGACTATAACTCCCATCATTCCTAATTGCTGGTCACGCTGACTGTGGCTAATGGGGGTAATAGTCCAACAACATCTGGAGGGCACTGTGCTTTAGTAGCTAATCACCTACATCAGAGGTTTTTAACCTTCTTGAGTCCACGGCTCCCTTGACCAACTACATTATTTCTGCAGCATCCATGTGGGACTCAGGAACCCTGTTATGTCGCCCCTTGCTTGCAGAGCTGGCAGCCTCTCAACCCTTTTTTAAACACCCTCCCATTTGGAGTGTTTCCTCAGCCTCCTCTCCTCTCCCCTCTCCTTGGGCGTTCTCTGAGCAGCCGCAGCTGCCACCCCTGGTCTTTTAGCCTCTCCCCCCCTCCCCAAAGAGAGGTGCCTTCTCACATTGCCCCACAGGGGCCTGGGAAACACCCCCTGGCCAGCCCCAGAGGCACCATTTGCCTAGGGAGCTTGTAGCCAGGGCTGCTGCAATAAACAGTTGTGCAAGCCTTTGGGAGGCAGAGACACAGGAGGGCATCAGAAGAGGGAGAGAAGGAAAGAGGGTCAGAGGCTGGTGTTGCCGACGACACCCCTGACTATCATTCAAGGCACACTGGTTGAAAACCACTGACCTACATGTTTCAAAGTATTTCCCCCACAGTTGCCTCTTTCTTTGAACAAAGGCTGGAATCATGTAGGAGACACCAGAGTCCATTTTAGAAGTTGGATTTTAATTTTAATAGTCATGCAAGCACATTTCATATAGAAAATCCTGAAACAATAATAATACCCTTTAAAAGACAGTTCTGTGGATGTACTTTGATTGGATGTACCAATCAAATTTTCTGTAGCGTGAATTCACCTACCAGTGTAATAAAACCTTTGTTAAAGCAAAGATGAGTTGATGTTTCATTTTGCTCTTGTCCTTTGTACAAGGAATAGTTAAAAATTTAGGCACCCTAGCATTTTTATAGTGTTCTAAGGATAGGGAACACAGGGTATAATTGTGTTTAATGAGTAAGATTGCTTTCCTAATATGCCTTTTTATAAATGTCTTCAAACCAAACCAGTTAGATCATTTAAGGGGTAGAGTTTGGGAGATGTGGCAAAATATGCTTTTAATATATGAATGGCATGTTATCCATACTAACATGCTAATCATTTTCATTTGTGAGGAGAAACAGCCCAAGTTAAGCATGCTCTCCCCACAAAAAAGTGATATATTACAATTGCAGACCCATGCAAAAGCTTTTCATTAGAAGTAGGGTGGGATTTGTGCAACTACTCATGTGATACTTGATTTGCAGAGTGCCTCTCAGTGCAAATTATGTCTTGGAAATTTTTTCTTCCAGACAGTAGCATTCTGTGGGAGCTTTGATTGCTTATGAATTCTTAGCAAGTAGCTGTATTGTTCACCCTTCCAAACCTTTATCTCAAGAGTGGGTCTCATCCTATTACCTGATTCCTTCCATTGGTAGAAAACAGATGGAGTATATGAGTGTGCTGTGACTGAGCTTGTCACTTCAAAAAGTCAGTTTCTCATGCTTTGATCCGATGCACATTTATGAAGATTTACCCATGCTGTAATGCTTACTTAGATTAGTAGCTAGGAGCAAATAATTTAGGAAACAATTGTAGTCTGCCTGCAGTGATATTCTGCTAGAAGCTCAACTCTGATTAAAAACAAACAAACAAACAAACAAACATTAATGTTCCCAAATCTAGAATTTGCTCGTGAGATTTATCTCCCTAAGTTATTTCTAAGCCGTTCTGGAAAGCACATGATCATTCATCTGTTCTTCCCAATTAAATTATTTCATCTATATAATAATTGTTAAACAGTTTACCTTTTTGAAGTTTTCTGTGTAGCCTTTAAGCTTTGATGGTTGATATAATGGACTGATCTGTTTTAAGATATCCATAGAGAATGATTACCTGGGACCTAGAAGAATTGAGAGTCTACAAAAAGAAGATGCAGACTGGCAGCGGAAGGCCCACATGGCTGTG
The DNA here is from genome assembly GCF_965207765.1 of Zootoca vivipara. Taxonomy (NCBI): domain Eukaryota; kingdom Metazoa; phylum Chordata; class Lepidosauria; order Squamata; family Lacertidae; genus Zootoca; species Zootoca vivipara. The sequence continues at coordinate 35,584,040 of NC_142593.1, forward strand.
CTTTCTATTCAAGACCTCACTGTTAAATATTTTGAAATAACAGCAAAAGCACAGAAAGGTAATGGAGTTTTACTGCTTAATATTTTCCAATGAAGACCTTTTAAGAACTAGGAAATCTTATTTACATGATCCAAGGTCTTATAGCTGCACCTTCTTACTTTGTCTCAAATCACTGTCATTGCTTTTTTTATGAATTGCTTGTAGAGATGGACAAATAAGACTTCATCTGGTTTGTGTCACTTTTCACAAGTATTCATCTGTAGATTAAATCTGCCCTTCCATGTGGATTATAAAAAATGGCACAGGTTTAGCACATTCTTTTCATTAAGTACTTACAATATGAGGTCTAACATTACATTTATTTATTTTTTTAAAACCCATATACTAGCTGTCTGGGATGGCCAGAAAAAATGCATTAAAATGGGTCCAGTGTTGCCCATGCTAGCAATGGAACATGATGATTTTGTTTAAGGAAAGGAGGGAGAGTGAGAGAGATGGGATTGTACCCAGGGAGGCAGCCATATTTTTTCCTTGCATTGTAACAGAGAGTCTCCCAGGAACATTGTATGGTAAAAGATGGCAGGCTGCCTCCATGGAGACAGTCATGCTGCTTTTGTACAAAGTCCATTGCACAATATGGACAATGTGGATTGATGCAATGGTTCTTGGCTCTTGAAGCTTAATCATTTTGGAAAAGTGAAATCTTACAGTTTCCTTCTTTCTCAAAGTCTTCAAAAACATTTACATGATGGTTCATAGCAGTAGGGAAAGGGCTGGCATAGGCTTTAATTGAGTCATTTCCTTCCTTCTCACCTCTTCTTTCTTCCCCTCCCTCCTAGGATATTATTTCTATGCATTATAGTGTACTGGCCACTTCTCAGAGTGATATTCATTTATGCATCCCTCTGTCCGATTCGTTCTTGTGTTCATAGCCTTCAACTTACTCAACTCTTTCTCAGTCTTGAGGTATTAAGATTTCACACTAAATTTGTAGAGATCCCTTAGATTTTTTTTAAAAAAACATGCTTGGTTTGTGATTCAGTTTGTAAACTGAGTTCTTGTATGTTCGGACTGAAAATGATATTGATGTTGAAAGATCTTGACATTACTGCTGCTATAGGCTGCTAACAAAGTGAACAGGGATTTTTTAAACTTCTAACGTATACATTAGTCTGTTCCTGTTAATTAATGTTCCCATTGTTCTTGTGAATTAATTAACTTGTAGAATGATGCCAGATAAGAAGCAATGTAATATCTCATTAACAAGTAAAATCTTTGTGAAATGTATCATTGCTCTTGGGATCTGTCACTAAACAGGTTATCTGAAAATACTAGTTCAAAATTTGCTAGACATGTAAAACATTGTGATGTTTCAGTCTTCTATCTTGATTACAAAATGGCATCCGAATGGTGACAAAGTTTACTGCCTTCAGGAACCCTCATGCTGTGTTTGGTGATGTTATGTTGAGAGGCATCTGAACCTATACCAAAAAAGTTCAACCAAACTCATGTTTTGGTCCACCATATTGATTCAGAATGGCATCTGGCATCCAAACATTGACAAAGCGTGCCACCCTCACCTCAGAAACTCTTGTGCCAAGAACAAATGGACAGACAGACAAACCACTTTCCAAAATATATAGTATCTTTTGGATATACATTTTCTTTAGGGGGCAGTAAATTCATTTATGTCCATACCTGCCCAACCTTAGTCCCCATATGTAGAGCTTCTCTGTCTGATCCTGTGTAGGATTATGTCCTTGGCTCAGGAGCAATAAAGATTTTGTTTTATTTCTGCACACAAACATATGCTTAAGTCCAAGCTTTGTAATGAAATATGAAGCATTTCCAGATATGACAAATCTGCTGTTGTTGTTTTTTTAAAAAAAATGTTTTTTACAGCTGTATATGATCGAATGCGAGCAGACCAGAAAAAGTTTGGTAAGGCAGCTTGGGCAGCAGCAGTGGAACGAATGGAAAAGCTTCAGTATGCAGTGTCTAAGGAGACTTTGCAGCTTATGAGAGCAAAAGAAATCTGTTTGGAACAGAAGAAACATGCGTTAAAAGAAGAGGTAATTTTTCAGAGTAATCAGATTTTTAAAGGACAAAAATAAATTGGATTGTTACCTCAAACTGCTTTGAAAAGAATATAAAATCCGCTACTACATTGACATTGGAGAGACTGGATTTTTTTATATATACATAAATGAATTTATCTTTCAAGAATGCAGAAGCTAATTGTGATTTATTTTCTATGAAAATTTGAATGGCAAGATAGTATCAACATTCCCCCCCCCCAACTTGGAAGTTATCCTTGTATAGATAAAAGTCATTTCAAAATATGGAGTGTCCCATTTGTGCTTACATTATTGTGACACTTGCCACATTTCTTTCCTTCCTTCCTTCCTTCCTTCCTTCCTTCCTTCCTTCCTTCCTTCCTTCCTTCCTTCCTTCCTTCCTTCCTTCCTTTTCTTCCCACTGTCACCCTGTTGTCAAAATGCAGCTTATAAGCTCTTGAGTCAGGAGCAATCTTTTTGATTATAAAACTCTGGAAGTGGCCATACACATTGATGGCATCATTTAAAACTTTAGTCTCCATTTGCAGCCTGTATGGAAAAAATACTGAGCATTTTCTGTCCCCCCCCCCAGAGTCCCATTTTACAATGAATAACATGAACTGATTTGTACAACTGACACATTGCAAAATCTGACTTCTGTATCTCTCACCCACTGCAATTTTTTTGCTCCATAAGACGCACCTGACCATAAGACGCACTTGATTTTAATAGGAGGAAGGGGGAAAGCCCTGTTTTTTTTGGGGGGGGGGATCAGCTCACAGTTGTGCAGCTTCTTTTGCAAAGAGGAAAAGCCCAATTTTTAAAAGGATCAGCTCAAAGTTCTTGAGTTTACTTTGCAAAGGGAAGAAATCCTGTTCAGCTCACAGTTCTGCAGTTTCTGATAATCTAATCAGCCAGATAATCCGATCAGCCAGTCACATCTTGCTGGGGAAACAAACAGCCTCCCTCTGCAGAACATTCAACAATGGAGGCCTGGGAAAGGGGGTGGGGCCAGAAGGGAGCTAGAGTCCCTTATCTCCCTTCCCAATCTCTTGCAATCAGCTGCTCAGTGCTTCCTCTTTCCCTCTTGTTAGCCTTTAGCTCTTTCTATTATTATTTTTAAAAAGCACGATCTGCTTTTCACCTCTGGGCAATTCGGCTTTAGGGACCACGCACTCGCTCCTTAAGACGCACAGACATTTCCCCTTACTTTTTAGGAGGAAAAAAGTGCTTCTTATGGAGCAAAAAATACGGTAATTGATTCTGATTCTCTTGAACATTTTGAGGGACATTTATCAAAGAAAGTGCTTATTCACGTTGAAATTTATTACCAGACATGCATTACTGCAAAAACTAGCTCTGTAAGTAAATACTACTTCAGTAATTCATTGGAAGTTTGAAGCAAACAAGTTGTTTCAACATGCTTGTTGTGAATTAGTGCATTAGTTTTTTTAAATAAATGTGCATGCTATTATATACATAGATTCTCTGGATGGCAAGCGAGAGGCCTTCAGTGTAACCATGGATTAAGGCTGCTGTTAATAGACAGGTCAGATGATAGAAATGTAAAAACTGCTGTTGCAGCTCTATCCCCTGTTTTTTTTCATGCCTCTGCTTTCCTTCCTACTTTTCCAATCCTTGTTGCCTTTCCACCAATGGTTTTAACTGAGGACAGATTGATGAGGCAGAAAATGTAGGTGGGGAAAAAAGAAGATTTTCTTCCCATCTTGTTTGATCAGCAAAGTCAACAAACCACCTTAGCTTCAGGATTTGATTGTGGTACCCTCCGTCAATTACCAAAGAGGCCGCGCTCTTCAGGTAGCAGAAACCTAATCTTCCTGTCCATGATTATTGCCATAGGTTTTGCACACATACCCCTTTCTGGATCAAGACTGATTCATTAAACCATAGGTGCCAACTCCCTGGGTGCCTACAAAATTCCCCATGAAGGGACCAGGCACCCACAAATTTTGGTGCACCCATGGCCCCGGGCACCCATGCTCATGGGGGCAAGTTAGCACTTCTGCATTAGACTGTCTCTCCTTCCTTCCTAAGGCGAAGGACAGGTTTATTTCCGTTTCATTTTCGCCCTCTCAGGAGGCTGGATTGTTAAGCCACCATGGGCAGCACACACTTTTTCTGCAGATTAAGGGTGGTCTTTCCCACCTGTCTAAACAAGTAGTTAAACCACATTGTAAAAGAAAGGTGGTAGCCCAAAGGTCAACAGTTTCCATTTTCCCATGCCTCCTGGCTATGGCTTACTGTCCAGGAAGAACTTTGATTGTGGTTGTCACCGGTTCTTTTTTGGACCAGTGGGTACATTTTGAATTTTGAGAGAGTGCTGGGGGCATCCGTCACAAAATTGTTGCCTGGGGGAGTGGCATAACACAACAAGGTTGTCATGGGGGGCATGCTGTAACAGAAAATTAGAGTACTGTCATGGTGAAGCTTTTCCCCTAACTGTATTTCTATCCTAGAAAATGCTTAACCTGTTGAATTTATGCCCACCATACAGCTGTCAAAGGTACAATAACCCTGTTCCCGCCCTGCAGTACCAAACCTAAGCCTAGGCTGCCATCCTATACCCACTTAACTGGGAATAAGCCACATTAAATGCAAAGAGACTTGTATCTTAACTAGACGGTACTGTGAATCCTTAAAGAGTGCCTGGTCTTTAGTTCTTACACAGCAGGAGACATGTTTACGCTTCTTTGCAAAATTTTAACATTTGTCTTCTGGGATAGGGGGATTCTTTAACATACACCCATCCTTATTGTTTATTGTATTTGCTGAAAATAAATTACAGTATAGGGACTTTCAATTCAAAGCCTAACCCTTCAATGTTGCTTCACTGCCCAGAGTCTTCACAAAGATAATGATGGTAAAGGTGTTGCATCAAGTCTGCAAGGTTTTCACATATATTCCTATCTAGACAACCTGCTGGTCAGGTCCCCTTTGTTGCTTCAAGCGAGGGAGGAACTTGTTACAACATAGTTTGGGGATGGAATTGGATAGTAAACCTCGAACAACAGCATTGCTATGTGTGTGTGTCAAAGTGATCAGGCCAGAAAAACAGATGGCTCAGGATATTTCTTTGCACATGGAATGCAAAGGTATCAGCCTGTGGTCTTCCTTTGCAAGGGAATAAAAGGACAAACAACCAGACCAAAAATGAAGGCTCAAAGCTTTATTATTTAAAAATACTTACCCAGTGAGGTCTCCTCTCCCTTGTGAAGATTGACTCTAGAGGAAAAGGAAAATAGAAGTTGGAGTGAAGATACTACCCTACCCAGCACACTAACCCTAAATTCACACACAGAGGATGGAGTACATCCACACCCACACCCCAAGGACCTGAGCTAGAGATCCTTAAGGAAAAAAACAGGAAAACCATGAGGCCTGCAGATACCTGGTGCCTCTTTGGATTTCTGCAGTTTTAAATCTTCTCTGAATTGCAATCCTTTGCTTGCATAGGAACATCCTCCATTTGTTTATAGCAAAGTCCACATTGCCAGCTCACTCATCTGCTAGGCTACATCTGTTTCTTTGCTTCTTAGCCCTCTTTAAGGGAAATCATTCTCATAAAAACACATATGTAACTCCTGGTTTCCATGAAGTCAATAAGGCTTGTATTATTTCTTATCAAAGTTGTTACATTCTGTTCTGCAAAGTTCACAAACAAATTTCAATCCAACTGGGTTGAAAATGCAACTTTAACTTTCAAAACGATATAATAGAATACAGAGATAAGATGCATGTTTTAAAAGCATTATATGTAATGCTTGAACATAAATTTATCTTAACAAACATGTACTTACTAGGTTGCCAAATCCACAAGTTGGGCTCTAGTGCTTCTGCTTACTAGGGTTGCCAGCTGACTAATACAATGTTTAAAGATACAATATGCATTTTAATTGTGACAATGTAACCAACAAAATGTGCTTGGTCTCCTGATTTCCAGCATCAAAGTTGTGCTGTGGGCCAAGTTCCACTCTCGTCACATCCACTGGCTGTCCTGATTGTTTTAGACTCAATACAGTAGTACCTCGGGTTGAGTACCCAATCCATTCCGGGGTGCCGTTCGCACCCCGAAAAGTACTCAACCCGAGCAGCGAAGCGCCGATAGAGCGCATCTGCACACACGCAAAGAGTGCAGGAACGCTTATGCACATGCGCACGTGGCGGAACCCGTAAGTAAACACTTCCGGGTCTGACGAGTACGCAACCCGCAGCGTACTCAACCCAAAGTATGACTGTATTGCCCCTAGGGGCTCTGGAAAAGACCATCTAGTTCCCCCTCCAGTCATTTGGCAGTCTCTTTTGCCTTCACCCATGTTAGCCTATGGACAATACATCAGTGAAATTACAGATCAACTGAGGAAGGTGTAGGGGAGAATGAACTAGGCCTCATTCAATGCACAGGGAGTCCAATCTCCTGTCCTACAAGACTGAGTACATTCTGGGAACCCAGAACAAATAGGAGGATTTTTTGAGGTCCTGCCGATAGATTTGGGTGGGTAGGATGTTTTGTTTTGTTTTGTTTTTTTGCATTTTTCATTTGGATTCAGTATTTTCTCCAACTGACCCTTCCTTCCTGCCTAAAGTTAACTCCTCATTTCACTGTTTGCAGGAAAGATTGCTCTCTTCCTTTTACATAAACTCTCTCATTAGAGTGGTCAGGACATTAACCAGATGTTTGAAGGGCTCTCACAATATATCTCTAAAGAAATTAGCTAATTCAGAAATCTGACTTTCTGTTCATCTTTCATTCCACAATTTTGGGTAAAAATATGTGCTTCTCTACTTGATTTAGAATCTAGATGGTTCAGTGCCTGCATCACTACAGCATATGAGGCTTAGTATCTCCCTTCACCCCTTAATGTTACTGCTCTTTTTACTAGGGCTGTAGCTACCTCTGCTGCCTGTTCAACTAATGCCTCTTCATTGGAAATGTGCATGGTCACTATATGGGCTACTCCAACCACTTTTACCAAGCATAAAATCGACTATGCTTTAGCTGAGGCAATGTTTGGGGGAAAGGTACTTTAAAAGGTTATTCCTGCTTCCTAGTTTTCATGGGTAGATGGGTGTTTCCTGTCCTCAAGGGCTGAGCTTTGGCACATCCCATGGTGGCACTGGAGACCTCCTAGACATCATCCAGAGAATGAATCATTGGATATTTGCTATACATGCTCCTTCTAAAATAACTTTGGAAAGACTCCAGGCCCGCCTCTGTTGGTCGCCTTTATTTGCCTCTTTAAATCTGGTCTTGGATATTTTCTCTGGTTCTTGGACCTCTGGTTTGTGTCATGCCCTATAGAGGGAACTAATGGTTCTCTGTCATTTCTCCTTTCTCTGTGTTACAGTCTTGTCATTGTGTCCTATATGCTGACTTTTCTTCTTCTTTTTTAACGTTTTCCAGTGTGCTTTTCTTTTGCTAGATAATTCTGCTTTAACTATTTGTGCTTAAAATTTGGGTCCTCTCTTTGAAAATGGCATACTGAAATAATGCTGATCATTGTTGTAGTTCTATCAGTCATAAAAAAATTGTTAATAACATAATTAGCGATTTTTTCTCCCTCGCTTGCATTATTTAGCAGTCCCTGCTGGATTTTGGGTCCTAATTTGACAAATGTGGATGCAGACCTTTGATGCAAGGAAAGAAAACCAGACTGAGTTTCTATTTTACTTGATACCAAATACATTTAAACTACAGTATTTATTTAAACACATGAGCACAGTTAGTTTCTTTCTTTAAGCACTTGTATATAAATACATAGAATATGGGTAGCTGCCAGGCCTTGTCTTTGTGATGACAGCTAGAAACACCAAATCATCAAGTAATATTTGTAGTTCTCAAAATGTGTAAAACAGCATTGGTACCTAGAATAGAATATTAGGATATTGCTTCATGGGCTAAACTGAATGTTCACAGGCAAACATTTTCCACTTAAAAATAGGGCTTTTTTTGGTAACCCAAAAAAATATTGAATAGATTTCTCCAAAGCTTACCTTATCAAGAAAGGTTCACAGCAGGTTTGGCTCCTCCTCCTCCTCTTCTTCTTAGGTTTGGTTCTGCGACAAAATTAGCAAGGGGAAATGAAAATAATTGTGTGGCAGTGTCACTGTTTTACTTGAGAGATTTTCTTTTTGCTGTAACTGGTACCAGAGCAGCAGCCTTTGGGGGCTGTGAAGAGCCCGTTCTGTGATGTCATTGCTGCCTGAAATTCAACTGCCAAGGGAACATCATGTGCATCAGGGCACCTGAATGTGTGCCAGGGAGACTTCCCTCTATACAAATCCTGTTGTTCCCATTTCTGCAGTCTGAAAAATTGCCAAAAAGTGAGGATGTATTTCATGGGGCAGGAGAAAAAAAGTGTCCTGGTTTTTTTCCAGCCCTTGTTTTATTCAAATAAGCTTTTCGGTGTGAAAATTAATTTCTGTGTAGCTGTCTTTAGTTTTATAAAGCAATAATTACACTTAGCATTTTTATAGCTCATACCAAGGGTTCAGTGTGATTGTGTACATTTCAGTCATTCCAAAAGGCTTGCAATATATGTCAATATTATTATCCTCATATTGGAGATAAAAGTCCCTTTGAATAAAGTTGGGAGAGTTAGATGATGCATATGAAGCTAAGGTTTATGTAGTAATACCGGTAGTATACTTTTTCATTTAAAATGCCTTTAAATACTTTTGTTTTGTTTTATTGATGGATTGATTTGAATTTATATTCCGCCCTATAACTGGAAGTCTCAGGGCGGTTCACAGAATAAAATCAAATTATAAAACCACAAAGAAATAATTAAAATAAAAACAAAAACCCAATAACCCCCCCAAAAACCCACATAAAGCTCAATACCTTCACAATACTTCTTGATAGGAGGCTTTGCAAACGTTTTGTGACAGAGTTACGATTTAATAGGTCATCTTGTAACTATTATATATTTCCTGTTCAGATGCAGAGTTTACAAGGTGGCACAGAAGCCATAGCCCATTTGGATCAACTTGAATCTGATTATTATGACCTGCAACTTCAGTTGTATGAAGTGCAGTTTGAAATTTTGAAGTGTGAAGAACTGCTGCTGACAGCACAACTTGAGAGCATCAAAAGACTTATTTCAGGTGACATACATTCATTTTACATGTATATCATTTATAACAAAATGCCATAGGCTGCTGTAGTACAAGTTGGTTATTGAGATTATCCTGTGGCTGCAAATTTCCTACTCCAGTTCTTATGCATATTTACTCAGAAGTGAATCTAACTGTATTTAATAGGGCTCACTTCTAGGTAAGTGTGCACAGAACTGTGGCCTTAACTGTTTGGCTTTTGATTTCTTTCTCCTTCTGAGGTATCAAAGATTGTCCCAGTTGGAGTAAAAATGTTGGTTAAGTTGAATTTATTATTGAGAGTGATGAGACATGTAACTTCTGTGTTGAATGGAATTTTCCACACTTGGAGTCTGCACCACAATCCTTATATCTGTTTGGGAGAAAATAACTCTGTAGCCTTGGTCTCCGTCAACTCTGATGTAATTTCCATTAGTTGCTCCTGTTTCCTGCTCTGGTCACATTATGGTTGGGATTTCATGTGGTATTAGATCAGTGTTGGTGTGTGACTATAACCCTCAAGCCCTTCTGGCTCTGTGACCCCTTCCAATATCATTAAACATCTTATTTCTACACAATACTGTTTATTACAGCTGAAGGTTGATCTAGATCAGGGATCAGCAAACTTTTTCAGCAGGGGGCCGGTCCACTGTTCCTCAGACCTTGTGGGGGGCCGGACTATATTTTGAAAAAAAATATGAACGAATTTCTATGCCCCACAAATAACCCAGAGATGCATTTTAAATAAAAGGACACATTCTACTCATGTAAAAACATGCTGATTCCCGGACCGTCCGCGGGCCGGATTTAGGTGATTGGGCCGCATCCGACCCCCGGGCCTTAGTTTGGGGACCCCTGTTCTAGATTTTATTGCATTGTGTGGTTTGTGTGTGTGCATGTTTAAAATTATTAAAATTGTTAGTATTTTCTAACAGAGAAAAGAGATGAAGTAGTGTATTATGATACCTATGAAAGTATGGAAGCCATGCTCGAAAAGGAAGATATGGCAGCATCTATACACTTGCAAAGAGAAGAGCTACAGAAATTGCAACAGAAAGTCCGCCAGCTAGAAGCAAGGCGTGGGCGCATTTCAGCCAAGAAAGCCTACCTCAGAAATAAAAAGGTAAAACACTAATTCATCATCAGCAAAGAGTTCTTTGCCTACTTAGCACAGGAACATAGGAGGCTACCTTATATTGTCAGACCATTGGTCATGTGCGCTTTCTTCTTAGTTGATCATTTCAGATGAGGTGTGGTAGAGGGTTAATGCAGCTAACAAGGAAATAGGTTCTTCTTCTTCTTCTTCTTCTTCTTCTTCTTCTTCTTCTTCTTCTTCTTCTTCTTCTTCTTCTTCTTCTTCTTCTTTCACTCGTAGCCGAATAAGGTTGTCTTCCATAAACATGGTTTTAACAATGAGTCCCTAAGTGACTGTGGAGGCCAATTCTGGATCCACACCTCCTTCCACAGTGTGGACATTCGTTACCGGGTGGGAGTTGATCACGGTGTGGATTTGCCAAGCGTGCCTTCCTCCTTGCACGTTTCTCCCATGTGTCCTGAGTTCGAGTGTCTTCAAATGACACCTTTGGTAAAGGCTGTTCTCCAACTGGAGCGCTTGCAGGCCAGTGTTTCCCAGTTGTCAGTGTTTATACTACATTTTTAAAGATTTGCTTTGAGACAGTCTTTAAATCTCTTTTTTTTTGACCACCAGCATTACGCTTTCCATTTTTAAGTTCGGAATAGAGTAGTTGCTTTGGAAGACTTAGGTAAAGGACCCCTGGATGGTTAAGTCCTGTCAAAGGCAACTATGGGGTGCGGCGCTTATCTCAATTCAGGCCGAGGGAGCCGGTGTTTGTTCACAGACAGCTTTCTGGATCATTTGGCCAGCATGACTAAACTGCTTCTGATGCAACGAAAGAGAGTGCACAGAAACGTTGTTTGCCTTCCCACCGCAGCGGTACCTATTTATCTGCTTGCACTGGTGTACTTTCGAACTGCAGAAGTTTGGAGACAGAGCAATGGGAGCTCACCACCATCAAATGGATTCGAACAGCCAACCTTCTAATCAGCAAATCCAAGAAGCTCGGTGGTTTAGACCACAGCACCACCCGCGCCCCTGCATTTTTTTCAGGGAGGTTTAAACCTCTTAGCCCACCCCAGCCCTGTAATGACAGTAATTTTGTTTTGTTTTGCTAATAATGAAAAGTACATTGTACAAAGGGAAGGGTCTTGTCACTTCATCCTACTGGTGATGTGTGTGTTATATATTTTGGTGTTTTCCTTTGCTTTGTTGCATGTATGAAGTTAGCATAGAGTATCAAGAACAAACTAGGCTAAACTCCTTGCCCCTAATGTGGAGGAACCTATTTCTTTTTACATGCAGCAAAGTGTTGTGTTAAACAAACACACAGGGGGGGGGGGTAATAAAGATTTGGGGGCAGCAGAAGTTAAACGGATAAAACATGAAATTTAGAATAGGAGGAGGATGGGAAGAAAATACCTGGGAGTAGTAGAAGGGAAGGGAGGCCACTAGCAGCAGGATGTGGGTGTGAAAAATGGTATTTCCAAACATAGTATTACTGGGAAGCATATTGATTCACAAAATGCTACTTTCAAACATTAGAGCTGAAATTGTGGGGCTGTGGGTGGGAGTAGGGAAAGCCCTTGTGTGTGTGTTTGGATAATGTAATTCTTTTCATGGTACCTTTATAACAGCTACTAATGTGCAATGTTACCTTCCTGACAATGTTTTCATAGCAGGTTGATATGGGATCACTGTGCAAACAGTTTCCTATTATCCCAGTGCTACCACCTGCTGGCTAAGCACTGGTAGTCTTGGTTTATTGTACCAAGCAACTGTTGGTGTTAGGAAAGCTAGTTTTGAAATAAATTGGTAATAGGAGATAAATGCTGAAATTGCACACACAGTTTGACAGAATATTTTAATGCTGATAGAGGCTTTCCTGTAATAAACTAAATCAGCACAACAGGCAGTGTATATATAGTGTTCTGAAATAAATGCTATATTTGTCTTTGAATTCACAATAATGGATGTTGCAAACTTCTTATATGTACAATTAAGCAAACAGGCACACACACACTCTGGATTGTTTCTATAAACTCACTGACACCTTTAAGGTTGTCAAGCTGAGGCTACAGATTCCAGAAACACAGACCCACATTACAAAAAGATACATAAAACTGCACAAGTTTCCAAAGCCACACAATTGCCCATTTGCTCGTAGCTCTGACTTTGCTGTGTTGAAATCTCCTTTGCAACAAACTCACTGAAATGCATAAACTTGGATAAGGTTTCACACTCTTTTCCAGGGCATGATTAATTGTTATTATGTGTTCCCTTTACAAAATCCTTTACGAAGCCTATCTAGTGCCTTTCCTATCCTGACTGTGGCTTTCTTTTAGTCTAGATGTTGACTTTTGTGTCCATCTACAGTCACCCTTTCCAGTGACTGCTTTTCCAGGTTTTTAAAAAACATACAGAAAATACTTAAAGCATATTTTTAAAACAAAACTCACATTTGTTGCTGTGTTTAGACTCAGTTTTTTAGTCTTACTCATTTTATACTTTCTTAGCTTGATTACTGTCGATCATTTCAATTGATTGTTAATTATATCTTATACACTATCTTGTGTATTGACAGGAGATCTGCATTGCAAAACATCATGAAAAATTCTTGCAGCACTTTCAGAGTGAAGAGGAGTCACAGCATACTGCACAGTTTGTGAGTTTTATCTTGGTTAATATTAAAATAAGCCTCCAGCTCAAGGTTTTCCCCTAACTTAAGCAAATTTAAATCATCCCCCCCTTGCTTTTGAATGTTATTATATACTGAGCAATATACAATAGGACAGAAATAGGACATTGACACTACAATCCTATGCACATCTCCTCAGAAGTAGGTCACTTTGAATTCAGTGACACTTCGTCCAAGGTAAGTGGATAAAGAACTGTATCTTAAATGACCAAGAGCTGAGAAGAATATTATTTTATTGATTTCATTTTTCATGTTACTAACCACAATTCTGTTTTTTTAAAAAATGCTGTATTTTCTTACAAAGCTGCCCAATAACATTGTACTCTGGAAGCTCACATATGAAATCATTGTAATAAGATACAATTAAAATACTGCATCAGAAAAAATAACAGTTTGTAGCATAATTTATCATCATCATCTTATGCTCTACATTAGTTTATCTGCACTAACTATCTACAGATTCCTAGGCAGCATCACTAACATAGATTAGAATCCCAATTTCTTCTAAAAGCATGAAGGAGTCCAAATATGCAGGTTATGCCTCTTTCCAAATCATGATGCAGCTGAGGGACATTCACCTATAATTTTGGTATCTGGTGGTATCCTAGTTTGCATCTATGACTGGTCTGGTCCTGCTCTTGTTACAAAGCAATGAATGCTGTGTTTGATAATTTACTGCCATTGTTTTAAAAAATGGCTGCAACCCAACAGCTAGCTAGAAGCTAACTGACAGGTGTTATGAAGTATACAGTTTGTTTGTAAACTTGTAGATCTCACATGCAACCTTGACAAGCCATTTCTGATCTTTTGACATTGAGACCGGAGCATGTCCCAATGCCATACCTGGCAGTTTATGGAGTCAAAGAATACCACAGGGTATCATTCAAACAATTTATTACAATAAAAGGGAATCAGCATATTCATTAGAAAGGGGTTGATTGGAATCAATTAATACAGACTGGGGCCTAGGGCCAGACGGGGAAATAGTCAGGAGTAAGGAGCTTGGTATATTTGTTTTTGGAAGGCTTTGGGAAGGGGTTAGGGCAAGAATTGGAAGAAAGCAATTGGAAGACTTTGGGACATGGTTTGAAGTAAAAGTTCCATTTTTGTAAAGGAGCAGAACTACTAAGGAAGAATAAAAGGGCTTGGCAAAGAGCAGATCACCTCAAGAAGGCAGAAATGGGGATGGGGAGAAGGAGAAAGAAAGACAAAGCAGTAGGATGTCTGGAGACATGAAAAAGGGGAGGGGAGGGACAGAAGGAAGGAGGGGAAGAGGGAGAGGGGAAGAAGGTAGATGGCTGGACTCCTGTGGAGGGGGTGGGGAAGAACATGGTCAGCTGAGGTACTTGCCAGGAGAGGGAAGGGAGATTTAGTACCTGCCCTTATTTTGCAAAACTGGACTTTGATGGGTGGTTGGTGTGGAGATCTCTTCTGCACTGGAATGAGAAGAGGCAGTGGACAGAAGAGAAGAGAAAAGAAAAGAAAAGAAAGGAGAAAGCTGTCCACAAGAAGTGGTGTGTGGGAGTAGTGAAGTTTCTTCAGGGGGTTCCAAAGATTTATGTTTCCTAAGGCAGAAAGCAACTCTTTTTACACTTAAATTGAGCTCCTGGTGATTAAAATGAAAAACAAAGATTAACAATTCAATTTTTCTGTCTCATCAAAGATAGGATGCGTATGATGCCTGGATTAAGAGGTTTTGGTTTAAAACCTCTAACGAAAGGAAGAAAAAAGTTAACTTTAACTGGGACTAAGTGGTAGTGGGTGAAAGTTATTCCATCCCAATTAATCCCTCCTAGCCTGGTGTTTCTAACCCACAACTTTCATCTTTTTGTTTTCATTCTTAGAAGAGGGAGCAGTTGCAAGCTGAAGAAGAAAGAAAAAGCTCATGGGTTACTCAGGAACGACAGATAACACTGGACAGACTTCGAACATTTAAACAGGTAAATGGAAGAAAGTAGACATTCTACTGATGCTTCGTAAATTACACACACACACACACACAAATGATTGCGCACCAATAATAGCATCCTTTGACACAAGTACTTGTTCCAGAGAGCATGCATTAGCTATGGCTTCGTGTTGTTTGTATATGTGATGGCAACCATATATCTTTGCTATATAATGTGTGAAACTAACCTTCTTAATTATTAAACTATATATTCATATTCACAAGAAAATAGAAAAGAACATTGGAATTATTCTTAGGAAAAAATTGCGCTCTACTTCTCTGCATATTAATTAATTCCCATGTTTATGTTTCTCGGCTTACAAGTTAACCTGACAATTTTGAAAGGGTTGAATCATAATTTTATGTGAGCAGTTGAGGTTAGCAGTAATAAGTCTCTTGGCCTGAAATCCTAACCCCACTCACCTGGGAGTAAGCCCCATTGAATTCAGCAGGACTTACTTCTGAGTTTACAGGGTTAAGATTGTGCTGTTAGTCACCATGCTTTTGATGCTTGCCTAATTTTTAACTCATTCCCCCCCCCCAGCGCTATCCTGGACAGGTAATACTCAAATCAACCAGACTTCGACTGGCCCATGCAAGAAGAAAAAGTACAGCCAGTTCAACTTCATGTGCTGATCACCGTTTGTCGCTGCCTGTAACTACACAGACTGATGTGGTGGGGCAAGAAAAAAGAATACAACCTTTACAAATTCAGGAGTCTAGAAATTTAGGACCACTTGAAGATACTTCACCTCCCTGTGACGTTACCTCTGAATTTTCTCAAATTCCTTCTCCTCCTGCTCTTATCAGTAATGAACTTCAGCCCAATATAGTTAAGGAGGCACCAATGCCTCCTCCTCTCCCACCACCGCCGCCACCACCTCTGCCCACCAAGGAAGAGTCTACGCAGTGCTCTGAGAAGAGCAGTAGCCCTGTGAAACAACACAGCATTGAGAAGCCAGCACTGCTGACCACCATAGCACCATCAGCTCATTTCTTTGATAGCAGCCAGTTGGTCAGTGCCAAGAAGAAACTAAAGAAAATGGGCGATATGGAAGGCTTGCAAAGGAGAAGAGGTAGCTCTTCATTTCTCTTGAATGTGATTCAGGGAAAAGAAAAAGCAGTTTTTCTTACCTTGATTGATAAAATTAAAGGGTCCCTACCCCCCAAGAGAGCTTGGCTTTGTGATTTTTGAGCATGATCTCCCCAAATCATGTTTGAAACTGGCATTTTTGTGATGTTTCCCAGGGGAGGGGGTGTTAGTGGCTTTGAGCAAAAAAAAAGTTTTTACACCTGAAGTAGATCTCTGGATTCCAGCTGGTGGAATTAATGAAAACTCTTGATAACTCTGTTGATGTTTTTATCCAGATTTTGATTTCTGTTTTGTAAACATCGAACAATGGGAAAGGTGGCGTTGGTATATTTTAATTAATAAATAGTGACATTTTCAATGTCTTGAGTACAGGGTGTCAGTCTGCAGCTCAGAGTACTTATTTCATACTAGTCCCAAAAGTGTTTTGTTTTGTTTTTTAAAAAAGAAACCCCAGAACTTATATTTTAAGAACAAGATTCTTAGCAGATCTGTGGTTTTTAAATGAAAAGAATAAACATGATACAATGGATCTTAAAAATTAAGGGCACAGTCCAACCCATTGCCTAGGTAGACATGCATGTGTGGGAAGGAAGACGAGGAGGTGTCCAGGTTTGGTTGTTGCCCCTGTACACAAGGGCAGTTGGGTATGTAGAGGGATTGGGTTGGCTCTCTTAAGGAATAGCAGCCTCCCTCGATACCAGCTGCATTGTCCTAACATAGGAAGTTGAGCTAGATACTTACCGGACAGCTTGTGAGAACCAAAGACAACAGTGGGGGCTCATCTCTTGATGCAGTAGCTTCATTTCACCTTTTGAACTACATAACCCTCCAATTGTTTTGATCTTCTTTCTTATGGTCTTGATTATTGTGATCTAAGAATAATGTAGTTTTTTTCAAGAATTGTAGAAACAATGCATTAGAAATATATAGCAGCTTTTTGGTTTTTTTTTAACCTTCCATGTAGGAAATTCTCATCAACTGGATGTTGTATTCAAATGTGCTTTGAGGGTTGGGGAACCCAATGGAGTGGAGGTGGAGCTGCAAGGAGGAGGAGAGGAAAAGATTTCAGACATTGTTGGCTTTTGTGAATGTCTTGTTGAAATTTCATAGCATAAAATATGAGAAGTTGCAATGCTTACTGAACTCTGATTTTCTGCAGTGAGTTCCCCAATGGATGAGGTGTTGGCTTCCTTGAAACGTGGTAGCTTCCACCTGAGGAAGGTTGAGCAGAGAAATATCCCGCCTTTCCCTGATGAAGATGACAGCAATAACATCTTGGCACAGATAAGAAAAGGTGTGAAACTGAAGAAAGTGCAAAAGGATCTTATGAGAGAATCATTCACAATTCTACCTGATGATGACCCTTTGACACGCAGCATCCATGAAGCACTACGGCGAATTAAGGAAGCATCACCAGAGTCTGAAGATGAAGAGGAGAACCTGCCTTGCACAGACTGGGAAAATTAAGGAGTAATGTTTCTTCTTTTGGTATATATCTGCTTTCCTCAAATAGTAGTAGCACCTATAATAGTAGATCCTTGTTAGGAATGTGCTTAAGTTCTCCTACATTTACACAAGAGAAGTGCATGTGTGGCTTAAGATCCGCAGCCACTGTATAAACTCAAAATAGGCAGATTAGTGGGTCTGTGTTTATTTCTGCTTTTAGACTAAAACACAAAATGGCTTTATTCAAAATAATTTTTTATCAATAAATCATTGCTATTTTTCAAGTTCAGGCAATTTTTTAAATTAGTATTTCATAGCAGATTAATTTATTTTTATTTATTAAATTTTTGTACCACCCTTCATCTGAGCATCACAGGGCGGTTTACAATACAAAAACACAAAAATACATATACCACAGTAACAAGCAAAAACAATACACCCCACAGTTTAGAAGGCCAAATATTGTTTAAGTAGCCAAAGGCCTGGGAGAAGAGGAATGTTTTAGCCTGGCACCTAAAGGTGAGCAATTCCACATGCAGGGAGCCATAGTAGAAAAGGCCTGATATCGTGTTGCCACCCTCCAGAACTTCCACAGAGGAGACAAGGATGTTAGTACATTTAGGAAATCTCAGAACCATATTCATTAAGGTAGTATTGATGCTGGGGGGGGTGGGAGGTGGGGAAGCATATGGGAAAAGAAAGTTGGAACTTCTCACAAGGTACTTCTCAGAAGGAAACTTGCTTTGTCAGAATGAATATAGTTTCCTTACTTCTGACTGACAGGTGGCTCTGCTGCTTCCATTTTTACCAAAGTGTGTCTTAGCTAGTACTCCTAGAGTTATATGACGTGGCCTCCTTTCTAGTCATTGATTTGGGAGGAGTTTTCCTAATTCAGAGACCTGTTGCCCATTTTTTCTGGGTTGTTGAGCTGGCTGGCTAGGGGTGTTATATTCCACTGTTACAATTGGAGAGGAGAGATGCACACTATATTCCTCCCTAACTCTTCTAAAACATCTAAATTACAATTTGATGATATGGAATTTTGGAATATATTGATGCTAGTGCTTATTTGAACAAAATTAAAGAAAAGCAAGATCTTTTCCCATTTACAGCATCTTTCTTAAATGGTGATATGTTTGCAGGATGCTGGAAACTTGGAAAGGCAATATTTGCAAGCAAACCTTGACTGTTTGAATCAACAGCATGAACAAAGTGGGAAAGATTGTGTTCATGAAGGGGGTTAAGATTTAGGGGGAAATTGTGTGAAAACCTTAATCTGATTTCTGGGTTGCAGGTGGAAACATATGTTGCATTAGTGGAATGTAAGATTTGTCTCATCACGGTTGTTATCAATTTGACGGAGGTGACCCTACTGAATTAATGTGTGAATTGGCATGCCAATAACTAATTGCAATATATTTAATCAAAATGAAGGTCACTTCCAAAGTCTGCAAGGCAAGTTTTCCCGTAAAGCGGGAATCAATTTAATATTGTAGCCCTTTCAAAGGATGAAATTACTAATTTACTCTGTAAATCAATCTGCAGTGGAAAAATCTCTATAAAAAGTAAAGCATACATAAACTAAAGCTACAAATGTTCCACTCATCCACAGATCTTTACGTACAGTAGTTAAACCAGGCATAGGCAAACTCGGCCTTCCAGATGTTTTGGGACTACAACTCCCATCATCCCTGAGCACTGGTCCTGTTAGCTAGGGATGATGGGAGTTGTAGTTCCAAAACATATGGAGAGCCAAGGTTGCCTATGGCTGCTCTAGCCCAGGTTAGGTGACTTAGACTGGCAGCAACTCTTCTCAGGTTCTCAGAAAGGAGATTCTCTGCCAGCCCTGGATTGAAAATGGAACTGTCGATAAGCAAAGCAGGTACTGCTGTGGTATCAGTGTTTTCATATGCACACCTGCAAAACAGTGTTGACATTGAGTTTTTACACTAGCACTCTTGTTGTGGGCAGAGGAGGAAAGGGTCCTCTTGATTCAGTATTCCAAGCAGGTGATGTGGGGAGGGAAAGACTAATCATATTAATGAGCTGTTGGGAGAGCTAAGCCTCTCCTTTTCTTCTACTAATTTTCCCCGTCATATCTTCAGCTAGAGCAGCCTGTCACAGAACGTGGCCTGCATACTCAGAGATGCCAAGGAGGAATAGGTGTTTGAAAAGCACATTTTGATGCGGCCTCTAAAGGACTAGAATTTGATTTAAAAAGCAACTTTACAGTTTGTCCTTCAGCTGTTTTTTGTTTGTTTAAACAGGTGGTGAGGATTCCACAGAATAATGATTTTCTTTTCACTTCTGAACATCCGTAGTCAACAGTTTGATCACCACCTTCTGTCTGGGAAAGGTGTCATCTGACAAACAATTTGATATGTGCAGAAGAGCTTAAAATGCATTTTTTTAAAATTATGGTAGACGATTCTGATGGGATCAATAACTACCTTATTAGATATGTATTTTGCAGAACACTGAGGAGAACGAACCATTCAAGATATTTCTGGTTCTTCGCTCACTTTTTACAGTCGTGTGAAACACTAAATCAGCACCTATTGCAGCAGAGCTTCTTCCCAACATAATTTACCAGGACAGGTATGCAATCTGACCTTTGGTTCACTGAAGACTTCACTGTTTAATCAACAAATTGTTACTTTCACATCAGCTTCTATTACAGCAACAGGAATTCTCCTAAAGATCTTTATCTCTCACTATATTTGTCATGTAAGAAGTGGATTTCAGAGATATAATGCATTTTAACTATTCATTGTACAAAATACAAGTTAGTTTGAAAATGGGAACAAATGGCTCTACAGAATAACAGGAAACCCCCTAAGAGTGGAATACATATACTTAAGAATGTATTGTTTACAGCCTAGTACATTTAAAATGGCATATAGCGGAACCCTTTAGAAGGCCATGTATACCGTGTACATCTTGTATTTTTAAATTAGAATTTCCCATGCGCGTATAAATAGAAACATTTTAATTGCAGGACTGAGTGTTAGATAATAAAGTTACATAAAATTTTATTTATAGAAGCAATATTTTATAATGAGAATACTTAAAATTATTTTTGTCTATTAGTTTGACTGTTCTTTGATTACTCTAAGGAACCTTTATTTAAAGTAAATTCAAAACTGAAATCCAATTTTACTGTTAAGTTGTGGAAGTTATATTTTTTCCAGTTTTCATTATTCCTATCATTGTTAAAATATTTGAATTATGTAACAGCCTGCTTATTTGAAAAAACACTTCATTTTTAACCCTGGTTGTATAATGGTCTAAAGGAGGCACAGCCTTTGGTACAGTGAATATCTAAAGCAACGTAATCCCAAACAGCATGACTAATAGCTGCAGGCAGCTCATTTTTTAATAACAGAGTACTATACTGATTAGTATTTCTGCACCAGGGCTAGTCTTACCCTTATTAAAATGCTCTCTAATGAAAATTTCTGCTTGTAGGAGAATCTTGTGCTTGACAAACTGTGATCCCTTATAATAGGAAAAATCCATTTTAAAATAATTTACTATATTCACTGCCCTGTTGTAAGTAGATGCATATTGGATGGAATGCATTTAGTAAGACCACTCACCTTTCATAGTAAGAGGTTAAATGTCTTGCTCTTTTTCCTTTTAAAAATACTTGGGAGTACCCTGAATACTTGACAATACATTTAACAGTCCAGCTCAACTCTTAGAAATATTTGGGTGTGCAAAAGTGACTACCTAGGCTAGTAATAATAATGAGAAATATTTTATCAGGATATCTGCCATTCTGTTGTTGTTGTTTTTTTTTAAAAAGCTTATTGCCTTATATGGTATGAAATGCTGTCCTTTCCCAAAGGTAACCTTGAGAATAGTGTAAGTTCAATTATTGTGAGAACGCCTTCTGTTGGGGAGAAAAAGAACTGTATTAGGAACTGAACATTAATTTTCTGAAAAACAAGACAACCCATTTCCTTTCCAAGTTACTGCATATTAACCAAAATCACATTATGCACTGTGTGGTTACAGTCACAGGTAATGCAAGATTTGGTGGTGGCAATAACTAAATAGCTGCAAAATGTAACTGTTGACCTTTAGCATAAACCATAATATATGTAGTTGGTGTGCCTTTGCCATTTAGTCACCTCCATTTAGTCACACTCCAAATTCCCACTGTATAATATATTGTGTTTGAAAGTTTAGTTGTAG
This sequence comes from Zootoca vivipara, assembly GCF_965207765.1. Classification (NCBI taxonomy): domain Eukaryota; kingdom Metazoa; phylum Chordata; class Lepidosauria; order Squamata; family Lacertidae; genus Zootoca; species Zootoca vivipara. Next base: position 35,605,670 of record NC_142593.1, read on the forward strand.
CCCAAAACACTAACTTCTAAAAATTAGGATGACATGGATCATGTAAAGCTTTACACAATCAATTGCAGCAGGAGCTCTGAATGACAAAAATTGCTAGACAATTCACATAATCAAGGAGACATAACTTATTGAAAATTGAGAGTAACACTCCTTATGCTTAACACTCTTTTGCAACTGCAAATTTTAAATTCCTATGGAAAGTTTATAAAGCTCTCAATATGATTGTGAAATGTTCAGGCTATATATATGGAATCTTTCCTTTGAAAGCTCTAGTTGTTGTTTTTTTAAATAAACTGTTTCTGACAGTTTAATTAATGCAAAAAAACCACCTGGGTTTTGGCGCTATAAAAATGGCCTGTTTCAGAGGAACATATTTTATACATACTTGGCTGCTGTACTGTGGCTGATCTCCTATCCAGAGTTTTCCTTTAGACTTAGTTTCCCCCCATAATCTGTTAGGAAGAAGAGATTAACCTGGGTGCCAGTAGTGCAATTCCTTATAATTATATTCCCACATGTTTTGCTTTTGCTTTTAATTAATAGTGATTCCCAATTTTATTTCTTGAAGCCATTGCATACCAGCTGAGAACTCACAGTGCTCTAGTCTAGTACATTTATTGCAGCAGACTTAGCAAATGTATGAGCATTTAAGAAAAGTTATTGATGAATGCTGCTTGAACTGGCATTCATACCTAAATCTATGCAGCTGACATGCATGAAAAAATGCATTCTAGTATTTTGTATGCTGTAGGTCAGGCAAAGGCAACCTTGGCTCTCCAGATGTTTTGGAACTACAACTCCCATGATCCCTGACCACTGGCCCTGTTAGCTAGGGATCATGGGAGTTGTAGTTCCAAAACATCTGGAGAGCCAAGGTTGTCTATGCCAGCTGTAGACTGACTGCGGTACATGGTTGTACTGCAGCCGTTTTTCTCAATTTCTTGTCCACAATGCATTCTGTCAAGAAATGTTGTGATCTACCTGGATGCCCCTGAACTGGTGGAAGACTAGCTCAAGAAACTATAAATGCCAGGAGGTGATGAGTCGTGTGTTTGGCAGTTTGGCAGCAAGGGGGCCAAAGTGTTTTATTTCCACTAGAAAAACAAATTATGTTCAACAGCAACATTTATTAAAGTGGTTTCATCTTCTGCAGCATGATCCCATAAGTCTTTTAGTTGCTTGGTTTATTTGTATACTGACTATATTCTTTAGTATAGATAGTTTTGCTTCTTATTTCAACCATTTGTTTGTAAAGCTTTTCAGAGTAGAGCAGCTTACCAGTATATTATAAAATTGGTAACCACAAAAACAAATTAGCAGCACTAAATTATGTATTGCTGGTGCATTCCAAGTTTTTGCGTTTGAGTTGTTTTATGTAGACACTGTCTTCAGAGAATCAGGTGCATTTTTGTCACACAGTCTAGTGAAAAGGGGGGGAACTTTCACTGAAAGTCAATGTTCTCTTTTTATTTGCACTGACTTTAAAGAGTGAACTGTAAAACTATTTGGATTTATGAGCATTATTTTATTTTCGCTGTAATGCTTTTGTAATTTGGTTACCTGTGTTACTCATAACGAACCCAGAAGCATGAAACAAGATATATCTAGTGTTGGTGAACTGTTAACAAGCAAATAAGCTTATTGAAAAGGAGGTATAAGAGATGCTTGTTGCAAGAGATGTAAGCACCTTATTGAGAGGATGTGGAATTTTAAAATACTACTAGAGTCAATAGTCAATAGTTGTGTGCTATCAATATTGAGACTAATCTATTAGCAATCTATTCATGGAAGTAGATTGCAGCACCAACCACCATGAAAGGGGACATCCAGATTCAATATGGTGTCCTGCTCTTCTGACTGCTTCGATCATGCCTTAGGCAGGCTGATGCCCTGTGGTGAAGCAGCAGCCACATAGCCTTTTAGTAGAGAAAAGCACATTGTTTTGTTACTGTGTGTAATGGTTTGAAAAATAAAGCACTAGCGGTTTTATCCTATAATTAATTTTAAAGCTTCCAACAAAAAAATAATGTATATTAATTGCTACATGAAATCTCATGTAATTAAAATCAAATTTGGGCCATGGTGAATGGTCTATTTTGCAAAGTTGTTTTCTAATGTTTTGCACAACCTTTTCTGCTATTTAAGACAATTTCCTGGGAATTCCTAGCTTTGAACATAAAAATCAACAGCAAACAGATAAACATCATAAGAGCCTGCTGGATCAGGCCAGTGTCACATCTGTTCCAACATCCTGTTCTCACAGTGGCCAGCCAGGTGCCCATGAGAAGCATGGAAGCAGGACCTGAGCACAGCAGCAGTCTACCCACTACTGGACGTGGAACACGGTCAATGTGGCTAGTAGGCTGTTATACCTGGCCTTTATTGGTCAATGTACTTTCTAGACCTGGGCGTCAGAATTTTATTTATTCTGTTTTCTAGTATGGGTGTTCACACTATCTTTGATTGAGAGTCCAATTCAGAAAATACTTTCTTCGTCGCTTTATTCCCAGGAGGAGCTGAAGAGTGGGCTAAAGGTTAGAATGGTCCCTCCCCACCATTAATTGTAGGTAAAACAGAACCTCTGGTCAATCAGCTTGAACATGTGAGGTCAAAAAGAGGGGAGCAGGGGTGTTCATGGTGGGCTTACCCCCTCCAATATCTTCCACACCCAACCTTGCCATGTTGAGTGGGGAGCTTCTAAGACTGTTCAACATGCTGATAAGCATGCTCATGGCTGAGATTGGGCTCCTGGCTGGAGAGATTTTTGGGCACTTTGACACTTCCTTCAGGACTTGATGCTAAACATGCAAATGGCTGAAGTGGAAGCAGAACTAGTACATGTGTCCCTAGCCTCCTTACACATCTTTTGCCCTCATATGTTTGGGCTGAATATCTGAAAAGGGCTAACTGAGCCACAATCACTAGTGGCATCCATAAATAAATTCTAGCCAATGGGAGAAAGCCTTTCGTATGTTCCACCATAAAAACAATGTTTCGTTTTTAAAAAGCTGTCAGTAACAGCAAGGGACCAAGGGCTGGTTTGAATGTAACACTAAGCCATAGCTTAATGTTACAGAAATGAGCTGCACCCTTGGGCTTACACTCTTATATATTCACTGTCTAGTTCAAAACAAATCACTGTTCGTTGGTAGGTCTGAAGTAGTGATTAGTTTTAAAGTATGGTTTATTGAAACAAACCAGGATTAAACTCTTAATCAGGCTTGTTCACGTGACACTGGCTAAACTGTGGTTTAGTATTATATCTGAGCCAGGCACAAAGTGCCTCTTTCCAAATGTACCAGACATTATCTTGAATTTGGAAATGGCAGCAGTGGCATGGGTTGGAAGGGAACACCCTTCCCTGTTGGAAAAATGATTGCAAGCCCAGCTAAGACGTCACTGATCAACAACAATCTCCTACAATGAGGGGGCATGTCAACCTGACTTCACATTGGGTGTAATCCTGGAAGTCGTCTCATTCCCTGAACAGACCCAAGCTTGTATGATTTGGCATGTGGTGCTGTGGAGGGCACTTAGCTGGTATGAGCATATAATAGTTGGATGGGTTGCACATAGTAGAGTGGTGGCTAACCTGTGGCCCTCTAGGTGTTGCTGGATCACAACTCCCATCAACTCCAGTGAACATGGACAATTGTTAGGTATTACAGGAGTTGTAGTTAAACTGTTTTCTCCACTCCATTGTCCTATTCCCCACTACTCCTTTGGAATGTGAGTATATTACTTTCAGAGCTGATTCAGATATATAGACAGTTCTATGGCAGATTACAAGTGAGAATGTTCTCTGCAGATTGAAAGGTAGGAGATAGGGAGGCCCCTAGCCTAATGTGTTTGTTTTTTATATGTGGGAAGTTTTAAAAAAAATCTTACAGGAAGCACTCATCCTCATGTACTCAAAAATCATACAGTCTAGGAATGACTATCACATGCGGTGTCTACACACTTGATGTAGAACGTCAACCTCAACAAGGCAGGACATTAGAACCAGGACCAGATCTTGCATGGTTCTTTTTCAAAGGGGAAAGCATCCACAAGGTTCCCATATAGGAGTTGGACTGTGATGCATTTTTTGTAACCCTTTCCCTGCTGCTCTATTTTGCTGTTTTGAATTGCCCCCTGAAACTCTTATGTTTCCTCAGTGAAGTAAATGACAATTTCAAAGGGAGAGGAGATTTAAGTAGGGGAAATAATAATTTAGGAATGAGATAAAAACAAAGCAGCATTATGGCCCAAATTAATTCTCTCCCTCACTGATTGCTTTTAACCCCCCCCCCCTTTTCTGTGTGTGTGTGTGTTGTTGTTTTTTAAACAAACCTCAGGGGAGCATGTCATGGATCTCCCACTATCACATCTTTAGTCTTACATTCGTATGGCTACAGCCCACTTGTTGTTTGTCATTTTATGAGTTGCCAAGAGCAGAGCTATGTTAACATATTTGCTGAAATGTAGAAGGCTGTTGATTATGTTGCATGGATAAAGTTTGTTAAACATTAATGCAACGCCTCATTTTTGAACAGCTAAAAAAAATAAAAAGAAAACCAATTCACCATTCATTAACTTAGTGCAAAAAGAATGAAAATCGGTGTACTGTGCTGCACTTCTTTAAAACAATTGTATTTAATGGACATTTGTAAATGGACATTGCATTTCTGAAATGCTCCAGCAAACTTGCAATAACTTTATAATGCTCAGTGTTCCAAAGTATTAAGCACGAAGTATAAACGAAAAGAGCATTGTTAGCAATATTTTGAAAACTAAAAGTTTTAACTGTTTGCCCTTTTGCTTTTTTCCCTTTAAGTGCAGCCTTCCTGCAACTTTATTGTACTGCTTTGTACTTCATGTTTTTTTACTATCATGGCTTCGAAATTCAAACCTATACCCAAAGTCCTGAATGACTTGTCTTGTGTACATGCAATGTAACAACATACTTAAAAAATTTGGTGCTTAAAAGTTGTTCCTTTTTTTCTTTAATAAAGGATATTTATTTGAACACAGTTTCTTTCACATTCATTTAAGGGACTTGTGGAGCTCTGAAGCAGACATGCCAGTATAATATTGTGTGGTTATGTTAGGCATAAGCAATCCCTATCAACTTTCTGTACATTCTTATAGTGAAGTGTTAGAAGATGATTTTTTCATTGCAATCGAAGGATCACAGGTAGTTCTGACCCTGTCATTCCACCATGCAAGATTCCCTTAATGAGATGTACAACTTTGAAAACATAAAAATATTTCATTTTGGATAAATTAAAAATAGTGGGCAACCACTACAGATAGGAACCACACGAGTCCCATTCACACTGCCTGCAATGTTGATGGGGAGAGCAGCAAATGTGTTGCAGCTATTCCTGTGCCATCAAGGAAAAATGTGGCTATAGTGGAGTAGCAGGGGTTTTGTTTGTTTGTTGAGGACTCATCAGAGCACCACGGGTTCAGTCCTGGATAGTCCTCTTTGGAGGTAGCTGGCTGACCAGGGATGCTGCAACATTGTGTGTTATGGACCTCTTTGTTGGCAATAAGGTAAGTCTGAAGGTTGGGGAGGAGGTATGTCACTGGAACCCTCCTCTTCATTGCAGCGGCAGAAAGCTCTGCTGCTGTCACTCCACTGATGGTACTCTGGCCGGGGATGAAAAGGACCACCTTGGGGGAAGTCTTGGATCTGCATGATTCCAATCCCTGCCCCCCAGTCCCCTGACATACCTCAGACAAACTATGTTAATGGGAGAAATAATAAAACAGACCAAGTTCAAAAAGAAGGGGGGAAAGCGCGTTCCATCTTTTGTGGCTCATGTGAACCTATCAGGCTTAAGAAGTGGTGGCTCCTCTGTCATACACTGTCCCTCGGATTACTCTTTAAGTCTGTTATTATTCCCCAAGTGTAAGTGTAAATTGGTATGTCTGAGTTAACACAAGAGAATACATTTGTTAGTCTGCACATTCAAGTGCACAGGTGCCGCTTCACAGATTATTTTCCAGATTTGTAAGATACTGTTTACAACGAGAGCAAACATAAGTCAAGACACCAATATGTATTTTGCTTTCTTTATTCCAAGGCTATGTCTTCAGAGCTTGAGGACACTGCTCTGATCAGATGTACAGAACTAGTAGTTTCTCAGCAATGCTTCCTTTTTCCTTGGTAGCAAAACCAAATTTCCAGCTCTTTTTCTGCTGTTGAGACCAAACTTAAGAACCATGAACTAGCCCAGTGCAGGGTTTGCCTTTTGCCAGAAGGCAGGAAGTTGAAATGGAGCTCAAGATGGAGGCCCTGCCTCCTGCAGATGATATGTAGGAGACTGCTTCTCAAGCCCAGACATCGAGTGTGCAGCCTTTTCCCAAATAACCTGGCCTCTTGCACCAGAGGGGAGAACAGGGTGGGAGGTGGCTTGGGGGTGGTGATGATGGTGCAGGAAGAAAGGGGCATCTTGGGAGCATTCACTGGATTGCCATCTTTTCTATTTATCAAAGGGCAACTCTGGATCCAACCTTAAATTTATAATCACTGCTTGACATTTGTTAAAAAGGTGAAATACCTGGGAGTAAATATGACTGGTAAAAATATAGATTTGTTCAAAAATAATTATGAAAAATTGTGGAATGAAATTAAAAGAGATTTAGATATACGGGCAAATTTGAAATTATCATTGTTAGGCCGTATTTCAGTGATAAAAATGAAGGTATTGCCAAAAATGTTGTTTTTGTTTCAAGCGTTACCTATCGTGGAAAATCAAGGATGTTTTTAAAGAATGGCAAAAAGCTCTATCAAGGTTTATCTGGCAGGGGAAGAAACCTAGAATTAGATACAAATTATAAACGGCTATTAAAGAAAGAGGAGGCTCTCTGCCAGATTTAAAGTTATACTTTGAAGCTGCAGCATTTTGCTGGATGAAAGAATGGTTTATGCTTGATAATACTGATGTTCTAGATTTAGAAGGTTTTGACAATGCATTTGGTTTGCAGGCCTATCTATGGTATGGTAAGATTAAAATTCATAAAGGTTTTAAGTGTGGTATTATAAGGAAATCATTGTACAATGTATGGGCTAGATATAAAGATCTCCTAGAAAGGAAAACACCCAGGTGGATTTCACCATTAGAGGCTAAAGTAAACAAAAAGCTGAATATGGAGGCCAAGTGGTTGACGTATAAGGACATATTGATGGAAGAAAAAGAGCAGTTTAAGTTAAAAACATATGATTGGTTGAAAAGCCATTTGAGTGATTGGTTGCAATATTACCAAATAAATGAAACCTATAAGCTGGATATGAAAATTGGTTTCCAAAGTGAAAAATCAAAATTGTTAACAGAATTGTTAGAGCCAAAAACCAAAAATCTTTCAAGGATGTATAATTTACTGTTGGAGTGGCACACTAAAGATGAACAAACAAAATCGGTGATGATTGAGTGGGCAAAAGACATAGGACATAATATTATGATGGAAGATTGGGAAAGGTTGTGGAAAAGTAATATGAAGTTTACTGCATGTAATGTGTTAAAAGAGAATATGTTAAAGATGATGTACAGATGGTATCTTACGGCAGTGAAACTGGCTAAGATTGATCATAAAAAAGATAATAAATGTTGGAAATGTAAAGAAAGGAACCTTTTACCATATGTGGTGGACTTGTCCCCAAGTAAAGAGCTTCTGGGATAAGATTTATAATGAGTTGAAAAAAGTGTTTAAAAACACGTTTGTTAAGAACCCAGAGGCTTTTTTACTTGGAATTACAAGAAAAGAATTACCGAAGAAAGATGTTACTTTTTTCCTGTATGCCACAACAGCAGCTAGAATTGTAGTAGCAAGGAACTGGAAATCTGAAGATATGCCTACAGTGTTGGTGGAAATGAAGTAGTTGGAATATTCTGGAGTAGAGTTATGAGAAAGAGGCTCCAATAACCAACTTCCAGACGGGGGTGTACTTATAAAACCTTTTTATGTCAAAGTCAGAATTTCACAACATGACACTCTAATTCAAAATCCAGTAGCACCTGAAGGATTAAGGTAAATGCTGCCATCCATTGAACAGTTTGTAATACTTAAAAAGAGCTGAAGAAGAAAAATTGAGTAAAGTACATTCTCCAGAACAGCAATTGTATTTCAAAATAAAAACTGTATTTGTTGGGTTTTAAAAGAATGGTTTTTTGTTTTTTTAAAACAAGACTCCATAATTGTCATATGACAAGTACACAGGGTAATTGTTCTCCTATGTAATTTCTTGTTTGTTTGTTTGTTAGTCCACAGTACCCAACATTTTCTGGCATATATATTCCCACAGTTTCTCTTAAGATAGATACAATGTGTAATACCAGTCTCTGGGGAAAACATGACTTTGTCCATTATGCCAATTATTACCTTAATAATACAAAAGTGTTGTGGCTAAAGTAGGTATGATCACCTAATTAGGAATTTCAGAATACAATTTCTAGAATACAGTTTCTAAACACCCACCTACCGTAAATGAACATTAAAATATTCTTAACAATAGGATTTTATTTATATGTGCACTTAATTCCACTTATCCCATATACATATTGGATGACTTTTGGGAGTTCAATGGTGCAGCCCTCATAGATTTTATTTTTACAAACAAAAGAACCCAAAGTCAAGCATCTTAATATACATGAGAAAAGAAATTCTCAAATATTGATTTCCAATTTTCAAATTTAATTTCAATAGGAAAATATTAAAAATGTGCACATTTAAATTTTTCCATGTACTGTATATACATGTGTGTGTATGTGTACATATACAAATAAATTTCTTGTACCACACATATACACAGCATTTCAGTGGAAATATTTTGTAAACTATTTTCCCACATGTAAATGTCATTGTATTAAAAATTTTGATCTCATTAAAAATAATGTTACATTTTTTTTGCCATCAAATTTCTGTTCTAACTTGTTATAATTAATAACACTCATGAACATACTTCATTCCTCCTACAATTACACCAATTTTATACTTTTCTGAAGATGTTTCCAATTGACACTCATATAGCAAGAGAATCAGGTACAAACTTCTCCAGGTAAATTAAAATCAGGTAATCACTACTGTCCTGGACCTGATAAAGTTACACATCGTTAACATCTAGCTATATAAAAAAAAATCACCATAGAAAGCTTTTACCTATGAATGCAATGAACAAATATTTTCTCCAGTAATAAATAAAATAAGTGGCAGACTACTCTAAAATATGGATGAAACTCAAACGATGTGTACAGTACATACAGTATAATACATGATAATTTACTGTTGGCTAAACAGTAATCCTGACATTTCAGGAGACACCTGTTAAATTACAGATAAAGAAAATGGCATTTTATAAATTAACCCACCATGTATTTCTCCCACTTTGAATACAAATTAGAATGCGTGTATTATACAGTATATACATACAGTACACACATAAAAACCCGACTTATATTATCTAGTTTTGAATAGCAGTCCTTAAGTGGAAAAAAAATTGTCTATTGTACAGAGTTTATATTCAAGCTGGATTTTGCATTTAACATTCAAATTAATTTGGGTGTAAAGAAAAGGTCAGTGCATCATTGTGTTTGATTCCCCCCCCCCATTCATTTTAAAAATCCTCTCCAATATTAGACAATTTACAGCAAGATTGTCCCATAATGGAACTCCCGTTCAGTAAGCAGACATGTGACACTTGGCTTACCTTTCATTTCCCCCCCTTTAAAATAAAAAATATATAAAGAAATACATGTTTGGCAAAAAGTCTTTGTAAATCACATCAAAACAACTTAAAAACATGTTCACTGAGGATAACTGAATTCAATTCCTGTTTTGAAATTCAGAATATTGCCTGGTGTGGTTTTGATAAACATGTGATGTGAAGGTCCAAAGAGGAGGGAAAAGATCTCCAATTTCCTGTGATTATACAGTTTCTTTGACTGAGCAAGTTCAACGTAAAGAAAACGCCCTGGCAATTGCTGTATATCCACAATATTAACAAGCTGCACTGATTACTCTGAAGACGTTTTGGTTAAAAGAATTATTAAAACATATGTTGGTAACAGTGAATATTAAACATATGTGGTATTAATAAATAAGACTAGATTGATACTTATCTGTATATAGCAAATTTGA